>NC_073385.1:59771585-60133613 GCF_028641065.1 Leucoraja erinaceus
ACTCCAAGCGGGATTCGAACCGGCTACCTTCCGGTCACCAGCCGAACACTTAGCCCATTGCGCCATCTGTCGTCCCACTAAACATCTAAACATCTAAAGATCTAAACATCTATCCATTTCTTAATAAATGATTAACATTTTTAAATTGCCCAAGTGTCCAAATAATATTCACAAATAATTCACAATAAAACATGATTTTAAAATCTCATTTACATCAATTTATAGGCCAAATGGAAGGAATTTAGTGTTCAATTGCTGTAAATTAAAGTCAATTTAAATCAGCTTTCTAGTGGGTTCCTGTGAACGCGCTGGTTTAGAACGTTCACATTGCAGTATACTGCAATGTGAACTTTATATCCCGCACAAATACTGCGGGATATAAAGAGCCCAAAATGAACTACTCGCTATAGAAAACTTTATATACAGGGTTATATACAAGCCCCATTTAATGTAAAAATAAGGTACATACCTTTAATTGTTTGCTTTATAAAACCCTGGGGCTGCGAGAGGTTGCGGGTTGAGAGAGTGATTTTTAAACTACTATAACTATTACACAAGGCCATAAAAACTAATAGTACCTTTTGCGACGGGGTCTTTCAGCGATTTTCCGTTAATGATTTACTAGGCTGAACATTTTCGATTGCAACAGCCTAGTAAAAATCGCGTTTTAAACCCGCCCCCTCTAAACAGCGCCAAAATCGCGCACACGGGGTAGGGCAGATGCTCAGCCACGATTCAGGTAGGTTTTGTAACATACCTACAGTATGTCGCCTGACATTCGCACCCTCATTTGGGATCCCAATATCAGGTCACACATTCCATCTACTATGACAGTTTCTTTAGCTTGCTGGTGTTGTTCAAAAGAACGGAGAGTCTGGAGATACATCTTGAATCTCCATGTCATCGGCAGTGAGACGGTACATGCATAGGAATGTTTTGGAGGGATATGGCAAGTTTCACTGGCACGGTTAGAAGTTCAGAAGCAGTTCTTTGAAAATATTCATAGAAATGAAAACAAGCTTCAATGAGAGAGAACAATTAATTATACCCTGATTTTTAACTCGGAGTCAAACTAATATCCATTAGTAAGTTACACCTGGGCATTCAGGTAATTTAATTCCATTCAAAAACACTTTACAATTTGGTAGAATAAATATCGCTCTAGGATCTAGAATAAACAATGGACATGACCATTTCATATTCAGGAGCCTGGGAAAATATTTACCGTGCTATCTGTAATTTTCATAAAGTTGTTTAAACATGAAGGCCAGCATACTCTAGTTAATTGAATCTCAGAAATGTCTAAAAATATCGAGATATATACCATGCCTTCATTATTTTTCCCATTCCTAAACTCTAGCATTTGGTCAAAGTGCAATGTTGTTTCTCCAATTAAAACGTTACCCCTAGAGACTTCAAGCAAATTTCTCTTTCCCAGATCCATAAAATAGTCAATGTCCCAATGTGTGTGGCTGACCGACTAAGTCCCTATGCTGCTTTTGTAGATTAGAAATATCTGAAAGCTGTTACTTCATCTTGTGCCCTCAAACCTGTCATCGTCCATTTGGAATAAAAAGAGTGGAGTCCATTGCGGCTTCGCTTAGAAACCCAAAGGCTATTACTTCTGGGAGAATTTCCATTTAAAATTAAGCAACTTGAATAAAAGTCAACAGAAAGGGTTAAGCTTAGTGTAGATTTATTCACTATGGCAATTTACATAGTGAAGTGTGATTACAATAAACCTACACAAACATATGGATTGGGAACAGGAGAAGGACACTTGGTTAATGCCCTGCTCCACCTATTAATAAGTTAATGGTTGAGATATTGTAACCACATTCCCATCTACCGTCAGTAGTAACTCACTTGCTTATCAATAATCACTTGCTTTGGCAACCACAGATTATTCTCTTGTTCTACTTTGCACATTGTTCATCATTCTGCATTTAACTGGGTTTCTTTCACCCAACCTCACCCACTTGTAGAAGTTGCCCCAAATTTCCTTTGTTTTTCGTCGCATCCACTGTAATTTGACTGCAAAGCAGTTTCACGATTCGACAGATTGCAGTTTTATGCCCAGATTCGTTGCACACTAGAATTTCTAGTCAGCATGTCACCTCACATTCACACCCTCCTTAGTGGTCCAACTTTTGTTTTATTCTCCATCTGTCTGTCTATGGCACTGTCCATACATGTATAGGACTGGTTTATAGGAATATGGGCCATACGCAGGCAGGTGAGGCTCCTGTAGATGGGACATGTTGGTCGATGCGGACAAGTTGGGCCGAAGGGCCTGTTTCCGCACTACATGACTCTATGACACCTGACCACACCCCAATCAATGAGTCTGTACACCCTTCAATTTCCACTCATTGGGGTCTCAACATCGTGGCCAGGTTTTCTAATGCAAAAGGCACGTTAGCTACTTAAAGCAGCTAAGCTTTAAGTAAACAAACTATTTCAAGTTTATTTTTCCTGAGGCACCTCTGGATTTTATGTTTCTTTGAGATCATTCTTAGAGCAAACATAATAAAACTTGCAAAGCTCCTGTCCCTGCAGCTCCTTAAAGAGAGTGTGGCTGAGGCAATTTAAATATAGTTATGTGAGTTGAAATTTCAAGCACAAGTGCAATGCTTGGTCTCCTCTTAGTCCTGAATAGTCATGTTGACTTTCCTTAATTTACATTTGGTGGTATTCGGATGCTCTCGGTTGGACCCCGCAATGTGCCTCTTTGTTCTCGGCAGTCTGTCAGTAAATAGTTTCAGAGCAGACTAGGAGGGATTTCTTGTCGAGGAGAATCTTTCAAATCCTTTACTCCAGTGGTATCAAGGTATGCATGATGGATATTTGACAATAATACATCAATGATTTGATATCAATATATTAACTGTGAACAGAAGCTTGGATAGGACATGTTTGGTGGGATATGGACCACACGCGGTAAGGTGGGACTAGTGTAGCTGGGACATGTTGGCCGTTGTGGCCGAAGGGCCTGTTTCCACACTGTATACTTCTATGAGAAACGGATCTCTTGGCCTCTCAGGCACCAGGTAAAGTCTGATCTGATTCTTGCAACGCCACATTCCAGTCAACCAACAGTGAACTCTTGTTACTTTGTTTAACAAGAAACTCTGCTGCAAAAATATTGAAAGACTTATCTTCAACTATCCTATGAGGAAGAGTTCCAGACACTTGCGACGCATTGAGAGAGAAAAAGATGTCTGGATTCTTTCCTAAATTGATGACTCTTTATTTTTAAATGGTGACCCATAATTCAGGATTCTCTCACATGAGGGAACATCTTCTCGCCATCCCGTCTATTCAGACCTGGCAGGTGTCTCGTCCCCTCTCACTTTTCCAAATGTCAGTAGGTCACCACCTTGCCTGCCCAACCCTTTCACAAAGACAGCCCTTCCCAGGAAACAGTTAGTCATAGTCATACAGCGTGGAAACAGAACCTTCGGCCCAACTTACCTACACTAACCAACATGCCTCATCCACATTAATCCGACCTGCCTGTGTTTGGCCCATAACCATCTAAACCTGTCCTATCCATTTACATAGGAACTTGAGGGCTACGTTTTTCACACAAATTGTGGTGGTGGTGTGCTGCCGCGTGAGGTATGAGTTGGTGCAGGTACTATCGCAACATTTAAAAGGCATTTGGATAGGTACACAGATAGGACAGATTTAGAGGGATATGGGCCAAAAGCAGGCAGGTGGTACTCGTGTAGATGCGATATGCTGGTCGGTGTGGGCAAGTTGGGTCGAAGTAACAGTTTCCATTGTCACTCTATGACTATGTGACAAATAGCTACACGGAAGGTGGACATTAGGCATATCGTGTCCAAGTCCGATCAAGACCCCCCCTTGCTGCTCTTGATCTACACACCCAGTGGTCTCCATGCTAGTTCACATCCAACTTCTGTATTAATGTGACGGGAGTCGCTGCCTCCACCAACCTTTCAGACAGTGAGTTCCAGACCCCGCGACCCTCACGGTGAAAACATTTTTTCCTCATCACGCCTTTAATTCTTCACCAATAACTTTAAATCTAATCCGCCTGTTTTTGACCCACTGTTTTGGGGAAATACCTTCAACATCTGAAATGTACCCGAGGTCTCATAATGTATTATGCGTCTCAATTGAACCCCCTCCCCTCGACCGCCTTCATGAATTGCAAACGTCGTGACCATTGTTTCCTTCTGTCTGTGTCAGTCATTTAAAGAACCTTGTCAATTTCAAAGAAAACTATGAGGAAATCCTAATGGTTCGACATCCGGTTCTTCGGGTGAGGTTTCCAGCACTACCTGAAACTCATCAGGGCCCCGGTTCCTGCGCTCCCTGACAACTCCCGGTTATTGTTGAAACGTACTAGGACTTGACACAAACATTTTTCACTGCAAAATTGATGGTAATATTTAAATTAAAGACTGATGTCAACGGAATTGGCTATTAATAACATCCAGTAGTCCGGTAAATTGGATCCGACAGACCGATGGACCCAGATGAGTGGACTAGTCAAGGTTCCAGACACAGTTCCCACCTCCTTTTCCCCACTTTTCGGATTCGCTCAAGCCCATGTTTAACCCCGCATCGTAAAATAGCTGAATGTCACGGGGTTGAATTGCCTCTGTTAGTCCCGATAGTCACACAGCCCCGAATGTGAGCCCACATCTTGGATTAAAAACATGCCACTTAATGCTGACAATGTCACATCTGATAAATGATCACATGGGGGTAAAACTAGGGTGCCACGGTCGCGCAGCGAGCAGAGCTGCTGTCTCAACAGTGTTCGGTCCTGTCCTCAGTCGCTGACTGTGTGGAGTTTGGGTGGGTTTCCTCCGGGTGTTCCGATTTAGTTTCGTTTAGTTTAGAGATACCGCCCTTTAGCCCACCGGGCCCGCGCAGATCCCCCGCATATTAACACTATCCTTCACCCTCTAGGAACATGTTTTACATTTACCGAGCCATTTAGCCTACAACCCTGTACGTCTTTGGAGTGTGGGAGGAAACCGAAGATCTCGGAGAAAACCCACGCAGGTCACGGGAAAAACGTACAAACTCTGTACAGACATCACCCGTAGTCGGGATCGAACCCGGGTCTCTGGCGCTGCATTCGCTGTAAGGCAGCAACGCTACCGCTGCGCCACCGTGACAACCCAAATCCCACATCCCAAAGATGTGCGGGTGGGTTGGTTGATTTATGTGTGTGTGTGTCCGTCCTCTGTGACATTGTTCCAGTGTGTGGGGGTGAGGGCTACAATCTGAGGGGGATTGATGTGAATGCGGGGAGAATAAATTGTAGGATTAGTGTAGATGGGTGGTTGATGGTCTGCGTAGTCTCAGTGGTTCCAAGTTCCTGATTCTGTGCTGTGTGACTCTCAGTTCAACATCAGAAATGTTGACACTGTGTGATTGGTATTGCAACAAGTACGCGAGAGGGAGTTGGGACACGTCGTGAACAGTCTCGTGCTGAGGAACTTCAGATCCAAGAACAAGAAGTGTTTTAAACAAGAATATCTAGAAGACATGCCAGTACTTCGTGATTCTGTAGTTGAATTACGTCACCCAGAGAGTGATGGAATAAAAATACATGGCATTGGGAATAATATATAGATTTTTTTAATGATCCCAACTGTCATTTTCTCTCCACAGATGCTACCCGACCCGTTGATTAACTCCAGCATTTTGTATCAATTTTCCTTTAGACTGATGGCACCCGTCTTGATCTCAAACCATTGCAAGAACTTCATAGCCATTGAAGTGAAGTCACTTCAACTCGACAATTTGCTCATAGGAGAATTCTATGAACAACAATGAACTGACAGCAGTATAGATCTAATCATCGAGATATAGATCGGATTTACATTGACTAACAGAGGGGGAGCATTTACAGGGCAGTTATGGATTTTTGGAGAAGGGGCTGGGTTTCCAGGGCAGTTTTGTTTGAGGATAGTCTGAAGAAACGTTTCGACCCGAAACATCACCTATCCCTTTTCCCCAGAGATGCTGCCTGAACCGCTGATTTACTCCAGCTTTTTCTACCTATTCTCCTGCTTGTTGCTCCGGATTCCAGCATCTGCAGCATCTTGTGCCTCCATTAAAATAACGTGGTCGTCAGGTGGATAGTGAGGCGCTGCAGGGGCCTGTGCTTGTCACTCAGCCTTCATTCGCATATTAATGATTTAGGTGAGAGGCCAAATGTAGTATTTCAAAGTTTGCCGATGATATTGTCGGATGCAAGAGGTTTCAAAGTGGATTTGATGTTGAACGAGTGGGTAAAATTGACGGATGGGGCGTTATGTGAATAATATGTGCGGTTTCCATTTCGGCAGCGAACCAAAACATTGCGCATTACTTAAACGGCCTAAGACTGGAAAATGTTAAAGTGGAAGGAGCGGGATCTTCTTGTTCACCAGTCAATGAAAGCCAGCATGCGGTTGCAGAATTTAGTCAGACGTCAAATGATATGTTGAAGAAGGATTATGGAGGGCATTAGGAAGTTGACCTGGAGGACTGTGTGGTATTTGTTTTGCTCTCCTCGCCTAATAAATGACACACTTCTCATAGAGGGCCTGCACCAAGGTTCGCCGGAAGGATACATGAAAAAGCGAGCGGGGGATTATAAGGGAAACTTGGTCGACTAGAATTATATTCAGTGGAATATAGAAGTATGAGACCTCATTGGACCTTACATAAATGTAATGAGGCCAGGCAGACTCCATTTGGGAAGGATGTTTTCCTGGACTAGCGTGTCACAGTCTTTATACACGTGGTAAAATAGTCAGACTCTAGCAGAATAGATTCAACACACATTTCTGGGCACGGAGGACATTAATGGGCATGGAGAAAGTACGGAAATATGACATTAAGGATCAGCCACCATCTTATTTAAGCTGGCACAGTAGCGCAGCTGGCGGTGCTGCTGTCTCGCAGCGCCGGAGACGCGGGTTCGATACTGACCTCGGGAGCTGGCTGTGTGGCGTTTGCATGTCTCCCTGTGACACGTGGATTTCCTATGGTCCTCTGGTCCTCTGGCGGGTTTATAATTGGCCTCTGAAATTGCCCCGAGTGTGCCGGGAGTGGATGAGAAAGTGGGATGGTGTGGATTCTTTGGACCGAATTGCCATTTTTCATGCTGTACCTCTAAACTAGATTATTTTATTGAACAACGAAGCAAGCTCGATCATGTAGGGTGGTCTATCGACATAATCGATAAATTACATGGAGCCCCACCCCAGACATGATGCCAAGGGTCCAACCACTATTCCATGTGGATCGGCTTTGTTGCATCTTACTGCAGCCAGGTGCTTCCTCGCCAAGCAGATGCGTGGAGTTTGCAACGTAACAGGTCCAAGCTCGCAACAATTGGTACCCGAGCACATTATTCCCATAGTCGACCATCGGAGATAGCTGCTGTGGGTTTTCGGACATCGTGCGCTGAATACGGGCAAATGGGTGTAAGAAATCCCGGCCCATCAGCTTGGTGCATCGGCAGAAGCCTAGCCTCTCAGTCTGAAGGCCTGGGTTTAAACTCAACCATGGAGATTGGAGGGCAACGTTCTGATACTGGGAGGATGGGTACCTTCCATTAGGGTTGATAGACGCTCATTCATAGAAACATATAAAATAGGTGCAGGAGTAGGCCATTCGGCCCTTCGAATCCACACCCCTCAGCAGGAGTTGGCGCATTTGACAGCCGGGTGCAATCCCAACCTCTGTTGCTCTTTGCGTGGAGTTTGTATTCTCCTTGAGACCGCGTGGATTTTCCCCGGGCTCCTTCCACATCTCGAGAGCCCGTGGATTCGTTGGTAAATTGACAGCGGGAATTGGGATGTGGATGACTGGAAGAATCCAGAGGGACGGAAATCGGGGGAGAATAGAAAGGGTTAGTCAGGTTAGTGTAAAAGTGCGTGCTTCACATTCAGTGCGGCCACTGAGCCGAAGGGTGTGTTCCTCGCCCTATAATTCTTTAATTATGGAAGGGAGCAATTTCTCCCCAGACAGCTGATCAACAGTCCACACCAACTCCTGGCGTTATATTTCATTGCTCCACGTTTTGCTTTGCCCTTTGTTTTCCACTGTTGTGGTCACATCACCAGGATAGATCAACGGCAGTCCAACAGGTGATTGTCCGTCATATTTCTCGTTGCATTTTCCCGTCCAAATGATTTTAAGAGAGTTATTTGTGTGTATTTTATCTAAAACGTAGTGATTTTTTGTCCCTTTAAAGTTCAAATCAGGACAGGCACAGGTTTGGGGGGGGGGGGTGCCTCAAGCCGCCTCCGCCCTAGCCTTGTAGAACCTCGCTGATCCCCGCATCCCACTGCATTAAGGTTACACAAAAAAGCTGGAGAAACTCAGCGGGTGCAGCAGCATCTATGGAGCGAAGGAAATAGGCAACGTTTCGGGCCGAAACCCTTCTTCAGACTTCAGACGTTGCCTATTTCCTTCGCTCCATAGATGCTGCTGCACCCGCTGAGTTTCTCCAGCTTTTTTGTGTAACCTTCGATTCTCCAGCATCTGCAGTTCCCTCTTAAACATCCCACTGCATTAAGCTCTTCTCCTTCCCCAGCCAACCAAAACCAACAAGACACCTTGCTATCTCAATTCACGCCTTCATCTCGCTGACCTTCAAGTGACGTCTTGCGATAAAACTGCTGTGTTCCGGCGAGTTCTTGGGAGGTTAAAACCAGGGCGCACTCTCACTGGACGCTCTCCGCCTGCCCTTCTGGTCAACGCTACAGAATAGTAGCTGAAACAAACCGCCGGTTAAACTTCACTGCGGTAGCACGGGAGCGCCTTTGAGTGAGTTTTATGTCTTTTTGGCTTTCTTATATTTCCTCTGACGTCGTTTCACCACGATACATAACCTGTAACAAATATAACTTGCTTGATTACCCTGAGTGAGAAATTAAATGACATTGATACAATCTCCTCAAAAATAGTATATTCCAAAATTATATAGTTACTGATGCAGTTCCTTTCGTGTATTAAATGCTAGGTGTATTATGAGTAACACGGCTATCGTGTCAGTGTTCATCATATAAATATTTAGATGCGTGTTTTTATTAGTACCTGCGATGTTAGTGATGAAATAAGAGTTTTAGATGATAATAATTTTATTACAGGCAGCATTATGAAAAGTTGTAGCGATGTAATTGTATTGAGATAATTAGTGGTAAGAACCGATGCCAGGATGTAAATCACAAATACCACAGGCTTGGGTTTAAAGTGAGAATGAAAAGTTTAAAGATTTATGAGGGAAGTTTTTTTTTACACATTGGATGTCTGGAACGCGCTGCCAGGAGAGGATTCAGACATCACAGTGACGTTTAAAAGGCTTTAACCTGGAGACATGAACAGGCGGGTATTAGGGGGTTACAGAACCTGTGCAGGCATGATAGCCTAAAGCGCTTATTCCTGTCCTCGACTCTTCTGTGTTCTATAGACAATAGACAATAGGTGCAGGAGTAGGCCATTTGGCCCTTCGAGCCAGCACCGCCATTCAATGTGATCATGGCGGATCATCCCCAATCAGTACCCCGTTCCTGCCTTATCCCCATATCCCCTGACCGCTATTTTTAAGAGCCCTATCTAGCTCTCTCTTGAAAGCGTACAGAGAACCTGCCTCCACCTGCCTCCCTGAGGCAGAGAATTCCACCGCTCTCTGTGAGAAAAAGTGTTTCCTCATCTCAGTTCTAAATGGCTTACTCCTTATTCTTAAACTGTGGCCCATGGTTCTGGACTCCCCCAACATCGGGAACATGTTTCCTGCCTCTAACGTGTCCAAGCCCTTAACAATCTTATACGTTTCATTGAGATTTCCTCTCATCCTTCTAAACTCCAGAGTGTACAAGCCCAATGTTTTAAGTGCTGCTAGTGCTTCTCAAAGATGATGCTTTGTTTATCCCTGACTACACGGAGAGAACAGTGTTGCTCCTCTAAACACACCCATCCAACCTGCACACACCCATCCAACCTGCACACACCCATCAACCTGCACACACCCATCAACCTGCACACACCCATCAACCTGCACACACCCATCAACCTGCACACACCCATCCAACCTGCACACACCCATCAACCTGCACACACCCATCCAACCTGCACACACCCATCAACCTGCACACACCCATCAACCTGCACACACCCATCCAACCTGCACACACCCATCAACCTGCACACACCCATCAACCTGCACACACCCATCAACCTGGACACCGCCCTTCATTTCCCTATGAACTGTTGCATTTATTTCTGTAAGATATCCTACCAAAGATAAAGCTGAGTGCCATGCTGGGTGGTCCAGAACGCGGTTAAACATCAACTTCAGCGCTACTGTCCTGCTGCCACATGGAAGAAGACAAAAACATGAGAGAAGGGGCAAGCGAGAATGTGGAACGAGGAGGCCAAGGTTTACATTACATGTGCTTTTACCTCGTCCTGGCCCTCCGTCCATGGACCCAGCCTCTCCGGTTGAAACACTGATTCGCTTGGAATTAAGTCGACTGCAGTTCCCTCGACCATGGAGAAATAGCGTTTCACTGTTTATCTGACAGCTTTGCCTGCCGTACACATGCAGAGGCAGCTCAATGCTTCCCGTTACCTGCCACACTGTAATTCTGAATCGAACTGCCACGGTGTACTATCGGTCTGTGACCCCCTTCGCTGTTATAAAGTGGCCCCGCGTAAGCTTGAGAAACAGTGTTCCATCTTGCCACAACCTTCCATGCTCAATATCAACAGCTTCATTTGCCTTCTCCGTTTGTACCAGAACGAACCAGTTCTGCCGCAGACCCGTAAGTCCTCCCGGCAGCTGTGCATTTCGCAGTTTCACCATTATTTGGTTTGGAGTCTGAGAGAGATGCGGCGCGGAAGCAGGACCTTGTTCTCACCGCATGTGTGTTCTCTATATAACCAAATACCATCATAATCAGCAGGGCAGAACTGGGATCACTCTGACAGAGATGCTCTGCGAGTCGCATGCTCCGCTCCCCCATCCTTTCTGCAACTGAAAACAAACTCGTTTACTGCTTCCAGGTTCCACCGAGGGGTTCTCGACATTAAACATTGGGTTGTTTTTCTCTGCGCAGATCCAACTTAATTTCATATTTTGTGTTTCGGAAGCTGGCCGTTTGGCTCGATGGTTAAATGCCATCACTCTGTGCAATAGTCCCGGTACTCTCTCCCCTTTCTCTCCATGCCCCCTTCACAAATGCCCGCCAGCGCCCTTTTGATTCATTTTCTTGCCTCACTGGGTAACGAGTTGCAGCGGCAGTAAACCCGGCTAACGTATCCTTAGAAGTTGGGAGGAAAGCGGACCATCCGGATGTAACCCACACACACGAAAGTAAGGGTCACGGTATTGGCGTGACTGACGAAGGTTGTAGCAGGTTTGAGAAGTCCCATGGACTAATCAATCCTCCTGTTCTTTATGTCGCCTGGAATGAGATTTAATTCATAAAATCCGCTTGGTTCTTCCCCGAATAACCTCACCGCTGAGGGCCACCTATAGAATCAACGTTTCATGAGATTTCTTTAAATTGAGCCGAATTGATGCCCGCACGATGGAATTTTATCCCAGTGAATTATCGCAGCTATGTAATGTTTATGTGATTTATAAAATAGATTGTCAATATTTATCTGACTATACTTCATTAATTTAATCGCTGTCGTCGTTTTAGGTGGAATGGGTTGCAAATGTATGACTCTCTCCTCCCCTCTCTCCTCTCTCTCTCTCACACACGCACAAAAGCTCCTGATCACTTTATTTATTTATTTATTGCTATGAATCAACCCGTCTCGTTTCCCGAGTCCGGTACGTGTTTATTGCCAACTGAGGAATGAACGGGTTTCACGATTTTCTGGAGTGCAAACAATAGATTTGGCTTTGGGCCATAAAATCATCCGACGAATTTGAGCGGCGTTTCTCCCAGTTGTAAGACCGGTACACTCTCAAGGTGATCAAATGATGCAATTTATTTGAAGCGCCACACATTTTAACGCGCCCTCACTCGTTTTGCGGTGCCTTTGCGCGGTTGAAACGATGCGCTGCTTTTCTGCATGGAGATACCGGTGATTCTCTCTCTCTTAAATCCTAGATAAACCCCAGTGGAGCGGACTCGTGGAACTGCAACTGAAAGGAAACGGTCGTAATCCGCGAACATGTCCACCACTGAAGATAAAATAAAAAATGTGGAGGTGAAAGATTATGACTATTGTGGACACACGATGAAGATTAGTCTGTTTAAAGAATCATCCTTAGGCGTCTCTGCTTACGTATGGGGACCAGTAAGTGCAATGGTCTGTTACACACACAATCCTGACATTGTTTTTGCAAATGTTCGTGCATCCTTTGGCCGCATTGGCTTGTGTTGGGGGTAGGTATAGGTGGCAAGTACGCGGTGTCCGGAAGTTGCTCCAGCTTTGATTTTGGGACAGTGTGACATCACTCCCTCGGTGGGGAGTGAGGCTCCTTTTGCGGTTGAGGATTTTCAAATAGCGTGTCAATGCCCTTTCCCCAGCCTTATTGCAACCGAGGTACATTCGGGTTCAGGGAGAGACGCTGAATATTTCTCGGGTTGGATTGTAAAAAGAGTCTTCATTTAATTACCACACAGCAAGCCCAACACGCGATGGGAAATTTGAAGGAGACCTGGAAGGTGTATCAATGAGGGACACACTTTGCTCACAATTATTATAATTCAGGGTTGGAATAGGCATCGTTATGGAAAAGACAAAGGCTGGTTTGGTGGCACAGCTAGTAGAGCTGATGCCTCACAGCTTCAGCCACCCGGGTTCGATCCTACCCCTGTGTTGTTTGCGTGGAGTTTGCACGTTCTTCTTGTGGCCGCGTGTGTTTCCCCCGGGCGCACCGGTTTGGAGTCATGGGGCTATAGAACCTAGACACAGGGCCTTGGATACAATTTGTCCGATCCGACCAAGGTGTCTATCTCAGCTGGTTCCCTTGGCCTGCCTTTGGCCCATGTTAAATGACAACCTAAAGCGTGTGAAGTTAGAAAATCTCTCGGGCCTGATTGGATATAACGAGGATACCATGGGAAGCGAGGCGAGGGGGTAAGTCGGATTAGATTTAAAATAAGTTACTGATGAGGGTTAACTGAAAACAACTGCTTGAAGATAAATCAAACATAAAGCAGCAGGTGTGGACGAGATCAGCAGAGAACCGGGAATTATTGAGGAATTCGCTAAGGTTCAAAACAGGTTAATTATTATGCCTATAGGAAGCACACCCCAGGGCCTTTAAGGTATTAGAAAAAGAATAAGTGAAGGTTTTGACCAAATATTTTCTTGAAGCTGAAGGACTTGTCGCCCATTTTTACTGAGACTTTGGAGTTTACTTCCACTGATACCGGCAACCTGAACAACAGGGAGATAAGGTGATGGGATAAAAACCATGTACAATACTTCCCTTGACCTGGCAGTACTTCCCGTGAAGGTGTAACAGTAATGAGGTCGCGTTGTATAAAACAGTACGCGTGTGAACGCAATTCCGACTGGCATATCTGTCGCGATGTAAAACCTTCCGACTTCATCACTGTTACTAAGTGCAGCAATAGTCTAGACACCAAGTGAAAAAAATCCAAGTTCCAGGCCGTTCTTGGGGACGAGGAGGTAAGAGGTGGGTGGGGGTGGGTGGGGGGAGGAGGTGAAGGGCAGAGGCGTCCCGTCTGCCAAACATGTTTATAAAAGCGATTTGCAAAACAAAGGAAAACTACTTCAGAGTTTGGCGGACTTTCATTATGTTGGCTGGGGTGGGAGATTGCAACCTTCACTGTTTCGACGAATGCAATCGTGCACAAACGGAAGACAGTGCACAAACGGAAGATCAAACAGAACAAGTTGTCTTACAACTTGAGGCTGTGCACGCCATACGCAAGAAGAAATAGATTATAGGTAGACAAAAGCGCTGGAGAAACTCAGCGGGTGCAGCAGCATCTATGGAGGGAAGGAAATAGGCAACGTTTCGGGCCGAACCCCTTCTTCAGACTGGCTACCTTCGATTTTCCAGCATCTGCTGTTCCTTCTTAAACAAGAAATGGATTATGTTGGCTGTTTATCCTTGGTAGCGGAGTATAGGTGGAGTGTATGGGGGTGGAGTTGGAGGCTGGTTTGTAACGAGCCCTTGCTTTCCCTTCGCAGCTCTCTGGAAATTTTTGAGCAAGTTGTGATGCGCCCCGATAGGATGTTATCTGTGGTGCATCTGCAGATGTTGACAAGAGTCATTGGAACTATGTTCCCATGGTTTCTGGGGTTGAAACTCATTGTTTCATTCCAACTGCCTTTCCAACTGCAGGGCCTTTAGCCCGTGAAGCGTATTTATAATGTACTTTTGCATTTTGCTTTTACTTTTTAGTCTGATTTGCATTGTGCTTTCACAGAGAACAATGCTTGAGTGCTGAATGAAGATATTGGTAAAAATGCTTCACGGAACGCGGCTTTCCGTCACATTTCTCTCGTCGCTTTTAATCCCTCAAACGCCGTTCTCATTTAAATGCAGGATATCGACTGCTTCCGCGGGATTCCGAGGGCTGTCCTGAGGTTCTTACATGGAATTACTTTCTACCCACCGAGTTCACTGCCTCCGCCCTACCCCCACAGTCCCGCATTGTCCTCTGTGCTGTGAGCCGTGCCGAAATTGATATTTGCCTGTTTCTTTTTCAGGGTCTCGCTCTGTGTCAGTTCTTTCAGGAAGAGAATGTTGATTTTACCGGGAAGAGGCTGCTGGAACTTGGGTCGGGAAGCGGTATCGTGGGGATTTTAGCCACGTTGCTGGGTACGTTCATTGTTCATGTTAACTGTAGTTAGCTCTTCATTTACATTTTCTAGCCCATCCCCAGAGTTTACCTCGCTCAACTTGCTGTCCAAATAACCGTGCGCGGTGCCTATCTATGTATTCACTCTTTATCATGCCAATGATATGTAGTTTAGTTTAGTTTAGTTTAGTTTATTATTGTCATGTGTACCGAGATACAGTGAACGTTTTTTGTTTCCGCGCTATCCCGTCAAAGGATAGACTAAGCACGAATGCAATCAAACAGACGACAGTGCGCATGTAAAGGATAATGGTACATCATTTAGTGTAAGACACAAAACATTTAAATATTTTAAAGTTTGTTTAATTAATTCCTTAATTATGTCACCCCTTCTTCTCCTCTTATTGCATATTTATCCTCTATCAGTGTATGCTTAGTAAACCGATTATTACCAATATAATAATATTATGGAGTCACTGGAAGGGAGGTTGTTTTGTTTACTTGTCTGGGCTACGTCTCGGCTACGTCCGGGGTACGTCTGGGCTACGTCCACAACTCTTTGCAATTTCTTGCTGCCTTGGATGGAGCTGTTCCCAAACCAGGCTGTGATGCATTCTGATAAAATGCTTTCTACGGCGCATTCGTAGAAGTTGGCGAGGGTTGTTGCTGACATGCCGAACTTTCTAAGCCTTGTAAGGAAGTAGAGAGGTTGCCGTGCTTTCTTGGCTACAGCATCGATGTGGCTGGTCCAGGACAAATGACTAGTGGTATTTATCACTATATCATATTGGTCATATCACCATATTATTATATTGGTAATAATCGGTTTACTAAGCATACACTGATAGAGGATAAATAAGCAATGACCATTTTCAACAAATTTAAAGATAAATTATCCATCCTTGTGGCCTTGCCACCAACATCAACAGTGGAGACAGCCAACATCAATATTCTGCAGATCACAATTGCCCGGAAGGTCCCTTACAATAAGCACCAGTTCCTAATACAGAGACAGGGATAGACAGCGATATATTATTCAACCGGATGAGTTCTTCGCGTTCATCTTTCACTCTTTTTTTTTCCTCTTCCGCGTTTTCTTAAATATTAGATCAATTTCACCCTTTGCTACAATACCTCAAATAGTTCACATCTGATTTTATTTTTTTTTTACATTCAAGGGTGTTTAATCCGAGACTATTTAATACTCCGAATTTTTAAACCGCGGCATTTGCTAGGATACTCCACTGTTAACCGCACCAAAGGTAAAACTATCTTTCGGAATTTAAAGTGTCCAACACTGTAGCAGGTGCCGAACCTGATCGTTCTGCCATACCTTGTACCCCTTGGTATTCCAGCCTTCTTGAAATGGAGGGAAACGTTCCAGAAGCCCTCGAAGTTATTTTTTAGAATTTGTTCGTTGAGCTTTAATGATTATTGAGCATGAATTATTCAATCACTTTCCCAGTTGACAATTCCAAACTTCTTAATATCATTCCATATAATTACCCACATCTTTCTTGGATTCGGGTTGACGTCATACCGCCGAAAATGTTAACTGTTTCTCTTTTCTTGGATGCTGTATGACGAGTGTGCTAATATTTTATCTTTTTCTTAATTCAATTACATTCACGGCAACCTCCGTTGAAATGAACCTCCCAAGGTCGTGACTACTCAATCTACATTCAGTTATATTGTTTACCAGAATATTCGTTATTGGTTTTCTCCGATCTGTTAATGTTTGTCTATTTGCTCTTACAGTCAATACTTTCATATCGAATGTTCATCGCAGCTGACCTTAATCACTGTTTGAAACCAGTAGCATTGTAGTATAGCTGGTAGACTTGCTTGCCTCACAGCGCAAGAGAATCGGGTTCCTTCCTAACTTCCGATGCTGCTAGTGTGGAGTTTGCACGCTCCATTTGTAAACCCGTGGGTTTCCTCTGTGTCCTCCAGATCCCTCCCATGTCACAAAGAAGTGCGGGATTGTAGGCTAATCGGCCGCTGTAAATTGACTCGTATGTTTCGGGAATGGATGAGAAAATGTAATAACACAGAACTAGTCTGGAAGAGTGATGGATGGCCGTCGTGGGCACGGTGGTAGTTTCAACGCCGTATGTCCATAGCTAAAACTAAAACTAAAAACTAAATGGTATCTTTCTATTCTTGTCGCAAATTATATCAATTCGCTGCTGTAGTTGTAATTTGTTCTGCATACGCTCACGATTCTACTAACTGAGCACATTCCTCTAGTTACCCTTCCTCATACACCCGTGTGCTTTCACTTCAGCCAACTACGGCGAGTGATCACATTTATGGGGATACTGGTGGCCTTCCCTCCCATGTTAAACTGCCAGCAGTGGAAACCCAGATGCACGTTCTCCTTGCTTCGGGCATTCAAATTAATTGTTATGTCTATTTCATCACCGATAAAAATGTATCTTCTTAATCAAACGTCAACGATGGCATATTTGCCGTATTCACAGTCATCTGCTAACAAATCTCACATACACACTGAATGATACGGTATTGGTTTATTATGGAGACGTTATTGTCCCTCCAAATGCCCTTGCGAGAATAATGCCACTTGAGGAACAGCATTTGTACATGTATTATGTTGCGACGTTATGAAAAGTAACTACTGAAAAAGCAGGATCAGTAATGATGTTTACGATGTTATTATTTTGCCAGGCGGGGATGTCACTCTGACGGACAAACCGTACGTTATGAAGCAACTCGAATACAATGTCTCTGCCAACATTCCTCCCGATGCCAAACACCGGATCAAAATCAGCCCTTTGCTTTGGGGGACTGATCAGAAAAATTACCCAAACGATTTCGATTTCATCCTGGGCTCAGATCTCGTGTACTGCCCAGTGCAATTTCCCTGCCTCTTCCAGACACTGAGAGACCTCTGCGGCCCCAACACGGTCATTTACTTGTCTACTGATATGAAGTACAGAGAGGGGTCGGTCGACTTCCACGAGACCCTGTTGCCAGAGCAGTTTAACAGCGAGGTCGTCAATACAAGCAGAAGTAATTGCATTTACAAAGTGACCAAAAAGCACTGAGCACCAGTTTCTGACGTAAAGTCAGGAAGCACACACACAAAGTTCACTATTTTGCTTCAAAGCAACTTTCCGCTCCGTCCTATTCCCCTTCGTTGATCAGGTTTTCCCAAATAATTTATGATTCTTATTGTTATAATCTATTAATATATTTAAACAACTCGTTTTTAATAAGAGGATGGGAATACAATTAGAACAATCCACAAAGAGTCGCGTTCCGAGTAACCACTAACACATCATTTCACCAGAGCCATGTAATTCTCAGATGCTACCGCCACTGTGTTACCGCAATAGTATAAGATGCCAAAGTAGATATCATTCTAAGGTAGACACAACATGCTGGAGTAACTCAGCGGGACAGGCATTATCTCTGGAGAGAAGGAATGGGTGACGTTTCGGGTCGAGACCCTTCTTCCTTGTGTCTACCTTCGATTTAAACCAGCATCTGCAGATCTTTCCTGCATGTAGATATCATTTTGTTCCATATCAATCCCGAACTGACACCAGGACTGTGAGAAAGTGTATCGTACCAACTAACGTAAGGTGTACATTATGTATGCTATTATTAATGTATTCTACTATTCTCACTAAACGGCGCGTGGGTGGATTTCCATCATGGTTAATATCGGAAAGGTATCTTTAATTATCGAGTAATGTATTTAATTCTGGAACGTTATGACCCCCGCGGATTTAAACCTTCAAGACAGTATGTTCGTTTCATTTACACATAGATACATAGTTACATAGAAAATAGGTGCAGGAGTAGGCCATTCGGCCCTTCGAGCCTGCACCGCCATTCAATATGATCATGGCTGATCATGCAACTCAGTATCCCGTACCTGCCTTCTCTCCATATCCCCTGATCCCTTTAGCCACAAGGGCCACATCTAACTCCCTCTTAAATATAGCCAATGAACTGGCCTCAACTACCTTCTGTGGCAGAGAGTTCCAGAGATTTACCACTCTCTGTGTGAATAGTCGTTTGAACGTCCTTAGTGGAAAGTGGAATTAATAAAACCAATCAGGCTAGAAATTGACCTGGTTAAGTGGCTGGCGATGCATTAAACTCACGGGAGTTTGCAGTTTCTGGACACTCGGCCAGTGTCCTTTCACCCACTGCCTCTGCCGAAACTCGCTGAAGTGAAAGCAACAGATCTAGTTCTGCAAAGGCGATACACTCTGATTATGTTTCTTTCTAAAGAGCAGCATGGGATGTTTACATTTGTCCAAGGGATAACTATCCTGAGGGGGCGGGGGGTCATTTTGATCGAAGGAAATCGTATAACTGGGATGGAAGTGAACTGGTTGGCCTCAGATTATGGCTACAACACCATATAATTCAGTTATAGCCCACACGGGACAATCCGAACAAAATGGACCTGGAAGCGCGGAATAAATCATTATTACTTTGCATTTCTTTTTCCAAAAGATACGCGGTTTCGTATAAACCATTGCCCGTAAAATGTGAACTATATGAATCCAATAAATTGTCACAATATACAAATTGATGTAAAGAGTTCATCGTTTATTTTATCGCTTTCATCGTTTATCAGTTATCGGAGAACAGACTCGTGCAATCGCCAGAAAGAGTACTATGATCTCGTATATCCGTAATGATATGAATCTAAATATCTACGTGCGCAACTACTGAAAAATCTCGTAATAGATTGAATTACGCAGAACGTAGAATAGATCAGCACAGGAACAGTGTGCAGTTTTCATGCCGCATATGATACCAAATTAAATTAATCTCTTCTGCCTGCACTTAATTCATATTCCTCCAGTCCCTGCCTACCATGTGCCTGCATAAAACCCCCTTCAACGTTACAATCGTCTCTGCTTCCACCACCACCCCCGAGCAATGTGTTACAGGCACCCAGTACCCCCTTGCCCGCATGTCTCCTTCAAACTGTCAATCTCATAATGAAGCTACGCCCTTTAGTCTTTGACATATCGACCATAGGAAATAATATTCTGTGTGTCCGATTTATGCCTCCCATCATTTTATATACTTCTATCAGGTTTCCCTCAACCTCTGGGTTCCAGAAAAAAACCAATGCAAGTCTGTCCAATCTTTCCTTAAAACTAGTACCCTCTAATCCAAGGTAGACAAAAATGCTGGAGAAACTCAGCTGGTGAGGCAACATCTACGGAGCGAAGGAAATAGGCGACGTTTCGGGTCGAGACTCTTCTTCAGACTCTAATACAAAATGCTTAAAATACAATTTGGTCATACGGCAGGTAAATTTGAAAGACATATAAATCGCGGGGTTAAATATGCCTAGACATATTTTCCCACTAAGGTTCGCATTACGATGGTCATACAGTTCTGTTTCATTTATTCATTTATCTGCCCTAGACTGAAAGAATATATAGTGGACGGAGCAGGTGCAACTGAAATCTGCAAAATTATTTTTTAGATTTTAAAGGATTAATCCAAATGCAAAACGCCACAGAAAAGGAGTAGGCGACGTTTCGGGTCGAGCCCCTTGAGACTAAGAGACCCTTCATTGGACGTCGTCTATTCCTTTACTCCAGAGATGCCCCCAGACTCGCTGAGCTACTCCAGCATTTTGTGCCTGTGATTGGAAAAGCTATCTGGTGCAAACGCCAGCTGTAATGATGCAGGGTGATTTCTCTAGAATTAATATTGCTTGTCCCAGTCCATCAACGGTAGGACTGTGGGGCTTCCACATAATATGGGCGCACTTTGCTCTGCTTTCGGATGATCAAGGTACACGTTAATGCACACACTTCTGATGAAGCTTTTCTTCTTTCCACACATGCTGACTGAGCATTTGCATAATTTTCTATGTTATAATAAATCACAAATGCTGGCAAACAACGAGAAAAGTGTGCATCATTGGTTTTGTGGAAAGAGGCAAAGGCGCCACTAGTTATTCTCTGAGACCACATCCAAAGATCCAGCTCAATAAAACAAAACCAAAGATAAAAACAAGCAACGCCAGTCCGCACTACTATAGTTTAAGATTTATTATTTGCATTACAACGCAATTAATATTTACAAATAACAAACGAGCAATAGACTGTGGCTATTTCGGATATTCTACAGAACAATCAAAACTGAATTAGTACACAGTATTGGTCCATAAATAACGTCCCACTTTTAGCAGGCGATGTTTGTGTGGTAATGTGCTTTGGCAGAACGACCCACTGCTTGGAAACATATCGCTCGCATCTTCTAGTGCTTGTACAATAGAGGGAAAGGAGCAGGCCGGCAGATATTTAATCTCCAGGCATCTCTGGAGGGACCTGCAAATAGCTGTGCATCGGCGCTCCCCATCCAACCTGACAGAGCTTGAAAGAATCTGCAGAGAAGAATGGGAGAAATTACCCAAATACAGGTGTGCCAAGCTTGTAGCGTCATACCCAAGAAGACTTGTGGATGTGATCGCTGCCAAAGGCGCTTCAACAAAGTACTGAGTTAAAGGTCTGAATACTTAAGTAAATGTGATATTTCAGTTATTTATTTTGAATTACTTTGCAAAAATGTCTAAACACCTGTTTTCGCTTTTTTAATTATGGGGTATTGTGCGCGGTTTGATGATAAAAAATGAATTTAATCAATTTTAGAATAAAGCTGTAACACAAAATGTGGAAAAAGTGAAGGGGTCTGAATACTTTCTGAATGCACTGTATATTAGAAAAACAAGTCAACGGGAACTTCCGTTTGTCGTATTCAGTGTCAACATGGACAGATTCATTCGAGGCACCCAATTACACTTTATGTCATTGCATTCAATAACAAACCATATTGTAGTCAGAATTCTGGGAATTAGCAGTAATCGGTATTTATTTTAGACCAGACAATTGCAACTCCAATCACAAAGCTACCGGGTCTGTCAGATGCTTCGTCAAACAAGCAGCTTCATCGTCAGATAGAAACATAGAAACATAGAAATTAGGTGCAGGAGTAGGCCATTAGGCCCTTCGAGCCTGCACCGCCATTCAATATGATCAAGGCAATATGATCATATGATCTTGCAATGAGTGAAATAATAGTCTAATGTTTAGAATTAGGAGAAAGCGTAGAAGTCGGGATGGGGGGAAGAGATGAAGGCGAAAGTGGATTAGTTGGTCCGCCTAGTGGCCGCACCCTGTCTAATAATGAATTTGGGTTAAGTTATAACGGCCAGTTGCAACATTTTGAAACCCATGTGAAAATGTTCCGGGTGCTTTTAATCTACGGGGCCTTCAAAAGTTTTGTTAAATATTTTAGCTTTGGCAGCATAAATAACTGTCGACGCAAATCTGAGTCAATGGCGTAGTGAGAAGTGTCATTAATATTGCAACAGGGTAAGGTGAGAATTTAAGATTTACACAAAAAGCTGGAGTAACTCAGCGGGCCCGGCATCATTTCTGGAGAAAAGGACCGAGAGTCAGGGGAAAGGGAAACGAGAGATATAGATGGCGATATAGAGAGAGATATAAAACAAATGAATTAAATATATGCAAAAAAGTAACGATGATTAGGAACGGTGGAGCCCACAATGGTCCATTGTTGGCTGTGGGCTAGATGATAACGAGTTAAGCAGACAGTGAAACTCAACAGGACGTCAGTGAAACTAGTACAACGACTAGAGTGGGGGAGGGACTGAGAGATAATTTAAATTGTGTCTTTGTAGACGTGAGCATTTGCTTGACACTGAAACGTAACTCACTTGCTCTTATTGAATCAAAGAATGGTGTATTTTAAAGGAAGCTTATCTGTATAGAACGCAAATTAATGTAAAGCCCCGCTATGAAACGTCAGATTACGGCCTACCCGGGGCGGAATTGAAGAATAATTACGGACATAGTTACATAGTTTTCATGTCGATGGCCCACCCCAAATGTTAGCAAAGAATAGCAGATACGGTAAATGTAAAATAAAAAGAGAAAATTCTGGAAACGCTCATGAGATCGGGCAGCATCCGTGGGAAAATGTACATAAACTCTGTTTCTCTTCCCTCAAAAAGATGACCGACCGTTACCAGCAATTTGCTTTTTTATATCTAGCTTCAATATTGCTGGTAAGCTGTTTGCCCATCCCTCTATCTGAAATGATCTCATTCCGCCTCTGGGAGTTCTTTTTTTTTGGTCAATTTGTAAATGTTATTGTTCCCGCTTATGTGAATTAACTCGCAATTAAACTGCCCCGGCAGCATTTCTTGGTGGAAGTTGGTGGCTCCGTCTCTGGCTGTCATGTTAGAACACATGTAAACTATAGTTTGCTCGTTGCAAAGGTGCCGAAGTGTTTGCAAAAGATCTACAAAATGGGCAGGGTTGTACACAATGTCCGATCCCAGAATTAAATCGAAGTCGGATGGATAGTTGTTCTGATCAGTGCCCCATGCAAGAGCACTGATTTTGGAGCGGTGCCTTGAGCTGGGTGGGATGTTTGCAGTTACGTTGTATTCTATTTGTTTCAAAACGTATGGTCTGTCCGTCAGGGTGACATCGCCGCCTGAGGAAGGAAAACATCAAACAGCGGTCATCGTTTGATTCCAGCATGAATGTGCGGGACAGTTAGAATGTCCCTCCTCTCCCCTGACATCAATCTGAAGAAGGGTCTCGACCCGAAACCTCACCCATTCCTTCTCTCCAGAGATGCTGCCTGTCCCGCTATTGCAGTTATGCTGTGTCTACCTTCGATTTAAACCGACATCTGTAGTTCTTTCCTACACGAACCCTGAAGGCTTGGTGAGATGTAAGGGTGTAGTTACCGAATTTCAATAAGATATAGACAGGCTGCTGGAAGGGGAAAATGGGAAACAGATGAAATTTACTGCTGAGTGTTTAAGAAGGAACTGCAGATGCTGGAAAATCGAAGGTACACAAAAATGCTGGAGAAACTCAGCGGGTGCAGCAGCATCTATGGAGCGAAGGAAATAGGCAACGTTTCGGGCCGAAACCCTTGTTCAGACTCAATTTACTGCTGAGATAGGTGAAGGTTGCATTTTGGTGGGAAGAGTGGAAAGTGGTAATCTCAACGTAGCGATTTCAATACAAACAAGCCGGTAGAACTAAACGGTGTACAAGAACGGCGAGATATGGGTGCATATTTGTAAAGGAAGCTGGTCGAGAATATGGAAAAATATCTTATTGCTGATGATGGAGGGGGCTCAAGATTTATAGGGTACAGAACGGTATGATTGGCAATAGCACCTCAAATGGTACGAAAACATCTTCAACGCTGACTGAAGATAGGCACAAAAAGCTGGAGTAACTCAGCAGGACAGGCAACATCTCTGGAAAGAAGGAATTGGCAACGTTTCGGGTCGAGACCCTTCTTCAGACTGGTTCGTCAACGCTGACTGGTTAGGGACTGCCAATGACAATGGTAGACGGAGATGGAACTGTTGCTTTAAAATGAAGTGAATGGATCTATGCGCATATACCATTGCAAGCGAGTTCGGCTATTTTGTAGAACCAGCACGGAGATGGGCCGCATCGATTCCAGCGATTCCCTAAACCGTGATTCTTCACCAAGCAAGAAGCAAATAACTTCACGATGACTGAAATAGTTAATTGTTTTTAGAACATTTAAGCAATTATTTAGGAAAATCCCTCATACTATTCGTCAATCCAGTTGGCATGTTCTACAGACTGCGCGTTGGGGTATCTCATTGAGCTATTTGAGTTTCTGCCTTACAGCGTCAGAGACCAGGGTACGACCCTGACATCGGATGTTGTGTGTATGGAGTTTGCATGTTCTCCCTGTGACCGCGTGGATTTCGTCCGAGTGCTGCGGTTTCTTCTTATATCCCAAATACGCGCGGGTTTGTAGGTTAATTAGTCTCTGCAAATTGTCCCGAATATGTAGGAGGTGTTTGCGAAAGTGCGATCGCATACAACTGATGTGAATGGCATGGTCGGCCTGGACTCGGTGTGCCGGAGAGCTTGTTTCCACGCGGTAGGTTTCAATCAGACAAGGACGAGGAGCTGTGGTTTGTGACTGGGTTGGTGATATATATAAATGCATTTCGTTGTCTTAAATGCATTTCGTTGTCTAAATGCATTTCGTTGTCTCTGTACTGTACACTGACAATGACAATTAAAATTGAATCTGAATCTGAATCTGAATATATGGTGGTTGCTCAGCCTATGCAGCGGGACGGTGGCGTAGCGAGAGAGCTGCTGTCTTACAGCGCCAGAGACCAGAGTTCGATTCTGACTTCAGGTACGGAGTTACGAAGTTTGTACGTTCTCCCCGGGACCGCGTGGGGTTTCCCCGGGTGCTCTGGTTTCCTCCCACACACAATAGGCGTACATGTTTGTAGGTTAATTGGGCTTTGGTAAAAATGGTAAATTCTCCCTAGTGTGTAGGATGGTGTTGGTGTACTGGGATCGCTGGTCCGAAGGGTCTCTTTCCGCGCTGTGTCTCTAAACTAAAGTAACTGAATTTACGTAAATCTAACCATTAAATAGTATAAATGTAATGCTCCGTGGGTCATTCCTGATTCATGTTGCAGAAGTAAGCCGATCAGTTTTCGTGAGCTTAAACAAATCTTCCAGGAATCACCTTGATTGCTGTCGTGCTAGTTGCAAAAATGTTTTGCTTGCACATAGTAGATCATGTATAGGACAAGAGATGTTTTTAAAATTCCTCTTCTCATTCTGCTTGCTGCTTGTATTTGCCCTTTTCTTGCTCATTTAATATACCGTTTGTGTTTAAAACCGTGCACAGGGTATGATACGGAAGCGCACACTCAGAAATGGACATTAATATCTCGGAATGTGGGTAAAAACCACGCCACGAGTGCAGCCACTTTCTTGAGCACAACACATAAGGGGAATGTATGTTGGAGATCTAAGCGGCCCTGCAACTTTGTAGGACACTATGGGCCTATCCTTATTCACATTGAAGTACATTATTCCCGATATCATCTCTATCGTTGGAGTGCAACTGTGGCATGAATTAACTTACCCAACAGTGCGGCTAAAATGCCCACGATCCCAGTTCCGGACCCCAGCTCAATCATCTTCTTCCCTGTAAAATTAATCTTTTCATCTTCGAAATAACGACACAGTACGAGTCCCTGAAAAATAAAAACAACACAGTCGCGTTAATTGTAATCCGTTTACCTTCAAATCGCAAAAAGGAGAATAGGATGGTTACTGGGGCCCCAATCGTGTTGCGGGGTTGAAGAGCTCCTGGAGCGGGGCCTGACACCACTGCCCCGCGCGGCTGGAATGGCCGCGGGACTTTGCGAGCGCACGCCGGGGGCTCCAACACCAAGACCCGGTGTGCGACCTTGCACCACCCGGCGTGGCTTCAATGGCCGCGGGACAATCGCCATCGCCAGCCGGGGGCTTTGACTTTCACTCTGACATGGGGGGGGGGGGGGGGAGAGTGCAGTGGAGAGATAAGTTTTTTTGGCCTTCCATCACAGCTATGTGATGGATGTTTATGTAAAATGTAATTATGTTGTGTCTGGGGTCTATTTGTGTGTAATGTATGGCTGCAGAAACGGCATTTCGTTTGGACCTCCAGGGGTCCAAATGACAATTAAATTGACTCTCTCTTGATCAACTGGTATGGAGTCGCGTAAATAGGATCCTGTGCACATTGCTTTTCACATGGGTTATGAGCGTGGTCCTTATGAAGTGGTCCTAGTGGGGTTAAATGCAGGGTTAATTAGGATAATCAAGTGAAGATAATCTCAAGGTGAACACAAAATGCTGGAGTAACTCAATGGGCGAGGCAGCATCTATGGAGAGAATTAATTGGCGACGTTTCGGGTCAAGACTCTTCTTCAGACTGATGTCAGGGGAGGGGGCGGGACAAGGGAAGAATATAGGCGGAGAAATAAGACTAGTGGGAGAACTGGGAAGGGGGAGGGTATGGAGGGAGAAAGCAGGGGCTACCTGAAGTTAGAGAGGTCAACGTTCATACCGTTGGGGTGCAAACTACCCAAGTGAAATAGTCCTCACCACCTAGTGCGGACCCCTTCTCCCGTCTCCAACTGACCCCCCTACCTTTTTTATTTTAAACTGCCGGCGGGACATCAACCACCTCAACATCTCCACTCTCCTTTCTCACTCTAACCTCTCCCCCCCTGAACGTACAGCCCTTCACTCACTCTGCAACAACCCCGACTGGGTGATCAAACCCGCCGACAAGGGAGGTCTGGCGTGCTGATCTCTGCCGTCTGAGGCCAGGCGCCAACACTCAGACACCTCCTCCTACCTATCCTTGGACCTGGACCCCCACAGACGAGCACCGTGATGGTTTCTCAAACACCATCACGGGCTTCATCTCTTCCAGCTCCCGGCCCTCCCAAGCCTCCAACCTCATCGTTCCCCAGCCCCGCACGGCCCGATTTTACCTTCTCCCCTAAATCCACAAACCTGACTGTGCTGGCAGACCCATTGTTTCTGCTTGTTCTTGTCCCACCGAACTTATTTCCACATACCTCGACTCCATCCTATCCTCCCTGGTCAAATCCCTCCCTACCTATGTCCAAGACACCTCACACGCTCTTAGTCTCCTCCATGACTTCCGTTTTCCAGGCCCCCATTCCCTCATCTTCACCATGGATGTCCAGTCACTCTAAACCTCCATCCCCAATCAGGAGGGTCTTAAAGCCCCCCGTTCCTTCCTCGACCGCAGAACCAACCAATCCCCATCTACAAATAATGTCCTCCGCCTCGGGTGACAGGAGAGTGAAAGGGCGGATAACGTTTCCCGGCTTTTGTCACCCCGACATGGGCATGGAAGTAAGGATTGTCACCCCGACATGGGCATGGAAGTAAGGATTAAGGGGCACTGCGGCGCGGAATTACGAAGTGAAATGTGTGTTAATGGACAGAGCTCGTTGACAGGTTGGATGTGAATTGAGAGAAGAATATGGATGGCGAAGATCCATTTGATGAAACACAGCAGTGCAGCTATAATGCGCTCCCTTTCCTTGCTAAGATCCACGGGGGATATTTTTTTTAAGGTACCACTCAGCTCAGGTCCGGTCCCTGCAGAAAGGATAAATTGAGGGTTGCGAACAGCATTTTAACCGCGAAACATTTGGGGAGGGCGGCGGAGATAGGTTATGCAACTACCGAGGGTCGAGTGTTGGTAAAATACGTCTGTGGAAGGGATTGCACACAGTGCATTTGTTACAGGCTGCTAGACTTACGGGTTCCCAGACAAAACCAGAGACGCCGAGATACGCTCCTTTGAACGTCGTGATCTTTAAAGGGTGTCCACTGAATTCATATTGCTTCTCTTCCTTTTCCCACAAGGGGGTAGTATCCTCAGAGCTGTTCATCCTCTTTGGTTTTCAGTTGACTAGCTGATCCACAGGCAGGATGACTCTGGTCTTGGATATAGATTTCTACCACATTGAGAACTACAAGTCTGGTAGAGTTACTCTGAAGCAGAGACGCGTCGAATGTATTTCTTAAACCACTGTGCTGCATATTGGGTATTGCGGAAAAAAACACATTGTGTCTACTGTCATAAAAAAGATACAAATGGCAAGTGAAATAATTCAGAATGGGTTCCTAGCCTGATCGTGTTATAAATGTTACATGTACTTTACAAAGTATCCACGTAAATCCACCAGTTATAGCTGAGTGACGTACTCTTATGCTGAGCACATTGGTAATTATAGTAACATTAACCTATCAGATTTTAATAACAATTTTCTATCATAATCATATATTGGAGCTGCAGGATGTTAATCTCCGAAAATAACCTAACATATTCATTTTTATATTTCCAATGTTGAAGAAGTTGTTTCTCGTTGTTCACTCCCTTTTAGTTGGAACAAACTAGTTACAACTTAACTTGGATTTTTTCTTTTATAAGAAAATGGATGAGATATCGAAATACCTTGACTGACATTCCCCCAAGTTCTGTATTTACGTGTTTATTGTGAGGCAAGTCCTTCGATATAATATTTTTAAAAAGTATTATGTAATGACAAATTTCCAAATGACATTTTAGTTTCAACGTTTAACCCTGCACTGCTACATCCACTACAGCTCAAAATAACGCAAGGGAACACATTCCCAGCGTAAACCACGAGATCCTGGAATAATCCAGCGGGTCAGGTAACATCCCTGGAAGACATGGATAGGTGACGATTCGGATCGGGGCCAGAACGTAGCGCACTGGTAGTTCCCTCGTGTCTGATGAAAACAGTTCCCTTTATCCTAAGAACATTATTCTGGCAGGGGATGAAGAATCGCTGGAATTCTCTGCCCCATGGAATTGTGGAGGCTAGATCATTGGCAGTAATTAAAGTTATAGTAGATTTGATTTTAAGATCGATCAATTGAGGGATAGGGAATTGCCACTGAGATGGAGTTGAGGCCCGGGGTAGTTCAACCATGTTCACAAGGTTGAGCGGGTCAGGTGGCTTATTCATGCTGTTATCTTTTTTATGTTCATGTGCACTGTGCTACTAGAGCATGGCTGGTGCCCGCATCTCCGGACTGGATATTAGAAGATTGAGGGCTGATTTCATTGAAATATAGAATATTTTGAGAGGGAGAATGACGGTGCAGATATCACGATGGCGTGCCGACAGACGAGAGATTCGAGAACTGGGTCACATATTGGGACAGCAATGAGAGGAAAATCAAAATTCAGATGCTAGAAATCTGAAATAAAATAGAATGTCGGAGTTACTCAGCAGAACAGTCAGCGCCAATGGGAAGAGAAACAGATACCGTGCCGGGTTTAGAGGGCTGCTTCCGAACGGGAAAGCGAGAAAACACGTTGGTTTTATTTGCTAGAGAAGGTGGGTGGGGGAATAAATGCAGAACAATATATATTTATGATACAGCGAGCCCAGGTGACATAACGCGACAGTGAAATAGAAGTTAAGATCAATTACCCTTATTTATCTCTGCAATGCGTCTCTAATTGAGTTTTGGGATGTTCCCAGCAGGCCGGACTATTCAGCAAATGAACAACCGAGTTAGAATTATGATAGGTGGAAATGATCTGTTCTGATGAAGCAGAAGGAAAGAATGAGTTTCCTCAAGTTCGATGATTCGGTATCGGACGCGTTATAGGCATCCACCATTCTTGTGTAAAAGACTTGTCCCGCACATATCTGTGAAACCTTCCCAACCTGACAATGTCATGCCGTCTAGTCTGTGACATTTCCATTCTGGGAAACAGGTTGTAACCGTGTACCTTATCTATGACTCTCATAATTGTATACACTTGTGTTAGGTCTTTACGCAACCCCCGACAGAGAACATAATTTAAATACGTCCAACATCTCCTTGTAGCTAACACTCTCGAAACCAGGCAACGTTCAGGCCAACCTCTTCTGCCCCTCTCTTAAGCCTCCAAATCCTTCTTTAAATGGGGGCGACCAGAACTGTACACTATACTCAAAATATGGCCTATCCCAAGTGTATAACATGGCTTACTGACATTTTACGCAATGCCCCGATCGATGAAAGCACGCATGCCACCCGCCTCTTTACCATTCTGCCTACTCGTGTTGCCACTTCCAGGGAGTTTTGGACTTTAATCGCCCTGTACATTAATGTTGTTAAAAGTGTTGCCTTGATGCATTTTGATTGTTTTTTATTCCTGCTTGTGGGTCTAAATATAATTCAAACGTACTGTGACGCTCTCAATATAACCGAGACTTGGTGTTTCGCAAATTATTCCGCACATTCTGCTCTCCGTGGTTGTTTGAGAACAACGCAGAATTATTTTTCTTATTTCCTGGTATACGTCAGTTTCCTTATCATTGACCTCAAGAAAGCATATATTTTTAGTTTCACACTAACATTCGTCATATTTGTGCAGAACAGGAGCATATTCTTCCCGAATGTCCTACGTTCGTGTCTGTTCCCTTATTGCATGATACTGAGTAGCAGAGAGTATTTATCTCAAAGGCAAGTCAAATCGAGCATGACGAAGCCGCTTGTAATTTAATAACCTTCATTGTAATACAATTGAACCCTTGATAAAAACAAAACAATTGTGTTGCAATATTCCTTTACGCAAGTTCCTTAATTTGTTTATATTCACTTTGACGAAATGTGGTTCAAAATGTTACAACGAATACTTTACGAGGCCGGGCTTTCTTTCTAAATTAGTCTCGGGTTTCTTCAGTGTCCAGCTGCTGGGGCAATGGAAAGCAGGGTTTTGACTTCATTGAAGACCCGTCTCAGGCAAGCTATGATAGAAATGTTTTTTTTAAAAGCCTTGCCAAAAATCCTCTTTGAACCTATCCCTTGTGTGCCTATCATATCACACCAGCGAGTATCATAGCATCGTAATATCAGATCACGCTGCAACCCTCATTATTAGCAGAGGCTCACTACATGCAATTCTTGCACTCCCAAATCACCTTATATTTTGAGCTGAATGATTCGCCGGACATAGAAAGAGGTATACTCTGGGAAGCTTCAAAAGCCTACATTAGGGGCCAACTTATCTCTTTTGTCTCCAACCTGAAAAGAACCGAGACGTCCCAAACGACAGACCTGTTACAAAAAATAAAGGACATTGATGGCAAAAGGCATCTGACCCAGACTCTAACCTTTATAGAGAACGCCTTAGGTTACAAACAGACTTTGACCTCACGTCTACTAATAAAGCTAAGCTACGACTGCTTAAATCTAGGCAATACTTTTTTGAATCTGGGGATAATGCTGGGAAGCTTTTGGTCCATCAGGCCAGAACCGAGACGACTTCACGGCTAATTCCAGCCATTAGATCCAGCTTAGGGGAGATTCATACTGATCCTCTTAGAATTAATGAGGCATTTGCTAAATTCTACGCTGAACTATACGTTTCCGATTGTCCTCCCACTGCAGGTGACATGCTCAGTAGTATGACGTTTCCCCGAATTGACGATGAAGCCACGAGAGACTTGGGTGGTCCCATAACTGTTGCTGAGGTCCAAGCAGCCATCACATCGCTGCAAAGCGGAAAGTCACCCGGCCCTGACGGCTTCACTGTAGAATATTACAAAGCTTTCTCTGCTCTCCTCGCACCAGTCCTGAGAGATATGTACAATGAGGCGTTTTTACATCGTCGCCTACAGCCCACCTTGTTGTGGGCTACTATCTCCCTAATTCTTAAAAAGGAGAAAGATCCCCTGCTTTGTAGTAGCTATAGACCAATTTCACTCCTGAATGTGGACCTCAAAATCCTCTCTAAAGCCCTTGCGCTCCGTCTTCAACGAGTGATGCCCTCTATTATCTCGTTAGACCAAACAGGGTTCATACCAGGCCGACAGTCTTCCCACAATACTAGGCGTCTCCTTAACATCATCCATTCACCGAGTAGTGAGACCCCGGAGATAGTGGTCTCCCTCGACGCCGAAAAAGCTTTCGACAGGGTCGAGTGGAGGTACCTATATGAGGCGATGGACAGGTTTGGCCTCGGTAACAGTTTTATTCTTTGGGTCAGTCTATTATACTCATCCCCGGTGGCCTCAGTACAAACAAACGGCACACTGTCGCCCCACTTGCCCCTTCAGAGAGGTACCAGACAGGGTTGCCCGTTATCACCACTTCTGTTCGCTGTCACGATAGAACCCTTGGCGGTCTGGTTACGCTCAGAGAAGGGCTTTAAAGGTATTACACGGTTTGACACAACTCATAAAGTCTCATTGTATGTGGATGACCTGCTCCTGTACATCTCAAACCCAGTCAGCTCTCTCCCTGTGATTACGAATATTTTAGAATGGTTTGGCGCGTATTCCGGTTATAAACTTAACTACCAAAAGAGTGAGCTATTACCGATTAACTCATTGGCTAAGCAGTTCCCTCGCTCTTTAACCTCATTCAAATGGGCAGAGGATGGGCTTCGCTACCTCGGCGTCTTTATCACAACACCCTTATCTGATATGTTCCGCACAAACTTTCTGCCTCTGGTTGAGAAAGCCGAAAGAGATTTTGACCGCTGGTCAGTTTTACCGCCATCCCTCGTGGGCCAGATAAATCTGGTCAAGATGGTCGTCCTACCCAAATTCCTGTATATTTTCCAGCATGTCCCTATACTTATCACTAAATCTTTTTTTGATAAATTAGAAAGGACAATATCTAAATTTTCATGGGGTAGCAAACCGGCTAGAATCCGAAAGGCGATACTGCAGTCTCCTAAGAGTGACGGCGGTTTGGCACTTCCTGACTTTAGGCGATACTATTGGGCAGCTAACTTGCAAAAACTCCTGTATTGGATGAATGATGATTGCGACCACCTACCGACCTGGGTACACATGGAAAAGGCGAGTTCACATCTCCCGTTGCGGTCTGTCCTATGCTCCCAACTCCCCCTTCCTATAACATCTGTGGGTGCAGGCCCAATTGTGTCCCTCTCGCTCAAGATATGGAGTCAACTCAGGAAAAACATCAGTTTGCAAGGCCCTTCCATCTTGACCCCACTGCTTAAAAAACACATCTTTAAACCTTCAAGCACAGACCACGCAGTCAGAACCTGGCATAGCAACGGTATCAGTAGTATCAAAAACCTATACAAGGATGGCATCTTTTCGTCTTTTGCGGAGCTCTCGTCCAACTATAGCCTCCCAAACTCCCACCTTTTTCGTTTTTTCCAGATTAGGGATTTTGTGAAGAAGACATTCCCCCATTTCCCAAATCGCCCCCCTGAAACCCTGACCGATACCATCTTAGCTCTAGAATCCAACCAGAAGAAATGCATTTCTGTTTTGTATAAATTGTTAGGGTCGGTTATATTGAAACCTCATACCTCATTAAAAGCTGCGTGGGAGGGTGAGCTGAATACGAAACTAACAGACCAGCAATGGGACTGCCTTGGATTTGATCCATTCTTCCTCCATATGTGCCCGTCATGGCCTAATCCAATGCAAAGTCCTTCACAAAGTCCACTACACAAATGCAAGATTATCTAGAATTTACCCCGCTGTTAGGGACACCTGCAACAGATGTAATCAATCTCCTGCCAACCATAGCCATATGTTTTGGTCTTGCCCTAAGCTAGCAGCCTTTTGGAGGAGTGCTTTCGACTTGATAAGCAGAGCCTACGGCCAGACTATTCCTCCAAACCCACTGTCAGCCATTTTCGGTACCCCTCCCAACACCAACCTCTCTGTTGCGGTGAAACGGGTTCTAGCTTTTACAACCTTGTTAGCCCGGAGACTGATCTTGCTTAACTGGAGGCTCACCTGTCCCCCGACACACACCCGCTGGATTAAGGAGGTGCTTTACAATTTAAAGCTTGAAAAACTTAGGTTCTCTCTCAAAGGCTCTACCAAGACATTCCTAGATACATGGAACCCTTTCTTGGAACTTGTTAACTCTCTCAACTTGTCCCCGGACTCGGAAGAGGACTGAGTGCTCTCCACCATTGTTCTGCTCTACTGCAGCTGCTCTCCCCTTAACCCCCCCCCCCCCTCCCCACACTTATTTATTTAATTACTTACTTATTTACTGTTATTAGTGATCCCTTTTATAAAAAAACATTTTTTTTAGTACTTTTTGTTTCGCTTATCTTACCATATTTGTGTGGATGTGTATGTATGTGAGTGTTGTTTGTCCCCATTTGGTTCCGACCTGATTCGGGTGGGTAGAAGGTGGGTAAGGGTAAGGGCTTTGAGGGTCGCTTACATACTGTTGCACAATTATGCCTTGACTGTCACTGTCTGTTATCATTGTATGTATGCAAATTGCTGTGAAATTCAAATAAAAAGATTTAAATCAAAAGCCTTCCCAAAAATCCTCTTTGAACCTATCCCTTGTGTGCCTTTTTTTTTTAATGGCACAACATTGGATGTGGAAAACATGAAATCTAGATAATTGACGGGTTGTGGGAATGGGTTATTGAAAAAGTAAATGGGCCAATCTGGTTGTTCTTTGAGTCTCCATAAACTTGATGGACCAAATGACCTCCTTTCCGTTTCGTAAAGAAATGTGTAAATAAGTCAACAGGACCAGTCCCTCGTCTCATAACTACAGTCTGCTGCACGTTATATGTACGAGATAGCATCGCTTCATTGTACGATGAGTCCTCTTACAGTATGTACACCCCATCCCCAGCGTGACGTCCACAACTTCAAGACCCGGAGTGTTAAAGTTAGATAATAACTTTGCATTTCATTATTAACCAACGGCATAAGTGCAGTACAATTTTACCTAGTCTGTCAAGAACCAAATGGCTCTACTTTATAGTAACTAGTTGACTTCATCGTCACATGATCATTTTTCTCAATGGTACACTCACACAGACCATATCACATTTCACCCATGTCACAACAAAATATTGCGAGATTAACCGAGAGTTTTTCTAAATATATTTAAAAGATTGAAGCTACTATGTTGGTAACCAAGTTAGAATTATCTGGGTAGCAACCGAGTCAGTTAAGACAATGTCCATGCAAAGAGAAACAGTGTCAGCATTTCAAGTCCATGATCTTTCATCAGAATGAGACAAACCCCGAGATAAATGTGTCAAAATGCAGAGATAATGGGGTAGAAAGGTGGAATAAAATGAAGTAAATGACAGGACAGATTATGTTGACAGAACATAGAAAAGTACAGCACTGGAACAGGTTGTGCCGAACATAATGCCAAGACCGACATGTATCTGCCTACATAAAATCAATACCCCTTCATTCTCAGCAAACCGATGTCGCTATCCAAAATTCTCTTAAATCCCGCTATCGTATCGACCTTGACCATCTCCCCGACAGCGCGTTCCAAGCACTATGTAATAATTTGCCGCAAACAACTCCTTTAAACTTTGTCCCTTCATTTTAAAAAAAATCCCACACTGTCTTCTCTATTTGTGGATCTCCTAATTTTATCATCTCATAAGGCGGCACCGTGGCACATTGGTAGAGTTGCTGTCTTACAGCGCTAGAGACCCGGGTTCGATCCTGACTACGGGTGCTGTCCCTATAACCGCATGGGTTTTTCTCCGGGTGCTCCAGTTTCATCCCACATTGCAAAGACGGATAGGTGTGCAGGTCTGAAGAAGGATCTCGACGCGAAATGTCACCCATTCATTTTCTCCAGAGATGCTGCCTGTCCCGCTGAGTTACTCCAGATGTTTGTGTCTAACTTAGGTGTCCCCAGGGTTCTGCGAATTGTCCCTAGTACGTAGGATAGAAATAATGTGATCGTTGGTGGACTGGGTCTCGGTGGATCGACGCGTCTCTTTCCAGGCTGTGCCGCTATACTAAATTAATTTTATATACTTCTACTAGGCCTCCCCTCAACCTTAGTGGAAGCAATCCAAGTGTATCCAACCTCTCCCTGCAGCTAATGCCACATATTCTGGTAAATGTCCTCTGCACCCTCTCCAAAGCCTTCACATCATTTATGTAATGGGACAACCAGAACTGCACGCAATACTCCAGATGCGGCATAACCAAAATCCGATAAACCTGTATCAAGACTTCCCGCCCCATACTCATTGCCTGGAACAATGAAGGCAAGAATGACATAAGCTTTCTTCACCACTCTATCTACTTGTGTTGCCATTTTCAGGCAGTTAAGTACTTGGACCATATGATCCCTATGTACATCAAGGTTGTTGTCTACTATTTGTGTATTTTCTCCTTACTTTCAAAGTGTAACACCTCACACTTGCTCGGATTAAACGCCATGTGTAATTTCTTCGCTTGTTTTTCTAGCTGGTCTATATCCCCACTGAACACTTTGTCAGCCACCCTCGCAGTCCGCGGCACCAGCAATCTTGTTGTGGTCTGCAAACTTACTAATCAGTCCATCTATGTTTACCTCTAAGCACAAACAACAGCGATCCTAGAACAGATCCCAGCCGAACACCGCTGGTCACTGAGCCCCAGCCTGAATATCTATCCAAACCCCAGTGGCCAGCACTTGGTATGTGGCCTTTCAAGGGGAGATGTTAATCACGTTGACAGAAATGATACCAATTACATTACATGCTTGAAATTGTCAATAAAAACATAAATGCAGGAAATTCTCATTAACTAAAACTGCTGAGATTATTATTGATAGACATAAATGCTGGAGTAACTCAGCGGGCCAGACAGCATTTCTGGAGAAAAGGAATGGGTGACCTTTCGTGTCGGGACCCTTCAGACGAAAGGTCATCCATCCTTCCCCACACTCCAGCTTTGTGTGCCTATCTTCGGTTTAAACCAGCATCTGCCGTTCCTTCCTCCAGAGTATTATCGAGGCGAGAAGGTTGTTAAATGTGGTCGGAAGATTTGGCATGCTTACTAATTCCTCTACTCAGACATTGAGAGAGGGGTAGAATATGGGCAACACCGTCGAGTTAGAACGGAGTTCAGAATTATAGTGAGCCGATGATATGATCACGCTTAAGACTGATGAGAGTGAGGGCTGAAGCTTGGAAAGGGTGTTGGGCAGAGCTGTCTCCTATATGTTTTTAGCCTGCCTGGCACAGGGAAAGCTCGGTTGAGCCGCGGGACTGACTTACTATCGCCCGGTGGGGTAACAACAACGGAGGCCTGGATCGCCTCAGCCCAGAGGGAGAATAAGGAGGGGAAGAGACAGTGACTTTAAGACTTTTGCCTCCATCACAGTGAGGAGGTGCCTGGTGAACTCACTGTGGTGGGTGTTAATTTGTGTTTATTGTGTGTTTTTGTTGTCTATTATTATATGTATGACTGCAGGCAACGAAATTTCGTTCAGACCGAAAGGTCTGAATGACAAATAAAGGAATCTAATCTAATTTAATTTAATCTAATCTAATCTAATCTACTCATCCAATCTGAAAGACAGGGCATGAACAGCGAGGGCAATGCAGCCGTCCAAACAGGTTACAAGTAAATCGCCGTTTCACCGGGAGAGGGGCAGTGTAAACTATGAAAGTTGCAGAGACCTGCATCACCCGGCCCGCTGCACTGGACGGCGGGGGAACAGTTTGTAGGTGGAGATGGGGATATGAACCAGGGCGGCATCGGTCCCAGGCGATGTAATATTGCCGAAAAGGATCGAATTAATGCAGAAACTGGGCAGTGAACTCAGTCAGCTGCACGGGGACTTTAAAAATTAAAGTTCATGGTTCTGGAGAGGGTTTCTTTGACTGTCAGTTTAAACTAATGTATCTGGGCTTCCGTGCCTCTGGCTGATCACGCATTTCGTTATCCCCGCATAGCGCAAGAGTCGGCATTATCTGATTGGTCGCTCGGGAGTTTGCGAGTGTGGGCGGACTTGTGGGCGCCATATAAACGCTGCCTCCACGCACCGCAACTCACCAGGAGCGCATCGTACTGGCGAGGATGACGACTGTCGCAACCTCCGAACATCCCGGAGACAGTGAGAAGGAGGAGCGTGCTGCCCCTGGCGGCTACATCACCTACAGCAACTTTGTGTTTTGCGGATACAACTTAAAGATCGCTCGAATGGTGGATGATATCATGGGCGTGTCTGCTTATGTCTGGGAGGCTGTAAGTCCGCGGAATGATTGGACTAACGGAAAGCCCATCTCTTATAACGTGCTTACTTTTTGAAACTGCCCCTGTCCCACTTAGGAAACCTGAACGGACACCTCTGGAGACTTTGCGCCCCACCCAAGGTTTCCATACGGTTCCCGGAGCTTGCAGGTGGTTGCCGGAGGTTGCAGGTAGTGGAAGCGGGTAGGGAGACTGACAAAAACCTCCGGGAACCGCACGGAAACCTTGGGTGGGGCGCAACGTCTCCAGAGGTTTCCATTCAGGTTTCCTAAGTGGGACAGGGGTTAGTAATCACTTCCTTTCCGATGAACTGTCTCCCAACTGAAACGTTCACTGGGTCCCTCTCCGCAGATGCCGCCTGACCCGCCGGGTCTTTCCAGTATTTTATTTTGTTTTATTTTATGTAATCCTCTCCTCTTCTTTTCTTTGCCCTTTGCACGGATTTGGAAATCCTTTAATTACAGAAAAAAAACCCTTCAAATTGATTATCACGGTTAGAACGCGGGGGGGGGGGGGGGGGGGGGGGGGGGGTGCTCCAGGCTGGGCTGGGTTGGTATCTGCCGTATTATCAAGTTTAACATTAAATAATGGGAGGCCCAGTCAAGCTATCTGACCTCGAGATGGTAATAATTATCTTGCCTCGTTGTTGGGTCTCATTTCCTCGCCCTAAATGGCCAAATGTCGGAGATAGACACGATAAGCTGGTGTAACTCAGCGGGTCAGGCAGCGTCTCTGGTGGGACGGAATGGGCGGCGTTTCGGGTCGCGACCCATCTTCAGACTATGAGGACAGGTCCGGGAAAGGTAGTGGTGTAGCCGTGGCGACGAGGGTCATGGTGGCAGTGGGTACCGTTGGGCATTGCGTCTGACAATTTTCTTATGAAGGGTTCAGCAGGGCTTTCGCCACCAGCAAAATCAACCGGAGGGAACAAGACCTGCGATGCATGCAATGCAGGAGAATCTCAGCAGATCGGGCAGCAGCTTTATAGTGAGAGACGGACATGATTTTGTAATCCAATGCCCTGCCACCAGAACAGATCAGGGCTGATATGATGGAGAAATGTCCAGTGAGGTATCCTCTTCCTTAACAATTGGCATCTGCTCCACAATGATCAGATCAGAACACTATCGGCCATGTTCACAATGAATGGCCGTGCTGGCTCGAGGGGCCGAATGGCCTCCTCCTGCACCTAGTTTCTATGTTTCTCGTTCTCTTTCCAGTGCGTTTCATTTTCTCTTCCACGTCTTTGCAGGGGATCGCTCTCTGTCGGTACCTTGAGAAGGAGGACATCAATTTCACAGGGAAGAAAGTGATTGAGCTGGGATCAGGCACGGGAACTGTTGGGATTTTAGCCTCCCTTCTCGGTGAGTGAAACGATTGTGAACTGAATGGAACAATCACATGCGAAATAATTAGGGGAATCTAAATCGGGGAAAGTGACCAAGAGCAATGTGGAAACAAAGAATCGCAAATGCTGGTTTATACCAATGATGTATCCAAAGTGCTGGAGTAACTCAGCGGGTCAGGCAGCATCTCTGGAGATAAGGGGCAGTTGACGGGACCCTTCTTTAGATTGAAAGTGGGAGGTGGTGGTGGTGGGGTTGGGGGGCTGTGTGTGTGGGGGGGTGTGGGGGGGGGGGGGGGGGGGGCTGGAGGTGAGAAAAGACTGAGATCGCGTCTGGCAACAAATGTCCTCAGGCAGGATGGTGCCCTGATAGACCAATTGTTGGCTACGGAATGTGTGACCTCAAGAGGGATAGCCTGTGGTGAACTGTGGAACTGGTTAAATGACTAGCGCGGGGAAGGGGGCAAATACGGGAGGGGAGGGGAGTGTTAGTAGAAGTGACTTTAAATTAGACAATTCAACGTTCACCCCGCTGGGTTGCACCCAACCCAAGCAAATATGAAGTGTTTTTCCTCCAATTTGTGTGTGGCCTCACTCTGGCAATGGTGGAGGCCAGGGGCTGAAAGGTTATTATGGGAATGGGATGGGAAGTTGGCAACCGGGAGATTCAGTAGGCCTGCACAGTAAGTTGTATGTGTTCAGGGAAACGGTCACCTAGTCTATCATTGTTCTCGCCGATGGACAGCAGCCCACGGAAGTTCACATGTACTTCCTCTAACCTCATTTACCGTATCGGGTGTTTCGGATGTGGTTTCCTGTACATTGGCGAAACCATAAGTACAGAGGTTCACATGTACATCTCCTGTGCATCGGTGAGACCAAATGAATACCCGGCGACCGTTTCGCTGAACACCTTATATTTCGCTTGGGCAGCTTACAGCCTAGCGGCATGAACGTTGAATTATCTATTTTTTATCTTATAGAATTGAATTATATATTTGTGTTCAACTGTAAGGAAAGGCAAACTTTCACACTGAGCCACAACATTGCCCGAAATTCTCTCTCTCTCTCTCTATAGATAGATGCAATATATTTGTACAGTTGATGTCCAATCGTCCGGCGGTATTAGTTAAAGAAGAGTAAACGGTTTGTTTTGGTTTAACTCACACCACCATAATCAGGCTTGGTCGTTTGGAATCAAACAGAGTGGCGGAGAATTCAGAAGGCGGATTCTGTCAGTAAACAAGACTTCCTCCAGGATGGCCAAGAGGGCAGATTAATGCAATACAGCACAAACAATGCTGGAAACGTTCCGAATCAGAGAGGGGGGGGGGGGGGGGGGGGGGGGGGGGGGTGAAGGTGGACGTTTTAAACCTAATTCCGTTCCCTAGTCCCGGAAAGTGAGAATAGAGGTGTGATTTAAGCATGGCGGTGTGGGTGGCTGGCTGGGGGTGAAGGTAGCAGGAATATTGAGAATTACTGTTTGAAGGTGCAATTAAAGGTAGCCAACTGCCTTGACACCAGCGGTTAGAGATAATACAATCAATTGAGTCAGAAGGATGAAGCCACAGCGGCAAGAGAGAGAGAGAGAGAGAGGAGAGATCGGAGTAGTAGCGGAGGTAGAACGAGAGAGTTTCATATAACGTGCAGATTGATTAACAAGTAAATTAATAATCGGATTGGAACATCTACTATTTGAATTCTCATTAAATGGAACCAACATCAGTCGCTTATGGTGAAAGTCAAGTGTATTAGCAAATAATTAGTTTTCCGTCTTGAGATGGCCATTGAACCTTCAGGTACTACTGGCCGTGACCGGACATCAAATGATAAACACCGATACATGGTATAAGACATCAAGGTGGCAATGATTCAGGTCTGTGCAGTAAATACTCATAGTGCCTTAATTGGGCATTAAAGGTTAATCATTACTTCAAACCGTATTTTTATAAGGTAAAATGTAAAAGCCGTTTAAAGGGTAAAATATCCCATGGCACGTTCCGGGGATGTGATAATTCACGCCGACATTGTTGGAAACTAATGATGTTGTGAATTCCTGGATTCGGGTTTGAAACGCTCCAGCGTGTGTTGTTGAATCACCCACACGACACTTAATTGTTGACGGGAATGTTGAGTCCCGTGCATTCAGCGAGATCAGCTGCTGGCCCAGGGCACTTGTGTTATTAACAAGATTGATTGGGTATTTTCCGGCTCGAGGAGTCCTCGTCGCATTAGCTGGGTAGTTATTTAAGTTCTGAGATCGGAGCGATCTCATCGTGGTGAATGAAACGAATTGCGGTGGCGTTCGGGGGGGGGGGGGGGGGGGGGATTCAGCGAGTAATCACTTTATGAAATCTGATCAATTGTAGAACCGAACGACGGAAGAATGTTGGTGCCAGCATCGAGGACGTCAATGCGCCGACGAAACCGAGTTCAAATTGAAAGGACATTTTGAATGTTGAATCAAAGTCTATAGCCCAGATTCTGCGATAGTTGCGTTCTATTCGTTTTACCGATGGATATTACGTGTACATAAAAACATATTTTATGAACATATCCATATTCATAAAAACATAGAAACATATAACATAGGTACAGGAGCAGGCCATTCGGCCCTTCGTGCCAGCACCGCTATTCAATATGAACATGGCAGATCATCCAAAATCAGTACCCCATTCCTGCTTTTCCCCGATATCCCTTGAATTCGTTAACCACAGGAGCTAAGTCTAACTCTATCTTGATAACATCCAGTGAATTGCCCCCCACTGCCTTCTGTGGCAGAGAATTCCACAGATTCACAACTCTCTGGGTGAATAAGTCTTTACTCATCTCAGTCCCAAATGGCCTACCCTTTATTCTTAAACTGTGACCCCTGGTTCTGGACTCTCCCAAAATCGCGAACATTGTTCCTGCATGTAGTCTGTCCAACCCCTTAAGAATTTTATGTTTCTATAAGATCCCCTCTCATTCTTCTGAATTCCAGTGAATACAAGCCCAGTCGATCAATTCTTTCATACGTCAGCCGCCATCCAGGGAATTAACCTCGTGAACCTGCGCTGCACTCCCTCAATAGCAAGAATCTCCTTTCTCAAATTAGACCAAAACGGCACACAATACTCCAGATATGGTCTCACCAGGGCCCTGTACAACTGCGGTAAGACCTACTTGCTCCTATACTCAAACCCTCTCACAATGAAGGCCAACATGCCATTAGCTTTCTTCATTGCCAGCTGTACCTGCATGCTTACTTTCAGTGACTGATGTACAAGGACACCCAGGTTACGTTGCACCTCCCCTTTATCATAATCTGCCGCAATTCAGATAATTTCTACCTTCTTGTTCTTGCCACCAAGGGGGATAACCTCACATTTATCCACATTATACTGCATCTTCCAAGCATCTGACCACTCGCCCAACCTATCCAGGTCACTCTGCAGCCTCATAACATCCTCCTCCACTGCCACTCAGCTTTGTGTCATCCGCAAACTTGGAGATGTTACATTTAAATCCCTCGTCTAAATCGATATTATTCCTGGAACCTCCCCTATTCATCCACTTCCCTTAATGGAAGGTAATTTTACCTGCTTTCCAAAACATTGGTTACATATGGAGTGCTGTGTGCGGCCTGGTCGCTACATTGAAGGAAGGATGTAATTCCACTGGAGAAGCTGCAGAGGGAACTCACCAAGATGAGGAATAAGGCATTGCAGTTTTAAGAGAAGTAGCCCTTTCCCCTAACTCGGTTGAGGCGGTGGAAAGAACTGTTGGATTGAAAATTAAGAGTGAGGTAGATAGTAAACTTGCTTTTCCCATGATGGGTGTGTCCATAATAAGAGGGCGCTGGTTTAAGTAAGACGGAGGAGGTCCAGAGGTAGGTTGCGGGGTCTGAAATGAACGTGTTTTAAACAGAGCGTGGTTGGATTCTGAATGCCAGTTCCGGTGGATATGGTGGAGGCAGGTACACTCAGAATATTGAGGAAGCGCATAGAAAGATAACTGAGTCGCCTAGGCATAGTAGGATTAGTGTACATCGGTACAATGGGCAGCGTGGCCATGGTGGGTCGAGCTGCCTGTTTCTCTGTTCTACTCCTCGGTCACCCTCTGGTCATTTCTGAAATCCTCCATCAAAGACGGATGGTACGGGGAGGCTTTGGGGCACGGTTCTCACTCGGGTGCGCCTTTGGTTGTTTAAATAGGACAGTCAAACAAAATGGGCACGATTTTGTTTTCTCTCGTTAGGTGGAGAGGTCACCATGACCGATAAGCCGAAAATCCTGAGGCAAATAGAAAACAATATCGGCATCAACATCCCCTTTGCCTGCAGGCACCGTGTAAAAGTCCAGACCCTGGTATGGGGTGAAGACCACACCAGCTTTCCCTCGGATTATGACTACATCCTGGGTTCAGATATTGTTTATAGCTCAGTTTGCTACCCGGCACTTGTGGAGACATTGCGCCATCTCGCCAATCAAGGAACCACAATTTACCTCTCTACCGAATTACGACCGAGGAATCGCTCGCCTGCCTTTCACAAGGAGGTGTTACCGCAGCACTTTGAATGCCAAGTGGTTGAAACGGTGGAGGACAAGGACATTGTTGTATATAAAATGACAAAAATGTGTACAAGTCGTTAACATGGGCTGCCAAACAAACAATGTGTGGGAGTTGGTGAGCGAATACGTGGGTTCTAAACAGCCTCCCACTCATTATCTCAGTGAAAGATGACAGAACAAATGCTTAGCATCTATTTGAAAATGTATATTCAGTTTTGTCCCGAGGTTGGAAAGGTTTTTAAGATATTAATCAAGCGCCTATTTTCCCTACGCGAGCATCCAGTGTTGCACGCCTATTTACCGGTCTCTGATTGCCTCCTTGCACACACCGGCTGCATCATACTCACGCACTGTAGTCAGGCAATGTCTAACGGACTTGCTTGGGATTTGCCACTATTCGCCTATTAGCATCTATTAAATGGCAGCTTTTATATCTAACGATCTGATTTCGTCCATTACTTTAAAGCATTGCAAGGCAGTATTAGCCGTAAATCCGGACACTTCAAGATAAACAACCCTCAGTTTAGTGTATTCTTCAGTTTAGTTCATTGTTCATAGTGACCGAGGTTCAGTGGGCAGCATTTGTTGAGTGCTAACCAGTCAGCGGAGAGACAATACGTGATTACAATCGACCCATTTGCAGTGTACAGATAGATACATGATATGGGAATAAAGTTTAGTGCAAGGCAAAGTATTTCAAATCCGATCAAAGATGTCATCATCCATCTCCTATTGCTCAGTTCGTTAACCAACTTTATTTTTATTGTGGAATGAGGCCATCGCTAGCAACCCCAGAAAATATGGTTTATTTTTAATTGCCCCTAATGGATGGCTTCCGGAGCCTGTTCAGAAATTCCAAGGGCCTTTCGAGCGAGGCACATTTTCATAGGCATTGAGTGCTCATTTGGAATGCTAGCTTCATTTTAAACAAATCTTTTTATGTATCTTTAAAAATATATATCGCTTGAAGATATCGCCAAAGCCGAATGAAAATGCTCCATAAAATGTAATCTCATCCCCTTTGCTTAATGTTCCAATTGTTTGCATGGTATTATTAAGTAAAACGTTTACATTTTAACTGACCTCAAACGCAAGGTATAAAACGCACCGAGTACGTTCTGATATTTATATCGAAGCATAACGTCGAGATTCTAGATTCTCTAAGCGAGTTTTCAAAAAGATTGCAATTATCTTTCTTTCATTGAGTACAATTATGAAATCTATCAGATACAGTGTGTGCGCAGTTCTAAAAAAAACCATCAGCTCGTTGGGAACCGGTGACTCGATTGTTTAAGCAATTAGTTCGATAATATAAAGATTTTGAGCGATGCTTTTAATGTTTTAAGCAGTGTTTAGGCTTGCAAACTTACTGCTCGCTTAATTTTCGTTTCTTGGTGGAATTATAAGCATGAGTATTATACTTAAGTAGTTGCTGAAAAATGGAGCAAACTGTAAACTAAATGCGGTACGCAATTTTCTGTGCATAGAGATCAGTTTTAATAAAACCAGTGACTTAAACCGTGTCGGTTTCACTTTTTTACTCCTGACTTGGATTTCTGTTAGGCAACGCTAATTTGCAAGCAGAGCGAGGTCGCGACACGAGCCACCGAAAACCATCAAATGGGCTGGCATGTGGGCGGAGCTGTTGGAAAGGAAAATGTTGGTGCTTTCTTTCGTAGTGTCAAATTTAAAATGGAATACTGTAAGCAACCCAGGGGATGAATTGATTAGCAAGCGGGGGTATGGTAAAACAGCGTTCCATTGCATGTAACCTTATGACCAAGGGAAGAGATGATTACTTGGGCTGGTTTTATGTCAAACCATCATGCAGGACTTCCGGTGGCTGCTATGAAGCAGTGAAGGCAGCTGCACTGAGCTCTCCTCCAGACAAATCGCGTTTAAAGTCGACTCCCATGCCAGGATCGAGTTAAAAATTCTTATCAGGTTTGCTGAACGTCAAGGGTACTGACTCCATCAAACGGTACTGGTGGTTTTGGGATTTAAAACGATCTTATCGTAAAAACTGGATGAGAAAGAGAAGAGGTCAGAGAGGACCCAAGAAAACTACAATCAGTTTCCAGCTCCAAAAAGCTCTGGATGAGCTTGAAACTACCCCTGAACTCACGTTTGAAAGTTTGGAAGAGGAGCTGGAACCTCAACAACCTACAAGCGATATGGCTGCGAGAAGTGATACAAAGGAGAAAGAAATGAAAAGCTGGGAAGAAACGGTAAGAGCTAATATTCTTAAAGACATTACTAAAGATCTTCAGAAGCAATTTGCCAAAATGAATTCTACAATTCAGAATAACTTCTCCACTATGGAGGGCAATCTTTCTAAGAAAATTGATAATAGCTGCGGCGAAGTAAAAGAGCTTTATGTAGCCCTGAATCAGCAGTTTAAAGATTTGGAGTCCAGCACGGCGAAGGAAATGGAAAGTATGCGGAGAGATTATAACAACAAACATGACATCCTGCTGAAGCAATTAACAGACACGGAAAAATTGATGGAAGAAATGGAGGGTGAGATGGAACAGATGAGCCAAGAGATAACAGGTCTGAAAAAACAACACGATACGAATTGGGAGTTAACGAACAAACTGAATGAGAAATGTCAAGATTTAGAGGCCAGGTCAAGGAGTCAAAATCTGAGATTAGTAGGAGTTAAAGAGGGTGCTGAACACGGCCTTCAAATGCGTGATTTTATTACTAATCTACTTAAAGATGTTTTCAAACTTCCTGAAAAACCAAAGATAGATCTGGCTCATCGAGTGGGTCGCCTCCAAAAACATGATAATGCTAAACCAAGGCAAATTATTGTAAAGTTTCTAGATATTTCAACTGTGGAAACTCTATTAAAGAAGATAAACTATGGAGAAAATCTTACATTCGCTGATAATATCGTAAGATTCTACAGGGATTACCCTCGGGAAATTCTGGCAAAAAGACGCGAGTTTAAAAGGGCAAGCAGTGTTTTATATGGACATTCTGAAGTTCGTTATGGTGTGATCTATCCAGCAAAAATGCTAATTACGTTTAAGGGCAAGCAACGATCATTCACGGACCCGGACTCTGCTTGCAAATATGCCCAGGAGATTTTAAACAAAATTCAAGCAGGAACAGATTATTTGCCATTTTATCTGTGAAACTGTTTTTTCTGTTCAAATTAAAACACTAGAACGCTTCAGACAGTTACCAGACAGTCTTATCTGGCAAGAATGTGCTGTTAATAACACAGGCCGAACTAATCTTCTGAACTGAAAGCACATATGAAACCTCAAGGTTGCAAGCACGTCACCAAACCCTTCAGCACGGAGAACTATGAGACTGTCTCCTTTTGAAATGGCCATGATATGAGGCATCTGTTCCACACTATATGACCTATTATTTACACATATAACTAACTAACTAATTAACCAATTACGCGCAATAAACTCAACCAACGTTAAAGGCGTAATGTCCTATACTAACACGATTAACTATATAGCAGGAAGGGTGGGGGAGGTTAGACATATATTTTAATTACTAAATACTAATAAAGAATTATCTAACATACAGGTAAATGAAAAGTGTAATTTTTGACGAGGTATTTTAACCCATAATTACTTTTATTTTAATCCAAATCTTCTACCTTCCCTTTTATTTTATTCTATTTTAAACTGTTCAGCGATGACCTGATATGATAATTTTGATAACAATTAGAGGGAACCGACTAACGTTGGGTCAAATTTTAATAGGGGGATAAGGCCCAGTGCATAATCTCATCGACGGAGGTCAATTTAAAAACAAATCTAGCTACCTTAGGTGGCTTTTTTGTAATTTATCGCTTTTTTGATAAATTACATTCACTTTTTTTGTTTATTCACAATTATGTGTTGTATGATTCAATCATTTTTATGTACACTTTATTTTATGTTTTTCTCTTTCCCTTAATTATGTTTAATAGTGTCAGGAGATGTAGAACTACTGTAGAAATTATGAAGGACAACTCTGGATTCGGGACTCTGAGGTACTTGGCTGCATCACATGAATCATACAGTCTGGTAATAATAGCCAATGCAAGATAATAGTCGAATAAATATCGGAGGTCTCACCTTCTGTAGTTGGAACATCAGAGGTGCGAATGAGCCAATTAAAAGAGGTAAAATTCTGGCACAATTAAAATCATTAAATATGGATATTGCTTTCCTACAAGAGACACATTTGAAACAACAAACTCAGATCAGATTAAGGGCAAATTGGATAGGTCAAACCTATTACTCCTCATTCACCTCTAAAGCAAGAGGCACGGCCATTATAATTCGGAAGGGCATACCTTTTAAATTAAAGAATTCCATATCTGATAAAGAGGGAAGATATGTTATAGTCACAGGAGAAATTTACAATACACCATTAACTATGATAAATATTTACGCGCCTAATTTTGATAACCCACAATTTTTTAGGAAAATAAATAGATTTAATCGCAGAGCATAATTTTCAAAATATAATAATGGGGGGAGATTTCAACTGTGTTATAGATCCATACTTAGATAAATCAATAAAGCTAGGGAAGCGTCTTGTTAAAACTAAGACCTGTGAATTTTTAAATACTTATATAAAAAATAATAACATAGCTGATGTTTGGAGAATAGCAAATCCAAGTGGTAGGGAATACTCATTTTTGACTATTTCTTATTGGACACAAAATTGATCCCGTATACGAATAAACCATCATAGCATAATAGTATTATTTCTGATCACTCACCATTGACTTTTATACTTAAAATTGAGGGAATGCCGAGTATAAAACCTTTTTGGAGGTTCAATGCACACATATTAAATAACCCGCAGGGTTATGAGTATATAAAAGAACAAACAAAACTTTTTTTCGAAATAAATGACACACCGGGTATTTCTGCACCGCTATTATGGGAAACCTTCAAGGCATATATTCGCGGTGTCATAATCTCTTACCAAAGTTTTCAAAATAAGGAAAATAAAAGAGAACTTCAGCAGATAGAACAGAATATAAAATTACTAGAACTGGACAATGCAACTGACCCAACCATAAATAAACATAATAAGATAACTTTATTGAAATATAAAGTCAATAGAATACTATCGGCTAGAGTAATAAGATTATTCCAAATTACAAAACAAGCACACTTCGAATTTGGGGATAAGCCACATAAACTACTTGCGAGGCAACTGAAGCAACGAGAAAAGGAATAAAACTATTACTAAAATTAAATCGGATAATGGTGAGTTTCTAACATTGCCTAAGGATATTAATAAGAGGTTTGCCCAATTTTATCAAAATTTATACACATCTAAAATAAAGACAGGTGTAAGTAAAATTACAATTTTTTTAGATAATTGCAAGCTCCCAAAATTGGATAGTTTAGAACAAGAGCAATTAGGAGCACGGATTACTGGTGAAGAAATAAAACAAATAATAAACTCACTGAAAAATGGGAAGACCCCAGGACCAGATGGCTTTAGTAATGAATTTTATAAAAGATTTCAGGAGTCAATTGTACCACGATTATTCAATTTATACATGCAGGCTTATACTGAAAATAAACTACCAGAAACCCTAGCAGAAGCAACAATAACGCTTATACCAAAAAAAGATAAAGATTTAGATGAACCGAGTTCTTATAGAGCTATTTCACTTCTAAATACGGATCAGAAAATTTTAGCAAAGATTCTAGCTAGAAGGCTAAATAATTATATTAACAATTTAATAAATATGGATCAAACGGGATTTATACCCAAAAGACAATCATTTAATAATTTGAGAAGGCTTTTTAATATAATGTACTCTCATAATGAGGACAATGAAGATATTTCAGTTGTCACGTTGGATGCAGAGAAGGCATTTGATCAAGTAGAATGGTAGTATTTATACAAGGTACTCCAAAAATTTAATACGGGAGAGAATTTTATTAGATGGATTAAACTACTTTACGATAGACCTACGGCAAGAATATTAACTAACAATACGCTATCTCCAAAATTTTACTTATCAAGGGGTAATAGGCAAGGGTGCGCCTTATCACCATTGCTATTTGCCCTTATGATAGAACCGCTGGCCGAAAGGTTTAGAAATCACCCGAATATTCACGGATATAACAGCAACGACTCAAAGAATAAAATTTCATTATATGCTGATGATATCCTTTTATATATTACTAATACACAAACGAGTATACCCACCTTATTAACACTAATTGAGGAATTCAGCTCTTTTTCAGGATATAGAATAAATTGGAATAAAAGCGAAATTATGTCTTTAAAACCACAGGATTCGAGACACTTACTAAAATTCCCCTTCAAAATTGCAACAGAAAAATTCAAGTACCTGGGTATTCAAATTACGAGAAGACACAAATCATTATTTAGTGCCAATTTTATACCACTATTAAATAAACTGAATGATACGATTAAATTTTGGAAAACGCTTCCGCTCTCATTGATAGGTAGAATTAACGCTATAAAAATGACTTTCTTACCACAATTAATATATTTGTTTCAAGCGATCCCAATATATATTCCAAAATATTTTTTCAAAAAATTAGATTCCACTATCACTAATTTTATATGGGATTACAGAACACATAGAATTCAACGAAAGCATTTGTGTAAATCTAAAGAAGTTGGGGGTTTATCATTACCTAACTTTATATATTACTACTGGGCAGTGCATATTAAGAACATAATGTACTGGCTGGATAGTTCCACTCAGCAGTTGGAGTGGATAAGAATGGAGAAAGAGGAGTGCTATCCGCACGATATAGGAACGATCCTGCTCTCACCGATAAAATTGAATAGTATAATATATAAGAAGAACCCAATTATTCACAATATAATAAGAATTTGGAAACAAATAAAAGTATCCTTGAAATTAAATAATTTATCAGTACTAACCCCACTATTGAACAACCCCGCATTCAAACCTTCTCTCATCGACAACACATATCAACAATGGGATAGACTGGGGATTAGGAAAGTAGGGGATATGTATGAAGTGGGCAAACTGTTATCATTTCAACAATTAAAATTAAAATTTAAATTGAAGGATAATCAATATTTTAAATATATACAGGTATGTGACTTTATGAAGAAATATACACATAGATTTCAAACTATATTTTTAGATCCTTTAGAAGAAGCAATGAATATTAAGGCTGATTCACAAAAATTAATATCATACTTTTATAATAATATATTAAATAGAGAATCACCCTCAACAGAAGCATTAAGGGAAGATTGGGAACATGAGCTAATGATAAAGATCTCGAAGGATAGATGGGGAAAGTATTTGACGAATACACATAACTGTTCTATTAATGCAAGACATAATTTAATTCATTTCAAATTATTACATAGACTATATTATTCAAAAACGAGGTTGAATAAATTTTATCCAAACGTCTCTCCCAGATGCGATAAATGTTTGTTTCAAAACGCTAATATAACACATTCATTTGTAGGATGTACAAAGTTGAATAAATTTTGGAGTGATATATTTGATATATTTACAAAGCTTTTCAAGTCAAGAATAGAACCCAAAACGGAATGGATTATATTTGGAATAATAGGAGAAGATACCAATTTAAATAAAGATCAAAATGTTTTTTTGAATTATGGGTTAATAATTGGAAAGAAATTGATACTTAAATTTTGGAAAAATACAACCACACCAACTGTTAAAATGTGGATTAGGAATATGATGGACATAGCATGCCTTGAAGAAATGAGACTCCGACTACTAGATAAATATGACCAATTCTTAAGGAGTTGGTCTCCTTTCATCGACTTTTTGGAATCATGTGATGCAGCGGTACCGTAAAGATTGCTGATTTCAGTTCATGACGCGGATAGATCTACATCTCCGAATACAGATTTGAAAAATTCTCTTTTAAGGGGCCTTCTCTTCTATTTCTACTTTCCACATTTCTCTCTTCCTTTTTTATTTTTTATATACACACTTCACGTTTTTCTACTCTCTACCATCTATTTTTCCACTTTTTCCTCTTTCTATTGTTTTCTTTTTCTTGTCTTGCTTACTTCCTTCTTATAACATAAAACTAGAGGTTGTACATAGAATGGATTACGGTATTACATAGTTGGCACCTAAAATTAGGTTCCACTGTACTGTTTTGTGCTGTATTAACTTCTAATAAATAAAATAAACAAACCCCCCCCCCCAAAAAAAAACCCCATCATGCAACGGGAAAGGGCAAACAAAATGTGATTCTACGAAATTGAAAAAGATGCGCGGGGGGGGGTGGGGGGGGATGAGGATGGTTCATTAACGTTTTACTTAATAATACCATGCAAACAATTGGAACATTAAGCAAAGGGGATGCTATTACATTTTATGGAGCATTTTCAGTCGGCTTTGGCAGCCCTAAGATTTTTGCCTCCACCACAGTGAGGAGGTGCTCGGAGGATACACTGTGGTGGATGTTAATTTGTGTTAAGTGTTGTTTATTATTGTATGATTGTATGTATGACTGCAGGCACGAAATTTCGTTCAGACCGTAAGGTCTGAATGACAATAAAGAAATTCAATTCAATTCAATAAAGGAATTCAATTCAATTCAATCTTCAAGCGATATATATTTTTCAAGATACATAAAAAGATTTGTTTAAAATGAAGCCAGCATTCCAAATGTCTATGAAAATGTGCCTCGCTCGAAAGGCCCTTGGAATTTCTGAACAGGCTCCGGAAGCCATCCATTAGGGGCAATTAAAAATAAACCATATTTTCTGGGGTTGCTAGCGATGGCCTCGTTCCACAATAAAATAAAGTTGGTTAACGAACTGAGTAATAGGAGATGGATGATGATATCTTTGATCGGATTTTAAAGACTTTACCTTGCACTAAACTTTATTCCCATATCATGTATCTATCTGTACACTGCGAATGGGTCGATTGTAATCACGTATTGTCTCTCCGCCGACAATCTCCTGGCTGCGGAGAGGAACGGGGCTGTTTCGGGTCATGACCCTCAATAGGAATACGAGGGTGCCTGCGTGTGCGGACCCTGCACACGCCTCTTGGTTTTCCTTTCTCAGGCCCAGTTGTAGAGGGTGGTGAGAGAGTGCAGGAGCCTGGCCATTCCCTGGCCGGCTCATTGCTGACAGAGGTGTTGGGATCCTCCCTCGAGACTGATCCCGGGGGTGGGATCATGCCAGAGGAGGGGGAGCATGATGTAGCCAGCTTATGCAGTGGGGCGAGCGAGCTGCAGTCCCCCGAACTCAGCCGATGACCTTGAGCGTAGTGAGGGGGGAAATGCTGCTTCAGGTGTCAGTGGGTTGGCAGAATGCCCGGATTCCAGTGCTGTGTCTCGAGGGGCCGGCGTCTGGGAGATTCAGGAGTTTCTGAAAGTAAACAAGGGCAGAAGTTGCAGAGTCCAGTCAGCTGGACCTGTCGGGACTCATCCGGACACTTGGTGCTATCCTTCGCAGTAAAGATAGTGGTCTTCTGGAGTCTGACAGGCGTCAGTTCGGGGACCTTTTGAAGCTCCTAAGAGAGGGAGGGGCCAAACTCCTACGAGGAGTGCGAGGAAAAACCCCTAGTGTGTCTTCAACATGACGATCGCGGTTGCTATGGAGGGAGAGGGAGAGCGAGAGAGAGAGAGAGAGAGAGAGAGAGAGAGAGAGAGAGAGAGAGAGAGAGGAGAGAGAGGGGAGGGGGGGGGGGGGTGGGGGGGGGGGGGGGGGAGCGAGGCTTGGGTGTACTTATGCCGGGTGCTCAGAGATAGATCAGGTATTAGATTGTTGGGAAAGACCCAACATACAAATGGATGGCCATTTCAGCACCGGAATCGCAGAGGCTCGTTGGATTGCAACGCCCTTATTGGAGAGATACTGCTTGATTTATTAGACCTACCACTCCCGTGTGAGTTTGAAAAAATATTTTCCAGGCCTCAATGTATCAAGCGATGAAATACTGTCAGTTAATTCAACTTTCAATTAAGTCAATGACGCCAATATTTTATTGTCATGGCCACATGCCGCCAATGTGCAACATCGGCAAAGCCGTTTTGAAATATGTTTCCAGTGCCACCTAACTTACACAGATCACATCGCAGATCTACCGTTAATTAAAAATCACAAATGATTTATCATTAACTGCATCCAGTCTGACATTGACACATAGGGTTGAAGGCGTTTGGTATCTGAACTGATGTCCCCTATCATTTGCCCTTTGACTCTGATACTTTAATCGTCTGCAAGAGATGTTTATTACATACACTCGCGTAGTCTGCTTGGCCTGAAGCGGAGGTGATGTGATTACTGGAGACGTCACGCCCAAGTAGGCAACAACAGGGTGACGAGTCCTGAGTGGTCCTACCTTCTCCCTGGTTATACTCTAGTTTTAATTGTAGGTGTAAAAGGTATTCGGGTTTTCGTTACTCTGACACGCCAAAGCCGTTTAATGTCCCATGTTGGCCTTTGTAATCGCCTGCTGAAACTCTTTCCCGTTTGCTTTATATTCCTCAAAAACCCTGTCTACTTTCATCTTCGTAAACCTTGCACACACTTTTGTTTTCATTTTTGACCACGTTAACCAAAGGTCCTATAATCTTTGACGTTTACAACGTCTTTGGTCCCTACTTTTCCCATTCTTCCCCCCCCCCCCCCCCCCCCCTCCCTACTGGACCATTCTGGTCATCAACTTGATCAACTGGGCGTTAAACGACTCCACTGATGCGGGTTTATCCAATAACATCTCCTTTGAACGTTCCTTTCCGAGCTGCTGCCCAATAATGTTGTAATTTACATTATTCCAATTCAGTACCTTCCGGATTGATCCCTTTCAAATAAATCTAAACACTTTTGGAGTTGTGATCAATATATCACAAAAGGTCTTCCGCTGAAACACTAGTTTCCTGTTCAGGTTTATTTCCCAACACAAGATCCAGTATATCCCCTTCTCGGGTTGGACTACCCACGCACTGCTTCAGGAAAACATGTGCTCTATGTAGCTCATATGCCACTATCCAACCTGAATAGTGAAAGGCAGCATCAATAATGTTATGGTTAACCGTAAGGAAGATCCCTTAACACATTGGGGCAGAAGGGCACACCAATAACGAAGGTGCGGTTAGGTATACTAGGTAACATGAATCTTATGTTGAAATACTCAACATGTCGTACGATGTAGGTGGACAATGAAACAGAGATAGCGTTTCAAGTCAAAACGCTCACTTCTCTTTCGTGATCTCACCGTCCATACAGGCTCAATGGGTTGGCTGACCATGCTTGCCCCAGTTTACCCGCTATATGTTATTGAGGGAGATGTTAGTAATGTTTTTTTTATAAAGAATCATCTTTATGTTTTAACATGTTTATGGGTGTCTTTTCCGCAAACCGCCGTTATGCACATTATTTATTTCCAGTTTTGCTTTACCATCGTAGTCAAATAGGGCCGTTGCACGTAAGGTCATCAGGTCAAAGGGCGTGATGCACGGAGTGGCTCAATCCTTCTGGAGTACAAAGCAGCTTCCAGCATACACTAGTAACACACGCAACACAGAAAAACCGCACAAATATTCATTTTTTTTGCACTGTGAAAAGTTGTGGAATTAGGGGTAACCGTGAGTTAAAACCGCCAAGATCATTGCAGCTCACTGACTTGCGAAAGAGCAGCGTGCCGGCGGATAGAGGGCAAGTCCCAGCCCACGGCAGCCCGGGGATGGAGGGTTACTGAGCGCTCTGAACAAAATGCTCTAGTATCTCTGCTCTGAATGCGAGCACCAAGGTGTAAGCGACCGAAGGAGCGCATCCCTCGGGACAGCCCCCACTCCCCCCGGGGGACAGCGCTGTGCGGACACGGCCGCCCCCCGCCCCATCTCCCCCAGTGCGGCCGCACTGTCACGGGCTGTGGATCGGCAGCGCCCACACACCGGGCCGGGCAGTGGCCATACGGGGACGAAAACCCGGCAACGTCCCCGTCAGCTGCTGCAGGGTTGACGACAGTCTGGTCCCTCCGCCCACCCAGAGTCACTGACCGCTCTGCACCGGCACCCTGACCCTCACCCCCCTCCCCCGACCACCTCCCCCCCCCCCCACCACCGCCCCCCCCCCCCCCCACCACCCGGCAACGTAACCCGTCAGGTGCAGCAGAGTTGAGGACAGTCTGCTCCCTCCGCCCAACCAGAGTCACTGACCGCGCTGCACCGGTACCGGCACCAGCTCCCCAGGCGAACCAAACCTGCAGCCGCACATGGCCGATTGGGGGAAGGGTTAGTGGGAAGGTGGGATGCAATTGGCGTTTCACATTAACTCAGTTTAAACAGTTTCACGTTAACTCTGTTTTCAGTGAAGAACACGTGTAACGCGCTTGTACAAAGTGACTTTGTTTCATTAGTAGTCTGGCAAAGCGAAGACAGTTCAAACATTACAATGCCAGTGACGTCCGGGAAACAGGACAATGAAATGTCGTCGTTTGTTTAAGGGTACTAAGTTTCCCATAAAATAACGTCAGTGGAATCCCTACTGACGAGCGTAGTATTTACCAGTAACATATTACTGAAAAAATACAGCGTAGATCAAAATAACTTTAATTAAACGGTAAACACGTTTTGTTTTGATTTGCGTATTGCTTCAATGTATTCAATTCCATTTCGTTTACGCTTGTTTTGATAAAACAAAAACAAAATAGTTACTTAATTGGATTTGATGCCTTGCTTGCTCTGCAACACAGATCATACAATTACGTCACCCTTTAACAAGGCTCGACTTTGTCATTGCTAATTATATCGGCTATTTAATAGTTAACGATATTAATCACAATGTTTTTATTGAGGGCATCTTAGATTACCCAAGAAACGGATCAAGTAATGACAATCAATATAACAAATGTCTTGGCATCTTATAAGGAGCAAACTGAGAAGTTTTGTTCCCAATGGAAAGGTAGTTAATAATTATAAGAACTGAGAAAGTCGGTTGTGTATTGAACATTACAGATCACTGGGTTTAACTGTAAAAAATCAGAGCTAGGCCGCACGCTAAATAGTTGTCCCACAAAAAGAAATTAAAGTTTGGAGTTTCCATTCTAAAAAGAAAAACTGATAACTGGGTAGTCGAACATTTCACGATTAAGATCGTCAAGGTAAGGGATATTAAATGTCCATCGGAGGACAGGGTTACCAATTAAATATCAAGAATGCTAGAACAAATTAGCAGGCGGAATGCTGGACAGAAATTGTGCGCCTAGATTGTTTATAGGTACGGGAAGACCCCTATTTCCATTCCGAACGTATGACATGGCAATTAACATTGTTCAATGCCTATTATTGAATCATCTTCCACTGTTACCTTTGGCAGATGCCAGTATTTGAATCAAAAACATTTTCCGCTCATGTAATCCTGCACTGGCTGCATACATTTGAAACTGGGAGCTAAATTTGGAAAGATATGAGCGTGAGATATGACTTGTTACTTTACACGAAATGTTGCATCCGTGCATAAACTATGTTTTGCATCACTTCGTGTGATCAGCTTTACATAGACCAAACTTCCCACCGTTGACTCCACCTACACTTCACGCTTCATTGGAATAGCGACCAACATAATCAAAGACGTGTCTCAACACGGTTACTCGTCCTTCTCCGGTTCCCATCCGACAAAAGTTAGAGAAGCTTGAAAGCGCGCACCTTCAGACTCATGGTCACCTTCTCCCCCTCTATTCGGTCCTTCTATGAGGCGGGGTACTGTCCGATTCACCTATACCCTATTAAGGATATCGGACTTTGTTTATGGAACTGATGCGTTACAATACTGAGAATTATATTCCACAATCCGTGTCTTCTATTTTGATCTATTTATTGTGTCTTAGTTTGACTTGATTGGGTTAATATAGATATATCTGATCTGTTTGGATATGACGCAAGACAAAGCTTTTTACGATACCTCGGTACACGTGACACTAATATACCTAAACCTAAGATTCAAGTCCCAAAAAGTCGTCTGTCCATCTCCCTCCACAGATGCTACCTGGCCCCCCTGAGTTCATCCGGCACTTTGTTTTTTCTCATGGTTTTGCTCAACTCTTCCTGAAACCCTCATCCCTCGACACAATTCACCATTCCAATGTTGTGCCCCTCCTCAATCCCACATGCACCTGTTGCACATCAGCGCTGCTGCATAACAGGTTCCAAGATTCTTTCGTCACCAAGGCTGGCTCACCTGAAGCAGAGCAGCTCTCGCAATGGTAAATCTGATGCTCAACCGTGTTGACAAACGACCTATAACTTGGACGAGTGACGGAATCTTTCGGCAACCACCCTCCTCCCCTTTCACCCCCTCTACCTTCCAGTATCTGGACAACCTCCCCCAAGCCCAACCACCCGTATCCATTAGCTCTCTCCGTTAAACCCACATTGCATTTCCACCCCTCTCTGCTCATTTAATATTTCCGGGAATATACACTCTTTTATTTGACCAGGGATAGTTTGTCCCGACAATTCCCAGTCATATTCTTGAATTTGTACCACCGGAGTCCCTATATGAATGAAAATTGCCTTGTGAGCTACCAGTTGATTGTTACTGATAGAAAATAAAATATGTTGGCTGTGTGGGAAGACTCCTGATCGGTGGAACTATACTGCCGCTTTCCTGTCAACATTATTGCAATGACTAATCAATGAGCACGTCCCCAATTTATGCTGCTGCATGCGATTGCCCAATAAATTTGGACGCGCGATTGGCTGTGAGATGTTTCGATACACCACAAGGTTACATAACCGGAAGTTTAACTCTTCTCTCAGATTCGACTCCGAGCTCGCCACGAAGGTTCACATAGGTCGAACAAGAGGGGAAACTCGAACAAATGGCAACCACACAGTATGGCCAACGTCCCAAGTACGACAGCGGCGAGAATGATGATTATGAATCGACGACTTTAATCCGCTGGAACAACTTCGAATTTTGTGGATTTAGTTTGAAGATCGCTCGAATGATGGATTCAAGATTGGGTATCTCCTCGTATATTTGGGACGCGGTAAGTCCATTGCGTTAGTCGTGTAGAGAAACAAGCTAAATATAATGCCACATATCTTATCAGTTTAGCGGATTCATGTTATCCTTTTCTTCCTGTTTTCTGTTACTATGAAATACATTTCCTGAAAAAAAAGTCTAACAAGCACATCAGAGATAAGATACCGCGCATACGTCCCACGAATTATAAAAACATATTATTTTTAACCTATCAAGTGCCTTATGTTGAGGGACTTTTCTGCAGAAAAAAAAGGTGAAATTATCGATCAACCTGATAATCACGTATCATCATGCCTAGCCTGCATTTCCACCCGTTACGTCCCCGCCGACCCCCCTTACGATTTCACGCATGTGATCCCAGCTGCTAATTGAACATCAAGCCCCAGCCCCGCACTAATTTCCGACGCTCGCGGTTTAACAAAAAGGCATCGCATTAGTAAACATCGTCGATGCACAGGTCACACGAAGAATAGGGCAAGGCCCACTCCCCTTGCATCTCTGTATCACGATGTGCAGTTGCGTCCGATGTGCGGCCCATTCATCGAGCCGCCCATTCATTGACGAAAGGTGCGAGAGAGATGCTCCCAATTGTTTTAAGCGTGTTATGGAGATATTCAGCCTAACTCCATCCTAAATTGTAGGCGGGCGAACCAATCCTCCCTCCTCAGAATCTATCACAGAGTCAACCACTGAAAGCTATCACAAAGATGAACCGGAATTGCGCTCCATTTATTCCGCATTTGTTAGATAGATTCCAATTGCCCTGGCCAACCCCCTTCCGTTTAACCTAAACTGGCTGCTGAAATGTCCTTACATCATTCGGGGGGATTAAACTTTGAATGATCTGAATTGGTGAGACGCTTTGAGATATCCTTGTGCTGTGGAATGTTCTCTGCAAACAGACCTTAAAAGAAGGTCAGCCCCACACTCATTTGTCTGGATTAGGAAGTAATCGGAGTTCCTCTTTCAACTGTCTTCTTTAATCTCTGCAAATCGTTATTTGATCTAACTTCCACAATCTAATAGTTGAGCCTTCATGTTTCCAACCTTTTCAGGGCGTTTCTCTTTGCCAGTACTTTGAGAAGGAGGACGTCAGTTTCACTGGGAAGAAAGTGATTGAGCTGGGATCCGGCACTGGAATCGTAGGCATATTAGCAGCTCTGTTAGGTGAGTGTCAGCTTCCGTTAATCAGATGTTATTGCTGAATGGGAGATCTGTCAATGGCTCGACGGGATGATTTCGTATGTGACAATTCGCGTTCAATTCCTTTCCGATTTGGGAAAAATAATTTCCTTATTGTAAGCCTTTCTTCGTTCAAAAGACGTTGAAGCGTCGGTTAATCTGTAGCAAAAATGTCACGATGTAACTGTTGATATTCGGCAACAGTTCAATGGAAAAGGAATACCTCCGGGTTTATATTTGAAACATTGCAGTTTGGTAAAGCTGTTGCCTAATGATTCGGTTCTGAATTCCACCGGTACTTGTCTTTGATTAGGATGCTGCTTAATCTGGTCATATTTCAAATGTAAAACAAGATAACTTATCTTTACGATTGAATCGATTACCATAGAAACAGGCCACTTGGCCAAACTCGTTCATGCCGACCATTGGGCACCTATTGCCCAGCACCTGGTGCATAGCCCATCACAAACTATACGATTCAATGTTCATTCAGCCACTCCCTTAGTCAGTGCAGGCGAGATACGCACTGTCATCTGGGTGGTGATGGTCCTTCTCATATCTATTTTGAATCTATTCCCCCTTCGCCCATGTATTCTAGTTTTATCTACCTCTGCTAAGGGGACACTTTTCCTGCAGTCTTCTCTCTACACTATGTTTAGAGATCCAGCTGAGAAACAGGTCCTTCGGCAGTTCGGCCCACCGAGTCCATGCCGACCATCGATCTCCGTTCACACCAGCTCTATGTTATCCATTCTCTAAACACTAGGGGCAATTCAACCTGTACATCACACATATTTTTATTTTTAATCTCTTCCTTTCTAGGGTCAACGACAAACCTTCTCGAGTTTTTCCTCACAACTGAACTGCTTCACCCTAATCAATATCCCGTGAATCTCCGCAATACCCTTTCCAGCGCTATCAAACCCTTCTTAACTCATGGTGAACAGAAATGCACGCAGTAACCCATCTGAGGTCTGACCAAGATGGTAAAAGTAGGAGTGTAACCTCCTACTTTTGCATTCAATTCACCAACTAATGAAGGCGAGTGCTCGGTATGCTATCCAAACCACGTTGTCAATCTGCATTGGATCGAAGGTCCCTCTGTTCCGCAAAATTCTCCAAGACCCTGCCATGGTGTATATCCCAGCTTCATTAATGCTCGTAAAATCCATCACATCACATTTATCTAAATTGAACACCAACTGTTATTTATCTACCAATTTCGCACTGTCTCTCCACAGACTTAGACTATCTTGTGTAAGATCGACAACTCGATCAGTTTCGCACCAGCAATACCCACTACCAGCAATCATAGAAACATAGAAAATAGGTGCATGAGGAGGCCATTCGCCCCTTCGAGCCAGCACCGCCATTCATTGTGATCATGGCTGATCGTTCCCTATCAATAACCCGTGCCTGCCTTCTCCCCATATCCCTTGACTCCACTAACCCCTAGAGCTCTATCCAACTCTCTCTTAAATCCATCCAGTGATTGGGCCTCCACTGCCCTATGTGGCAGGGAATTCCATAAATTCAGAATTCTCTGGGTGAAAAAGTTTTTTCTCACCTCAGTCTTAAATGACCTCCCCTTTATTCTAAGACTGTGGCCCCTGGTTCTGGACTCGCCCAACATTGGGAACATTTTTTCCTGCATCTACCTTTCCAGTCCTTTTATAATTTTATATGTTTCTATAAGATTCCCCCTCATCCTTCTAAACTCCAGTGAACACAAGCCTAGTCTTTTCAATCTTTCCTCATATGACAGTCACGTCATCCCAGGGATCACACTGCACTGCCTCAATCACAAGGATGTCTTTCCTCAAATTAGGAGACTAAAACTGTACACAATACTCCAGATGTGGTCTCACCAGAGCCCTATACAACTGCAGAAGAACCTCTTTACTCCTATACTGAAATCCTCTTGTTATGAAGGCCAACATTCCATTAGCTTTCTTCACTGCCTGCTGTACCTGCGCGTCAACATTCAGTGACCGATGTACAAGGACACCCAGGTCTCGCTGCACCTCCCCCTTACCTAACCTAACCCCCATGATCATGGCTGATCATCCTAAATCAGTACCCTGTTCCTGCTTTCTCCCCATATCCCCTGATCTAACTTTCTCCTGAATATATTCAGTACCTGCATGCTTACTTTCAGTGACTGATGTAGAAGGGCAACCAGGTCTCGTTGCACCTCCCCTTTTCATAATCTGACACCATTCAGGGAATAATCTGCCTTCTGGTTCTTGCCACCAAAGTGGATGACCTCACATATATCCACATGCACGATATTGATTTTCTTTTTTCTCACTATCTGACGCACCCATGCATGGTATGATCTGCATGGTAGACACAAAATGCTGGAGTAACTCAGCGGGTGAGGCAGCATCTCTAGAGAGAAGGAATGGGTGACATTTCGGGTCGAGACCTTTCTTCAGACTGACGTCACCCATTCCTTCTCTCCAGAGATGCTGCCTGTCCCGTTGGGTTTCTCCAGCATTTTGTGCCTACCTTCGATTTAAACCAGCATCTGCAGTTCTTTCCTACAAGTTTAAACGCGATCTGAGCGGTCCGTTTTTCACACAGGATGGTGATGACTATCTGGCGTTCAGGAGACATTTGGGTCAGATACTATTTACAACGTTTGAAAGTCTTCCGGCAGGTACTCTGGCAGAGAATGAGCAGAAGGACACGGCCCGAACGTGGGCAGATGGGTGAAAGTCGATGGGTATAAAAATCGACAAGGATGACATGGGTGGTAGGCGCCATTTTAGTGCCGTGCGTTTCTGATTCTGGACCTCCAGTTTTATGTTTCCCAACCTCTCGCCAGTTGTTTCTGGGAGAGGGCTCCCATCAGCAGAATCTGAGGTTTGTAAACACAGGGGTATTCGCGATTTTATTTACATATTTATTCCATCCGTCTGCGGCGAGAGGTAATATTTCGTTTCCACAAACCCAGTCCAAGTGCCGATGTTTTCCAAGGATAACCGTGAATTAAACACTGACTTATTCTTTTGTTCTCAGGTGGTAATGTTACAATGACGGACAAACCGGATACCTTGAAGCAAATAAACAGCAACATAGCTGTCAACATCCCTATTGCATGCCGACACCGTTTAAAAGTTAGTTCGCTGATTTGGGGAGAAGATCAAACTAAATTTCCCAACGACTACGACTTCATTCTGGGCTCGGATATCGTCTACAGTTCGATCTGCTACCCGGCGCTGTTGGAAACACTGCGTTATCTCTGCAATCAAGGGACAACGATCTATCTTTCCTCCGAACTCCGATCCGGGAATGGGTCCATTCCTTTCCATGACGTCATCCTGCCTGACTACTTTAACTGCGAGGTCGTGACTAAATTGGAGCCTAAATGCATAGTTGTGTACAAATTGACTAAAATTAGTTCAGGGCAAGTTAAGAAATAGGGATCTCAAACGGATGTATTTGTCTTTCGCTTAATAACGCATACATCACATGTAGCAAGTATATACATTTCCACTAACACGTCAAGCATTATGCAGATCCTCTAATATGCATTACTACATTACCTATGACAAAGATTTATCTGTAAACCTAACTATGAGACAAGGGGAATTGTAGACGCTGGAATCTTGAGTGTACCACAACATGCTCCAATAACTCCGCGGGTCAGGCGGCATTTCTGGAGAGAATGAATAGGTGGCGTTTTGGGTCGGGACCCTTCTTTATACCACAAACATCGCTTGCCCATGCTGCTTGACCCGCTGAGGTACTCCAACATTTTGTGTTTCACTAAGAAAAACATTTCACATTTTTTTCAATGATAAATTGAACATGTTTGGTGCCATTATTTGTTATAGAATTCCCTGATGCATATCCATAAGCGCAGGAAGACCAGCAGAACTTATAAGTCAAGTTCAATTCGACTGCTTACAAACAACCCTGGATATGAAATGTAAGGTACTCTGTATTTTACATACATGAAAGTAGGCATGTTACTGCGGCGTTACTAGAGCAATAAACTCTGCGTAAATAAGCAAGTCCAACGTGCGATGTTTTTTTTCAAAAACCATTTATCAACGCGAGAATAATCATTGTTTTAAATAAACCAGAACGTGTCAGTGAGATAGGTTGGCGGTGAAGTTCAAGACGGATTACGGTAAACTATCTGATGTGATTGGAATCTACAGTCTTTATTTGATGAAAACGATTTTCAGTATCTCGGCAACGTGACTGGTCTTGAAAGCCACTCTGCTCTCAGTCCGCTCACGGATTGGCGAATTAAGCGGAGAGCAAGCCCGCGTCCATAGATCCTCCAGGAACTAATACCGAAAACTAGTATTACATTTGGTAGATCTGCCCGCGATATGTCCGTGAGGGGACGTTCCTGTTTTCTGTCGCCACCCCGGGTTTTCTCCAGTCCAGTAGAAGGTTGAGAACCACTTGTACATTCTGGGAAAAGAATAGGAGCTTTCGTAAACATTCACCCCAGAAGCAAGAAGAGGCGAGCAATCTTCCATGAAGTCCTGCCGTCCACGTGGCGTCATCCGACGAAACAGTTATCCTTAAATGAAAAAAAACATTGGACGTAATTAGATTAGGCCTGGTTGGGGACTTCCGTGTACTCGTCAAAGATGGTTGGCAGTAATGCCAAACTGCTCCGTCGAAAATAACTACCGGATATGCATTGAAGAACGAAACTTCCACCCTTTTCAATATCGTTGGTGGTTCATCCCAGCCAAAACCTATTGAAACCAGGTTATTCTACCCGGAGCAGAATGGGTCGTGTTACACGGCAGCATTCCTGTGCTAAGTCTGATAGAATACTGTAATGACTAACTTTGTCGCTTAATGGTAGACTCAAAGACGGCAGGCAGGAGGAATTTCACCACCACAATTGGTAACCTCTGACAATAATATTGTTCTCTCTGCTTCCATTATCAAGGTAGATTACCCTACCAACGCTGTTTGAACGTCAGCTGTATCAATGATTCCTCGAGCAGCTGCAATGGGCCATGGAGCTGTACAGTACAGAACGGAATCTTCAGCCAATCGCTTCTAAATTGACCATCATGCATATATATACTGATGGCAATTGCTGTTTCCCTCTTTGCACTGCTCATTCATGTGCCTGTCCAGATGTTTTACAAAATCATGCTACTCTTCCTGTTTCCATCACCTTCACCCTCAGAACTCATTTAACCACCCACCCCCGACATAAATATGTTATCTCTTTGACACTGTTTATACCATGGCAAACTTTAGCTATCTACCACATCTATGCGTCACGTAGCTTTATACAATTTCATCATGTCACCACTCAGACGCCTTCGCTCCAGGGAATACACAGCCCAGCGGCTCTAGTTTCTCCTAATAAATCCAGCCATCGAATCCAGGCAACATTCTTGTGAAGGCACAAGGGATTGCAGACGTTGGGAGCAAAACGCAAAGTGGTGAAGGGCGTCAGGCAGCATCTTTGGAGGGATGTGTAGATAACGTTCTGGTCTAACGAAGGGTCTCGGCCGAAACATGCTTGTGAATCTTTTCTGCACCCTCTCTAGCTTAATCGCGAGATTCCTATATCGTATATAGGTTCCTATATTGTGGCGATCTGAAATGCACACGATACTTCCAGTGCAGCCAAACAACTGTTACACGACGTCCCAACTTTATACCACTTGTTTTCGCCGATGAAGGTAAGGTTTACCATCTCAAAATACATCGCGTTGCACTTGTTCCCAATTAAGTCCATCTACCATTCCTTTGCCCTCGTTTCCAGTTGATCAATATCCAGTTGTCACCTTCGCCCTCATTTTTCACTATGCACCATGCCATCGACCTGGGTGTCATCTGCAAACTAACTAATCACCAACCTAATAATTAACAAAATCATTAACATATATGGCATACAACAGAGGAGCCAGCACTGATCCCTGTAGCGGACCGTTGGCTACATGCCACCAATCTCAACAAAATGACCCTCCATTACTTGTCTTTGTTTCCTATATCAAGTCAATTGCGGGTCCAATGTGTTCTCAGCTTCTGGCCCGTCTGCCACCCGGGTCTTATTGAACTCCTGCCCTCATCAATCTTGTTGGTCACCTCTTAAAAGATCAAATAAATTCATGAGACATTACTTCCCATGCACAAAGCCATGCTGCCTATCCTTGATCTATCCTTGATTTTCCAAATGCAAGTTATCCTGTCCCTCAGATTCCCTCCATCCAACAACCTTTCCAACATCGATGTAGGGCCCACTGATCTAACATTCTCTGCCTTATCTCTACTACCCTTCTTAAATAAATGAACGGCATCAGTTATCCTCCAGCCGTGGCTGGTAAATCGCCAATGGCGGACATAGACACAACAATCTCTGCCCTTGCCTTGGCGATCTCCTTTCATGGTGAAGAATAATAGGACGTTGGCCCTTATTTACAAAAGCAGCAGCGTTACGGCAGTTGTGCAGAGGGAATTGAGAACAATTAACTCCCTATATTTGAGATTTCATATTTAATTGAAGGTGATTCAGAGAAGGTTGACCCCGCAAAATCTCGGATTTAAAAGAGTTGTCAGACGTGGAAAGGTTAAACAGGTTGGGTGGGACTTTCCTGACTGGAAGAATGAAAGGTGATGATATTGAAACACTTAGCATTCTTAGGGAGCACGGCAGAAGACATACTGAGAGGATGTTTCAACTCACCGAGGTCTGTAATTATGCCAGTGATTATATACCGATTCAATCTGACTCTGCCGGACTCTGCCGGCTGTGGGGCGTCCTATGTTCGACATTCCGTGCTCTGTGATCTTCTTTTTGGGGTAGGCCTTAGAATTCAGAAAAACATAAATTGGAACTAACCTGTAAATACCTGCTGAATCAGGACCGTGGCGCCCTCCTGGTGCAAATATCAGCTTCCTTCTCCTCTCAAACCTGACAATTCGCAGAGGCGGCAACATCTCTTTGTTGTAAAGACAACATGAAGTGGAGCATTAGTGGCGCCCTCTGGGGCTCACGACCGGCGATGCAACTCATCAATCCTGAAGAAGAGAAAAAAGGTCTCAGGAACTCCGCTTCGGCAATGTTTTGTTGTTGTTAACCGTCTACCAGTACCCCGCGTTAAATAAAGCCTGAAAGTAATCAGTGACAATCTTTATAACCAATTCATACTTCTCTTTGTTTTTGATTGTGTGTTTTCTTTGTCATATGCGCGGATCGTCTTGTTATTATTTAGCCTTGTGGTCACACGCCACAAGTATATTCAAGGAGATAGATACAATCGTTTTACGCGAAAGGGATCAGGGCAAATGGTAGGAAATCGGAAACAAATTAAAGAAGAGGATGATCAGCCTTGATCATTTTGAAGGGCTGAACGCCCTGCACCTGCTCATATTTTCTATGTTTCTAAGTTGCTAGTTTCCCCACAATTACTTGGTTAATATAAGAGTGCTGCTCTATTGGGGCGGCAAATGACCTTCGGAGATTGCTAGAAGCAACGAACTGCGGTCCTTGTTCACCAGTCACTGAAAGTAAGCATGCAGGTGCAGCAGGCCGTGAAGAAAGCGAATGCCATGTTGTCCTTCATAACAAGAGGAGTTGAGCATTACAGCAAAGAGGTCCTTCTGCAGTTGTACAGGTCCCTAGTGAGACCACACCTGGAGTATTGTGTGCAGATTTGGTCTTCAAATTTGAGGAAGGACATTCTTGCTATTGAGGGAGCGCAGCGTAGGTTCAGGAGGTAAATTCCCGGGATGGCGGGACTGTCATATGTTGATAGAATGGAGCGGATGGGCGTGTATACTCTGGAATTTGGAAGGATGAGAGGGAATCTTATTGAAATATATACGATTTTTAAGGGTCTGGGCACGCTAGAGGCAAGAAACGAGTTCCTCGTGTAGAGAGAGTCCCGAACCAGGGGTAACAGTTTAAGAATAAGGGACAAGCCATTTAGAACGGAGATGAGGAAAAACCTTTTCACATAGAGAGTTGTGAATCTGTGGAATTCTCTGCCTCAGAGGTCGGTGGAGGCCAATTCTCTGGAGGCTTGCAAGATAAATTTAGATAGAGTTCTTAAAGATAGCGGGGTCAAGGGATATGCGGAGAAGGCAGGAACGAGGTACTGATTGTGGATGATCAGCCAATGAAATGGCGGTGCTGGCTCGAGGGCCGAATGGCCTACTCCTGCATCTATTGTCTATTGTCTATTGACTCTTAACAACACCCGTGTGGCTTATGTCGGCGATTATTTCCCTCTCACTGTTAACTTCAGGGAAAAGTCCCACGCTTCCACCTCACAGCTGAGTTTGGAGAATCGGCGTTTGGTGGTGTCATGCGAGAAACCGCTTTGTTTACTCTACCGTCTTCACATTTTCCACGTCTCCTCATCAGTCATGTAGCTGCCGACGAGGAAGGCTTGAGATTGCGGTCACACGGGTCAGGTTTTGCCACAAAACATAAGATTGAAAGGTTGTTTTCAGAAGACTTTTCATAAAGTGCTGCACATGAGGCTGCACTACAAATTAGCCCGCAATATTAAAGGCCAGATACCAGCATGAGTAACCGATTGACTGACTGTTAGAAGACCAAGAGTGGGAATAAATGGGGCTGTCTGTGACTAGTAGTGTTCTGCAGGGGGCGGTGTCGCGTCCGCACATGTTACACGTTATATATTAATGATCTGGAATTCATGGGTTTGTGGTTAAGTTTTCAAATGACAGGAAGACAGGTGGAGGGTCAGGTAGTGTTGAGGAAGCAGGAAGGGTGGACATATTGTGAGTGTGGGCAAAGTAGTGCAACTGGAATAAAGCGTAGCAAAGCGTAAGGTAATGCACTTTGGTAGAAGGAGTAAAGGCGTAGACTATTTTTTAAATGGGGAAAGGATTCCGAAATCAGAGGTGCAAAAGAGACTTGGGAGTGCTGGTGCAGGATTCCTGAAAAGTTGTGTCTGTATTAAATAACACAAATGCAATATTAGCGTTCATTTCGAAAGGACTGGAATATAAAATAATGGGTTTGATGCTGAGGATTTATAAGATGCTGGTCAGACCATATTTGGAACATTGAGAGCCGGTTTTGGGTCCCATGTCTGAGAAAGGATGTGCTGATGTTGGAGAGGGTCCAGCGGATGTTTACCAGAATTATTTGGGGAAGATAAGGTTAATTTTGAGGGACATTTGATGGCTCTGGGCCTGTGTTTAAACGGATGAGGGAGGGAGCTGGGAGGGGGGGGGGGGGGGGGGGGGGGGGGGGGGAGTGGAGATTGAAACTGACGGAATAATGAAATATCTATACAGCGTAGGTGTAGCGGGAATGTTTCTAGTAGTGGGGGAGTTTGGGACCCAGACCCAAGGGAACAATGTCAGAATAAAAGGACATCTTCAGAATTGAGCGGAAGGGATATTTCTCTTAAGGAATCTTAAGGATTAAGGAATCCTCTGCTCTACAACGCTCCCCAGAGGACTACCATTCACTGTATAGTTCCTGCCCTTGTTAGACGTCCACACATTTCCTGTATGAAATTCCATCAACCATTCCTCAGCCCACCTGGCCAATCGATCCAGCTCCTGCTGCAATCTTTCACAACCATCTTCACTATCTGCTAAACCACCCACTTTTATATTAACAGGAAACTTGCTAATCTTGCCCTGAATGTTCTCATCCAAATCATTGATGTAGATGACAAACAGTAACGGGCCCAGCACCGAACCCTGAGGCTCACCACGAGCCACAGGCCTCCAGTCCGAGAAGCAACCTTCCACTATCACCCTTCCACGGAGCCAATTTGCTATCCATTCAGCTATCTCTCCTTGTATCCCTTGCGATCTAATCTTCCAGAACAGCCTACAATGCGGAACCTTGTCGAACGCCTTACTGAAATCCATGGATACAACATCTACAGCTCTGCCCTCATCGACCTTTTTGGTCACGTCTTCAAAAAACTCAATCAGATTTGTGAGACACGACGTCCTACGTACAATACCATGCTGACTATCCCTAATCAGCCCTTGCCCATCCTATTGACTGTATAACCTATCCCTCAGAATACTCTCAAGTAAAGTTCCAACCACAGATGTTAACCTCACCGGTCTATAGTTCCCAGCATTTTTCCTGCAGCCCTTCTTGAATAGATGCACAACATTTGCCATCCTCCAGTCTTCCGGCACCTCTCCTGTATTAAAGGACGACTCGTAAAGGTTCAACCAGGGCTCCTGCAATTTCCTCCACAGTTTCCCACAATGTCCTCTAATATGTCTGCTCAGGCCCCGGAGATTTGCCTACCTTCATCGATCTTTAGAGATGTTCGGTTTCCTCCCACACTCCAAAGACGTTTGTTGGTTAATTAGCTTGGTATAACTGTAAATTGTCCCCAATGTGTGTAGGGCAGCGTTAGTGTGCGGGGATCGCTGATAGGCGAGGACTTGGTGGGCCGAAGGGCCTGTTTCCGCGCTGTATCTCTAAGCTAAACTTAAAGTAAGGGCATCAAATGTTACTGGGGGAAGGCTGGAGTATGGGGTTGATAGGGAAACATAGATCAACCACGATCGAATGGTGGAGCGGCCTCGATAGGCCAAGTGGCCTTTTCCGGCGCCTGTATGATCTCTGCAGCATTCCGAGGTGACGTTTTCTATACACGCAAGTGCCAAAAGAAACTTGGCTGCAGAGATTAACGTTGCTGGGAAATGTGACCTGTACATTCCGTATGTTTGGTGGATATTCTGGATGTTAAAACAGGTTTACACTGTACACGTGACAATACCCCAAACCAAACAAAAACTGAACACTCCGTTAAACCTGCTCACCGCAGACACGTGTCGTGACTGATAACCAGTGCAGAGGATCCACTTTGCCATAGGCGAAGCTATTACAGGAGATAGACACAAAAAACTGGAGTAACTCAGCGGGTCAGAGAGCATCTTTGGAGAAAAGGAATAGGCCATGTTGCGGGTAAAGACCCTTCTTCGGACTGAGAGTCGGTGGAAAGGAAATTATAGTGGTTTATTGAGAATCTAGTGGTTTACTGCCCGTGAGCACAACTGCTTTCACGAGTATCAGTCACTGTCGTTTGAATATGACCAGAGGCTCCATTGTCAGTGTGAATTACATAGTAGCATGATTGCAACGAACACAATGATCACAGTCCTTGGACGATTGCCTTGACAAATCCAAAATTAACACTTCGTTGACAAGGAACAAGTTGAGTGGAAACGGTGATAACACATAAAATCCAGAACAACCCGTACTAGAACCAAAGTACATTTAGTGCAGAAGGCATTACTTGGTAATTTTAATTCGTAAGAATGTCTTCGCCACTCTCGCAAACTGTGAGCGATAGAAGCAATGAGTCGTCATATCAATGTGCGAGTGACTTCTGAGGTCATTCGTATAAATCGAGCTATCTATTAAACATCAAACAAAAACACAGCGGATTATTCTTCACGATTATCTTGAAACCGGCGTGAAAGTTCAAAGAGGGGTTTCGGCCTCCAGTCCAACTGATTTATGCATGGGAAAGCGACGGACATTGGAATTACGCTGCACTGAGGTCATTTCAATAAACCATAGACAATAGACAATAGGTGCAGGAGTAGGCCATTCGGCCCTTCGAGCCAGCACCGCCATTCAATGTATTCATGGCTGATCATCCACAATCAGTACCTGTTCCTGCCTTCTCTCCATAATCCCGTAACACCGCTATCCCTAAGAGCTCTATCTAACTCTCTCTTGAAAGTATTCAGAGAACCAGCCTCCACGGCCCTCCGAGGCAGAGAATTCCACACACTCACAACTCTCTGTGTGGAAAAGTTTTTCCTCATCTCCGTTCTAAATGGCCTACACCCTTCTTAAACTGTGGCCCGTGGTTCTGGACTCCCCCAACATTGGGAACATGTTTCCTGCCTCTAGCGTGTCCAAACCCTTAATAATCTTACATGTTTCAATAAGATGCCCTCCCATCCTTCTAAACTCCAGAGAGTACAAGCTCAGCCGCACCAATCTATGAACATATGACAGTCCCGCCACCCCGGGAATTAACCTCGTGAACCTACGCTGCACTCCCTCAATAGTACTTTCATTGGCAAAGACGGAAATGCTCACTGAAAGTAGATTCACGTAATTGATTTATTGTAGATTCAGGATTTTTTCGCCTCGGTGTCTCACCATGAAACGACGTGTTTCGTTTTGATGTGTGAATGAGCTAATTCCAGCTACCAATATGGCATAATCGCTTGACACCGCCTGGGATAGGACAATTGGGTAGAGTGGAGCACAAAATCACATTTATCCTACATAGATGTTGGTGAGAAAGCAGTGTTGATTTCATAAGCGATCAATTTTACCAAATATATGGCGCCAGAAATGACTAGTCCCCGTTTGCTCAAAACTCTTCAATGTTAACCGCAACTCAGATGTTGTACACGATAACGCAGACATACCCCTTCTCTCATATCCCTATCCAACATGACAGAAAAGTACCGAACGTTTTTAAAATCACACGAGTAAAATATTAAAGTTAGTTGTCCTTCCTTTTTAATTGTCGGATTATTTAATGGGAAGATCGACGACAACCGGAATTCTAAAGGCATAGAAATAAAATAATTTCATTTTAATACAGTGCGGCGAGACTGCAAATGTTTCCAGTATTGACAATGCAGCTTAAGGCTGCGAATGGAACGTTAAAAACCCCGGGAATCCTTGTGAGGGGGTTATTATCCAAACTCGCTCGATCAATAATGGGGTGATTTCTTGGAATACATTTCAGTAAATCGTGTCCTGGTCCCACACGTGACACCGATGTTACACCCGCATATTCTCTCCTTGACCCACATGTGAGGATTGCAAAATGAGACCAAGGCCGCGCAACATTAAATCTTGCGACATGTTGGCAGGTTAAAGCCTGAGCACAAATGCACCACACGTACCTCCAAGAAGAGCGGAAGTGAACGCAGTTTGTCACCATTGCCGTGACAGAGGAGCAGCTTAGCGTGAGTGTTATGCCTTTTTTTTTTAATCACTGTTGAATTCGCTTATGCTTCATTTTAATTTTTATTGAGAGGGACAATGGCATTTCTGAGCCGTCACAGTCACCGTGAACTAAAATAGTGAGCATTCTTTAATGATAATGTTTTATAATTAATGGATTCCAGAGCATGCTAGATTTCAGATTGAGTGTATTTGAGTGTATAAACCGTCCATTAGCTGAACCAACCTGAGGAGGAATTCGTGTTTATTATTAGAGTCGCAGCGTCCTAAAGATACAACAGGGAAACACACCACCGACTCGGCACCGAGCACCAACACTCATTCTTACACTAATTCCTACACTGGCCCATTTTATTCTCCCCACATTCCATCATCTCCCCTCAGATTTTCTCCCACTGAGCTAGATATTTGGGGCAATTTACAGCGGCCAATTAATCCACTTGGAGTGCGCGTCCCTCCAGCACTGCGTGACAGCGCTGTGATTAGTCCCGCCATCGTGCGCCCGACTTAATGTTCCAGTCCTTGGAATTGCAGTATTACCAAAATGAATATTCGGCATCAGTGACCTGCTGGCGCGTGGCATCTGAGAACTGGCAAAATGCCCAAAAGGCACCAATAAACTCGGGGATCGCAGATACATCTTGGCAACAGAATAGGCGTAAATGTAGGTAGGAAGTTTGGTCCCTACAGTTGGTGTTCATTTTAGTTCCTGGATGATCACCTTTCATAAGAAGGCTAGAATTTAAAAAACAGGAGCAGGCTGCTGCCTCCTTGTAATCCTGTAATCCAATTACATCCTGATGTTGTGCACCAACACCATTTTCTGAGACTAACCCTAAATTATCTTAGCGCACAGTCATGTTTTTCTGAGGATCTTACAGACAACGATTTGTTTTCGTACATAATAGTGTAACTGCAACTTCTCGACATTTGATTTGTTCTGAATTATGTGAATGATTCTATATTTAATTGTAGTAACTGTTTTGATGGTGGCGCGCTGTATCTTGCTGTGGGTCTTCCTGCAATCATTGGGAACGAAATTTAAATGGCGCATTTAACTTTGTGCACCGCGTTTGTATTTCACTTCCTTCCTTCACCTAGAGCAAAACCTTGGAGTGGGAGTGGGTCCAGGACTGAATGATATAGCCGTCTATAGTCGGGGAAGATCAACTTTTTTTGAGGGTCCGTTCAAAATCAGCAAGGATGAGCGACACCGATGACAAACGTATGGAGACAACGGAGAGCAAATACGAATTCGGTGGACACACTTTAACGATTACATTGTTTAAATACCCTAAATTGGGCGTCGCTTCTTTTGTCTGGGCCCCTGTAAGTAGACAGTCCAATTGCGCATATGTTACTGGGGGATTAAACTTTACTTGCGAATTATTGGTAATGTTTTGCAAATTGTCACAACTAGCATGGATTATAAGGAAATGTTGCACACTCTATCCGTCCAGGCTAAGCGTGTGCTTTGATTCCGAGGGCGAATAGTGCTGGACGTTAAGTCATTGGGTAAATGATTGCCAAGGGAATAATAACTACTGTATAATGACCTGGGGGAGTCCTTACATGATTGAACTCCAACAGTCACCTAACCGTAAGCGTATCTGAGCTACCTTCTACCGCTGTCCATTGCAAATACTGTCAGGATATCGTTCAAGTCCCAATGTGAGTTATTCAACCACTCCGCAAATGCAAAGGAACCCTCGCCCCTACTTGTCCTTACCATTATACGTACTAATGTTATTTTATTTGTGTGCGCTTGCTTTAAAATCCGAGCCTTGCCCCGGCCCTGCTTCCCTTTCTTCTAACTTCTAAGTCGTACAAAACCTCGGTTCTCTCTGCGTTCTTTCATTTTTACCATGTGCATCCGTGTTTCTTTTAAATCACTTCACTTATTGAAAGTCTTGCCTTCGGGAGCCTGGGTCCCGAGGTCTTGATAATAGCAACTCCGCTATCAGGCGCCTCTCACCCCACCGCCGCCGCAGTCTTCCAGACTCTCAAATTCTCAATTTTTCTTCCTTCTTCAACGCTGGTCGTTCTTGGTAACGCCACCTATGAACAAATGCCAGTAGCAGAGGCGACAGTTCGCGGTAGAACGAGGTTCGGACTGACAGACACGAAGTTCATTCACAGAGCAGAGAGTAATGATTCCGAAGCGAGTTGTGTTTGGCTACTGTGATACTATACCAGAAATCTGTGTAGTATCCATTGGTGCACCAAGGCAGCCGGATAATGTAACGCGTTTATTTAATTGGAAATATGGGAATTTAAGTGAACGGGAGTTACCTATTTGCGTGTGCGGATCTAATGCGACGATATTCACAGCAAGACGATTTAGAATAGCTGCTCAGAGCTGGCCATTGACGATCTTTGAATGAATTCCCACCATCTGGCACGCCTCCTTGTTCCCACTCTGTCCCTAAATCTGGCGCGTCATGTAACGTCGTCATTAACACTGAGCTCATTTTTCCCCCGAGGGCATCGTGCTTTGTCAGTACTTCGACGACGAGAAGATCAACTTTGCTGGGAAGAAAATAATTGAACTGGGATCTGGCACGGGAATTGTGGGAATTATGGCAGTACTGCTTGGTAAGTTAACGCACCCCTCCCGTTTTACTCTAAGCGTTGCAACCATTTTAAACCTATGTGCGGTAAGGACCAATGCTTGTTAAATTTAACATTAATATTAATCACTTCTACAGGGTGGCACAGTTGCGCATCAGAGCGCCGACGACGCAGGTTCAATCTTGACCTCAGTTCCTTACACGCACGTTTTCATAGTTTTATATTCCTTTCTTGAGCACCAGCCAACGTCAATTCTATTCAAAGTATCTAGGTGACTGGCTATTAGTTGGCTATTAATGAGCGAAAATCAGTAATTACACTGAATTGTGCTTAACCCAATAGTTATAACTAGCTTAGCTCCGTAGTTATTATTTATGGGGCTGAACTAGGTAATACCTCCTCCTATGCGTCGTTACAGCTCTATGTACATTATCGTGATATGATTACGATTAATATTCACCACGCTTAAATCTACAATAACTATTCATAGCGTAAATGATTATAAATATTGGTTCTGCTAGTTGCCTAGATGCTACTTGTTGCTCGTTCACTAGTTATTAGACTTTGTATCTAAAGCACAACTGGAATTGTCATTTATACTTTAACTTGCAGTAGTTTCGTTTCCTGGGAAGATACGTTTTCGAAAAATTCGCAAATATGCAATGAGCACTTCCATTTGTCACCACTCGCTCTATCTAGCGAACTTATCTTCCAGACTTTACCTTAATTGCAAAATTGCATAATTTGTTCTTTCCCAAACTATGGACAATACTTCGTTGGCCAGTTAGGTTGCATCCTGCAAAAACATCGTAAACTGGTCGCTCGTTGAATGTTCGGTAAAGTAAATCTGATGCCAACGTTTTCACTGGTAACGTTAAAGCCAGCTGCAGTATGATTACAGCGCTTGTTCCTATTTTCGAATTGTTTTGCCCCATAATTAATAACCCCATAAACTCCTCGCCCTACATGGAACTGAGTGTTGTTTCGATAACAAGGTGCCCGAGAAGGTGGCGAGAGGGTTACCTGAGGTAAGGGTGAGAACCAGTAGTGGAATTACGATGCACAGATTATCCGTGCTTACTCTGTTGGTGAACCATTCATGTCACTTGTTCATTAGTAATGTTGAAGCGCGCAGAAGTAACTTAAAAGCAATGGGAATTAAACAAGTAATTGCATTTCAAAAATTAAAAGAAACCAAATTACCAATAATCCTTAATGTAATTAATCATTGAACAAAACAAGTTATTCGGCGGATGTAGACAACATCTTTACTAAGTGCGCAAAGCCGCATAAAACATTCAGCCCAGCAACAGGCCCTTCGGCCCCAAATTTCTGTGGCGACCATGTTGCCAAATTAATCAAAACCCCATCTGCAAGCACAGGATCCATATTCTTTCATTTCCTACCTGTTCATGTGCTAGTCAGAAAACCTCGCTACAATATCTGCTTGGTAAAAAACGAGCCTCTTTAATCTAATTTAATAATTTCCCCTTCGTCTTAAAGCTATGCCCTTCAATGATATGTCAATATCACTCTGGGAAACTAATGCTAAGTATCTACCATATCGACGTCTATCATCATTGTATATAGTTAGCTTCTCAGCTAAAGCTTTATACTGCTGCAACATGGTTTGCGAAGTTTTATATTGAATGTCCCAATGCAATAGTCCCAATGCAACCTGCCCGAGTTAATAGGAATGCGGAATTGCGGGACTGACAGATGATGAAAGAATAGGGCGGCTGGGCTTGTATTCACAGGAATTTAGAAGGATGAGAGGGTATCTTATAGAAACATATAACATTCTTAAAGGATTGGACAGCAACAATGTTCCCGATTTTGGGGGAGTCCAGAACCAGGAGTCACAGTTTAAGAATAAGAGGTAGGCCATTTAGGACCGAGATGTGGAAAAAAACCTCTTCACCCAGGTGGTTGCGAATCTGTGCAATTCTCTGCCACAGAAGGCAGTGGAGGCCAATTCGCTAGATGTTTTCAAGAGAGAGTTAGAATTAGCACAGAGTTAAAGGAATCAAGGGATATGAGGAAAAAACGCATGAACGGGACACTGATTTTAGATCATCAGCCATGGTCATATTGAATGGCTCTGCTGACTCGAAGGGCCGAATGGCCTACTCCTGCACCTATTTTTTCATGTTTCTATTTTTCTATGGTCGGTGAGTTTGTATGAATGTGTGTTTATTTCAGGTATGTTTGGGGAAAGTGTGTGGGTGAATGTGAGTATGGATGTTTTAGTGTCTATGTGCGTGAGTGTATACACCAGATGGGTTGTTGATACGTTACTCTGGTCTCTGAACTAGAAGGCCTACGCTCCTGTTAATCGGTTTAAACCGCTAATAATAGAGCGCTGAAAAATATCTATTCCAAAGTGGTCTCGACCCGAAACGTCATCCATTCCTTCTCTCCAGAGATACTGCCTGTCCTGCTGTGTTACTTCAGCATTTTGTGTCTAACTTCGATTTAAACCAGCATCTGCAATTCTTTCCTACACGTGAATTTCAAAGTGCGTCCTCGCCCGATCCATATGGAAAGGGATGTGGATAAAGCACCAATATAAAATATAAAATAGAAAATTAGAGCGAAGAGTGCATTTTAAAAACAGTAATACCATTCTACCTGACAAATCGCCAGGGTCCAATCGGAGGCGAGAATTGATAACGTGTATCAATAATGTGTGCTCGGTAGTTTAGGCTTGCTTACAGTTGGGTCCGTCCGTGGCACAAGGACACTGGGCGAAATGGCCCAGCGTGTAACTTTTCTTTCTAGACTTTTAATCTTTATATTTCCTGAATATGGTCTAACTCGTGCTGGGTGGAATCCTATATTATTTGTTTTTCTCTTTCAGGCGGAGATGTCACTTTCACGGACAGACCATATGTTTTGCAGCAAATTGAACGGAACATCGCTGACAATATCCCGTCTGACTCCAGGCACAGGGCAAAGGTCGGTGCCCTGATGTGGGGCACTGATCAGGAAAACTACCCAGCAGACTTCGACATCGTTCTTGGTTCCGACATCATCTACAGCCCAACACAGGTTCCTGGTCTCTTGAAAACATTGACGCATCTCTGCGGCGATAACACAAGCATTTATTTGTGTTCTAACTTTCCCGCCAGGGTGGGATCAGAGAATTTCCACAAGGAGATATTACCAAAGCAGTTCAACAGCGAATTCATTCATTCAAGCAAGGGAAATCACATTTACAAACTAACCAAAAAATCTCCAGAACACGGGGACTAGTTGGCTTTGTACTGGGCGTATATTTGTAACTTATGAAAACTCTGAGATTCACAGGGTTTACTAATTATTTCAAAAGTTGGGTGAATAGGAGTTGATGTTTTGTTCCTCTCTACATTTTCTCTCGCCCACACATTACTGATACACGTTGACACACGTTATTATTCTTAGTGGAGATCACGCCGCCGTTGAAAATCAAATCCTATATGAATAAATAAGTATCAAATTCTAACTATATTTAATGATAAAGGGGTTATACGGGAAGTCAGTTCGAAACCACGGTTAGTAATGCACATGTGAAATCCAAGACATTTTCCATGTCGGAGAAATTAATCTTTGCTTTCTATGTTCCAAATGTTTATTTATATGTTCCTCTTTCGATCAATTTTCTCCCAAGTTGTAACCTCCCCTGATTTTCACCGGCTGCATTCTGCTCCATTTTGCGCTGTTTATATTTGTTAAATGTCATAAATTTCGATTATCACGTGTCCCCATCGGAGACATTATTTGAGAGTGCACTTTTTGCAGGTAAATGGCCACGCACTTTCACTTCCTCTTGATGTTGCTGCCACACTCCCTGTGAAATTATGAAAACATTAAACCTTGTTGAATGAAATAGAAGTGAGTTTTCAATCTGTTCACTGATTCCAAGTGTCGCTGAGACTCTGAGAAGTTGGAAGGATTAAATGTTCTACTTTTTAAAATACCGATTAAACGATTAATATAGACACTTAAAACCTGCTAAAATAATTAATTTAATATTTAGAAATCAATTAGAAAACACCTATCTACGCAGTGAATGAAGGCACGCAAATTAACTGAAGGAGTGAGTAGATGCACCTGCTACACGTGGTGGAAAGTTGAAAGGTCAGGTGTTCTTTCTCTCAACAACTTGTCAACGATCTGAACTCAATGTTACGACCAGAGATGGCGCTGAAGCTTAACTCACGCGAACTCCACCGTGTCCGTCAGTCCGCGACGGTCCATTGCGGAATAATCGCTCGCCATGCACACGGTGCAGAGGCTGGTTATTCGTTGTTCTCCACCCCCACCCCCAGTCCCTTTAAACTGCAGCAAGTACAGACCCAGAGCCAACAAATGCTCATCCTATGTTCCCAATCACCCCTGAAATAGTTCTCCTAAAAATCTTCTGGACCCCCTTCAATGTCAACACATTCTTCTTCGGAATTGGGGCCCAAAACCGCTCACAATATTCCAACTCTGATCTGACTAGTGCCTTAGAAATCCTCAGCATTATATCCGTGCGTTTATATTCTAGTCCTGTTGAAATGATGCTAACATTGTATTTACCTTCCTACTACAGATCAACCTGCAAATTAAACTTTTGGGAATCTTGCACCAGCATCCCAAGTCCCTTTGCACCCCCCGATTTCTAAATCCCTCCCCATTTTGAAAATATCCTACACCTTTATTCCTTCTACAAAAGTGCATGGCCGTACACTTTGCTGTGCTGTATTCCATTTGCCATTTCTTTGCCCACTCTCCCAACCCGTCCGAGTCCTACTGCAGACTTCCCGTTTCCTCAACACTACCTACCTACCCCTCCAAATATCTTTGTATCATTCGCATATTAGGCCACAAAACCATAAATTTAATCACCCAGATCATTGACATATAACATGAAAAGTAACCGACCTAACGCAGGTTTCTGTGGAACACCACTAGTCACTGGCAGCCAAACAGAAAATGCCCTCTTTATTTCCACTCTGCCTTCTGCTGCTCAGGAAATGTTCTATCCTCTAACACCATGTGCTCCCATCTTGTTTAGCAGCCTCGCCAGAAACACCTTATCAAATGCCTTCTGAAAATCCAATTAAACAACATGTATTGATCTTCCTATGTATATCCCGCTTGTCGCATCCTCAAATTATTCCACCAGATATGTCATGCAAGATCTCCTTTTGACAATGCCATGCTGATTTTGGTCTATTTTATCATGTGCGTCCAACATCCTTAATAATCCTGCCAACCATTGAAGTTGAGCCAACCGGCCCAACATTTTATTTATCTTGTCTCGCTGCTTTTGTAAACGGTAGAGCTAAATTTTGAATTTCCACGCCATTCCTAACTCTAGTGATTCTTGAAAGGTCACTACTAATATGTCCACAATCTGAACTGCGACCTCTTTAAGAAACCTGGGGTGTTGCCCATTTGGTCCAGGGGACCTATCCACCTTCACGCCTTTCAGCACCCAGTGTTCCCAGGGAAGAGCGTGACTGGGCGCATCCCCGGGGAGCGCCGCTGAGAACAAAGAAGGACCCGACGTGTGTGTGTAGGGGGGGGGGGGGGGGGGGGGGGGGGGGCGGGGGCGACGATGAGAAGACACCGGCGTGGGAGTCCCAACTTTGTTGACGACCTTTACGCGGCGACTCTTTGCATACTTTGTGTATAGTATGCATCACGAAGAATTTCGCTATGACATGTCACATGTGATAATAATGTGTCATTCATTCATTCATCCTTCATTCGTTTTTTTTTCATTCAATCATTCATTCATTCATTCATTCATTCATTCATTCAATCATTCATTCATTCAATCATCATGCATTCAATCATTCATTCATTCATGCATTCATTCATTCAATCATTAATTAATTAATTAATTAATTCATTCATTCATTCATTCATCATTCATTCATTTAAGTCATTCATTCATTCATTCAATCATCCATTCATTCATCAATCATTCAATCATACATGCATTCATTCATTCATGCATTCATTCATTCATTCATTCAATCATTCATTCATTCATTCATTCATTCAATCAATCATTCATTCAATCATTCAATCATTCAATCATTCATCATTCAATCATTCAATCATTCAATCATTCATTCATTCAATCATTCAATCATTCAATCATCCATTCATTCATTCATCATTCATTCATTCATTCATACATGCATTCACTCATTCATTCATACATTCATTCATTCATTCATGCATTCATTCATCCATTCATTCATTCACCTTCTCCTTTCATTGTATTCACTATACTCACTACTGCCCCCGACTCACTTGAATTTCCGGCATTTTGCAAATGACTTCCACTGCAAAGACTGATGCAAAAATCCTATTCAATGTGTTCGCATTTGTTTGTTCCCCGTTACTACTTTTCCAGCATAATTTTCCAGTGGTCCAGTGCCCACTCATGCCTCTCTTTTACTTATCTATCTAAAACAAAACTTTAGTATCATGTTTTATATTATTGGCTATCTTACCTTTATAGTTCATCTTTTCTCCCCTTATTGTTTTTTTAGTTGCCTTTGGTTTGGTTTTTAAAGCTTCCCAAACCTCTCGCTAATCTTTACCAAATTTGATGCCTTCCCCTTTGCTTTTATGCTGCCTTTGGCTCCCTTTGGGATGTTTCTTTCTCTGGGATGAAGAGATCCTGCATCTTCGGAATTTCTCCCAGAAATTCCTGCCATTGCTGTTCCACCATCATTCATACGATTGGCTTCCAATCAACTTTAGCCAGCCCCTCCCTTGTGGCTCTGCAGTTACCTTTACTCGATAGTAATAACCAATGCATCTAATTTCAACTTATCCCTCGCAAATGTTAGGTTGAATTCTCTATTATAATCACCGCCGCCTCGGGGTTCCCTAATTAAGTTCCCTACTTAAATCTGGTTCATTGCACAGCACCAAATCCAGAACTGCCCTTTCCATAGTCGACATGGACTTCTGCAGGGAGTTTGATAAGGTCCCATGGGGTAGTAGTCATCTACCAGGGATCCACGAAAAGCTAGCTAGCTGGAAACAGAATTTGCCACATGGTAGGCAGAGGATAATGGTGGATGGCTTTATGGGCTGGAAGCCTGTGTTTAGCGACTTGCCACATGAATGGTGCTGGACCCATTGGTGTTATCAAGAATGTGCAAGGTTAGTTTGCAGATGACATAAAAATAGTGGTTATGTAAACAGTGAAGATGGTAAACAAAAATACAATGGGAACTTGAGATGCTGAGCAAGTAGGGCAAGGAATGACCAATGGTGTTTAATTCAGGTAAGCGTGAGGTATTGCATTTTGGGTAAGTTAAGCAAAGTCAGGAATTTCATAGTTAATGGCGGGGCCCTGGGGAGTGCTGTAGTTCAGAGAGATCTAGAAGTACAAGTACATATTTCGCTGAAGGTAGCGTCACGGGTGGATATGGTGGCGAAGAAGACTTTTAGCACAATAGCCTTCATCAAGCACGGAATTGTGTATCGTGGTTCGGACAAGAGTTACATTTGAAAAATACATTTGTGAGACAGCACTTCGAGTATTGCGCTCAGCTTTTGATACGTGCTAGGGAAAATATGTCATTAAGCTGGAAAAGGGTGCAGAGAAGATTTATGAGGATGTCGCCAAGACTCGACGGTCAGAACTATAGGGAGAGATTGGACAGGCTATGACATTATTTCTTGAAGCACAGAAGGCCGAGGAATGATTTTTATAGAGATGTAAAAATCATATGGGGAGTAGATGCGCGGAGGAAATGATTTTTTTTCCCTCGGGTAGGGGAATCAAGATCCAGATGTTCCAGGTTTAAGGTGAGAGAGGAGATATTTAATAAGAATCTGAGGAGCACCCTTTTTCACATGGAGCGTGATAGAACTGCCAGATGAATTTAGTTGAAACAGCTACAATAACAACATTTAAAAAACATTTGGACAAGTGCGTGGACACGAAGGTTCAGCGAGACACGGGCCACACGCGGGTAAATTGAACCAGCTTAGATTCGGCACGTTCATTTGCATGGAAGAGTTGAGCTGAAGGGCCTGCTTGCATGCTATATGACGTTATACTCCGTGTGTCTATTTCCTGCAATATACTCTCCCTAAGATGTTCAATAAATTCTGCTTCCAAGTAAGATTTCATTCCCACAATCTGTTTCGTGTTTTGCGTCTAATTACACGCGGATCGATTATCACAGATTGTGTTGTTTTCACGGTTGTCTGAAATTACGCTCGGCCAAGACTAGACACACCGTAACGTCGTAGCTCCCAAGTGAATTCCCCAAAGTTTCAATAATTCTCCGGGGTCGTCTGCCAATCTCTTTCGTCTACTATGGAGCTTGTATGAAATGCAGCTCCTATGAATCGTGTCTAATATTGTACCAAAATACAAAGTGCTGGAGGAGTCAAGTAGCATTTCTGGATGGAATGAACAAGCGACATTTCGGTTCGGAGCAAAGAAGGGTTCAGACCAAAAATGTCACCAATCCATTCCCTCCAAAGATGCTGACTGGGTCGCTGAAAGCCAGATCCAGGATGCCGGGCAAACACTGAAATCACGCTATCGCATCTGTTTCAAGGATATCGGGAAGTAAGGTGGAATGGGATCCTCTGAACACCGACATGAACATGATAGACCGAATGCGCTGTCGCAAAATTGTTACAAGTAAGAAGTTGAGTTAGAAGCCTGCTGTGTGTGGACCGGGCATCAGTGGCACAAAACTGTAATACAGAAGCTTTCTTTCTCTCCGTAGAAAGCACTTCACAGACTCGAGCACCCTATCATATCCCCTATCAGGGTACCTGGCGTCTTCCAGTGCACGCGGGGGTGAAGCAGAGCCTAGGGAGGGACATGACTCTTACGAATGCATGGACAAAGGCAACATTGTATATTGTGGAGGCATCATATTAAAGAGGCCAGATATTGAAGACAGGTGATTGATGATTATCTGAAGAATCAGGGTAGCCTGGTTCTGGCAATAAGGAGCTAGATTGAAATTAAAAGTGTGGGAACTGGAACACGCACTGCCGGTGAGCCTATCATATCTGCTAGTAGGGGGGAAAATGGAACACATCCTGAAACATTGGCTGAGCAGAGAAACTGGAAGACTAAACCGGAAGCTGGATGAGCGGAAATGCAAACAGAAGGAAATTGCAAATTGGCGGAGACCTAATGCATGTCACCGATGAGCAGCGCGGCCTGGAGTGTTCCCGGCGAGCGGATCAACGCCTCCAGTAGGCCCGGCTCGCCCGGCGGGGTCGGCGACGTGTCCGCGCCGTGAGCTCAGCCGTCGGTGAGTGGGGTGGGCCGTTGCAAGCACCCGGGAGTGCCGCGGAGCGCTGCAAGAGAGGACAAGACGTCGGGCCGGCGGTGGGTGCCGGAGATCGGTCGAGGATTCGCCACCGAGAACAAAAGGAGACGGGGAGACGGGGGGGGGGGGGGGGGGGGGGGGGGGGGGGGGTGTTGAAATGATCAGACTCACACATAGAGTTCAGAACTCATAGCTTTTATTTGTAATTCTACGGAGGAAACACCTTGTGCTTTCGGCTCCACGGCAAATATCTAATCTAAAAGAGAGAGAGCGAGTGCTGCTTATGGGCGGGTAGGGATGGAGATCTGCACTGGACTACATAAGGAATGTGCAACATGCAGGTGATATATATATATATAGCAGAGACGCACTAATCTACATCCTTCCTCTTAAAGAATTAAATGCAAAATGTAAGAACTACTGATTACATAAAGTACATATAGTATGTGTCAATAAACTGGAGGTAGTTCAAACGTAGCCCGGGTACTTTAGGGTGGGCTTGCAGATGCGACCTGCACGTGTACGGCACATTCCTGCATCTTCTCCCGTCACCGGAGACGCGATCGGTGGTAGAATAAGTGCAGGAGATTGAAACAGCATCCCTGGCGATAGAACATGAGACTTTGGCACAGGTGGAGGCGGTGTGGCCATAAGCGAAGTGACCGGATCGGAAGCGGATGGCAGCGTTGGTCTGGTCAGGCCAATGCCGCTGGATGGGGATGAGAGTATACCTGTGCGGTCAGGATAATACGGTGGTGGTGTTGGTTCCTTCACAGGCAGGATGTGCTGTCGGTTACGTCTGCAGGTGCCGCCATCGGCATTGACCAAATATGAACGTGGCTCGGAAGCAGTTCCAGAAATTACACCCAGCGGGTAGTAACCTCTGTCGGTTTGCAGAAGCACCAACTTCCCTCGGCTAGTGGCGGAAGTGGTCTGCTCCTCTTTCATTCCACCCTTTTTGAATGTCACGCTTTTGTTGTAGCCTGGACTGGATCTCTGATGGTGGGAACAAATGCGGTACCAGTCCCTGTTTCGCCACAGGCAATGTGACTTGTGTCTGTCTAGTGAGGAGGTGAACCTAATATCGGGTTGTGGGAGATGTTGCGGTCGGGGTACACGTCTGATTTTGCCCTGTGTGATCGTTCCATCAATTGTTTGACACTCCTGATGGCACGTTCAGCTAGCCCATTAGACTGTGAGTATTGGGTCTGCTGGTGATGTGGTGGAAACCCCAGCGTGTAGTAAAGTCTTTGAAGTACTGGCTGGTAAATTGACCAGGCAACGCCGCTCCAGGCCCGCGAGGACGGGTCGACGGTGCAGCCCGGAGAAAAGCTGCCTCTCCGACCAGGTAGGGACCCTAGAAAAGCAGTTTCCCCTTTCCCCCCACATAAAAAAGGCTAGAACTCCAGAACAAAAAACTCAACTAACTGAAAATAAAAAAAGAGAAAAAAACGGACAGCTGCAGGCTGGGCAGCCATACCACACATGACGGCGCCCCCTATAGTATGCAAAACAAAGAATGTCGCTGTGAAATGTCACATGTGATAATTAAGTATCAATCAATCCTGGTAATGAGCCTATCATTTAAAATTAAGGGAAAAACAAATGTATGATGTCGAACTTAGAGTGGAAGTTAACAGAGGGAACCATGTTGGGGAGCAAGGAGCAGAGTAATGGTCATCCCCTTTCTTACTTCTTGTCATATTTGGAAAAAGTTCGAGTTCAAATCGAAATTATTTTGCAGTTGAATTGCACCTCTCGCCCGATCTTACAACGTCTCAAGCTCATTGAGCAGCGTCGCCGCCGTCAAGGAGCCTTAAGAAGTTGATTATCCGCGATAGACACAAAATGCTGGCGTCACTCAGTAGGACTGGCAACTTCCCCGGAGAGAATGAATGGTTGGCGTTTCGAGTCGAGACCCTTCTTCCGACTAATTATCCGAGAACTGGAGTAAAGATTATCTTTTAACTCGAATACGTTGAAGGACACTGATGTCCTGAGCATTCACTGCCTAGGATTGTGAAATTACATCGCAAAACAAATTACACCTTAGCAGCAGGAATTATTTTAAATCACTGGACAATTTAACAATAGTTGATACTTGTTTTATTGATCAGGAACATTTCGAATATAAAATTGCCCTAGGCGCAACATCCTAAAGATTTAAACGGTAAATATATTTATTATTCCATAATTTCGAGATCAAACAATGATTCTCCTTCGCCCCGAACCACTCTTGTGAATGATGGCTGAGCCAGGTACAGGAGACGGGAAATTGACGACGCCAGTTAACTTCATCAGTTCTCCTTTGTCAATAAAGACGTACACTTCAAGTACTTTGTCTAACAGCCACAATGGGTGTTAGCAAGAAAACAAGATTGGTAAACAGTGATGTGTTGATTGAAAGTAGGGTATCGACGGTAGAAACAGTTAAATAGTCTTCACAGAAGTAACTTATTTAAACATGGCAACCACCAGTGCGAAATCTGCACAATCATGGAAAGCCCCAAATGAATCGCCAAAAAGTGCAGGGAATGTACAGCTAAAGTCAATGTCTTAAATATGGAGCTGAAGGCACTTGGAGTATAAGGATTTGGCTACAATCATCAATTCCCTGGCCACTTTACCGATAATCAGAATCAGAATCACACTTTATTCGCCAAGTATGTTTTGCAACATACAAGGAATTTCATTGGCCAGGTCAGTCATACAATTAAAAGCACCAGATCACGCAAAGAACACATTTTAACATGAACATCCACCACAGTGACTCCTACACATTCCTCACTGTGGTGGAAGGTGAAATAAAGTTCAAGTCTCTTCCTTTTGTTCTTCCTCGGTCGGGGGCCTCGAGCCCCCGTTGACGGGACGATGTAGACCCCCGTAGCCGGCGGCGTTCGGGCCCTCCGCGTCGAGGCGATCAAGCTCCGGCATCGGAGGGTTGCCAGCCCCCCCGCGCCGGGCGATCGAACCTCGCGTCGGTGCTGGTAGAGCCTTCCGCGACGTTGGAGCTCCCGACTAGCCTCACCCAAGACTGCGAGCCCTTGGTGGTGATTCCGCGGTGGTCGCGGTGGGAGCGATCCCAGGCAAGGGATCAGCTCCGATGTTAAGTCCGCGCCCCGCGGTGGGGCTCACGTCAGTCCGGGGAGGTTTCCAGCTCCAGCGATGGTAGGCCGCAGAGCCCGGAGAATGTGATCCGAAAAATTGATCACATCTCCGGGAACGTAAGAGCTTGAAAAAAAAGTTTTTCCCCATCCCCTCCCCCCCCCCCTCCCCCCCCCCCCCACATAAAACAAACCGAAGAACATTTAAACAAACCTTTAACACACTAAAACATAACAAAAACAAAGAAAACACGAACAGACTGCCGGCCATCTCCCCGGCGACCACAAGTAATGTCTTAATGTAGGTGTATGGAGACACAAGAGACTGCAATTACTGGAATCTTGAGTAATCTTGAATTTACTCACCATCCTTCCCTCTTCCAACATTTCCCAATTTCCTTATCAGATTTCTACGAGCTTCAAGCTTTTATCCTCTCCACTTCTCACCTTCATCCTCCTCTCCCCCAGCTTACCTATCTGCCAATCGAAGCATCCTCACGGGAGTCCGCCTGTCACTTGCCAGCCCATCCCTCACCCCTCCCTTCTCTTTTCTCTTCCAGTTATCTCCCCTCTACTCCATCAGTCCGAAGCAGGGTCCCGTCCTGAAGCGTCATCTGTATGTTCCCCTCCACAGATGCTGCCTGGCCCACCGGTTTCCTCCCGTACTGTGTCTTTTGCACGAAAGATTTCACAATTCCCCATGTTCTGACCGTTGCTGTGTGTCTTTAAACCAATTACCATATAGAACCAACAAACACTTGATCAACACAAACGAAACACTGCCATCGTTAAGTAGCATTAAGGGTGAAATACGACATTAAAAAAAACATCGAATAAGACCCTTCAGCGAATGATATTTATTTGATTTATTTTAAAACCAAAAACTTATAAGATTCGCTGAGACGATCCCAAGCTTTTTCTTTAGTTTAAGCACCCATCCCGTGGATATGTACCAATTCTGGTCATTTTATACACTATAACATTTTTTCCATCTACCTTATCAACTACCTGGCAATTAAAATGCCGAGGTAGAAGCTCGTCGTGGAAGTAGGGAGAACCATTCATCTTTCGTAATTCGGACGAGAGGTAAATTGTAGCTCCTTGCTGGGCGAGATGGCACAATGTCTCCACGAGTGCCGGGTAGCTAACTGAGCTGTACACAATATCAGAACCCAAGATGAAGTCATAATTGGTGGGAAAGCGGGCGTGGTCTTCACCCCATGTCAGGGCCTGGACATTTATCCGGTGCCTGCACGCAGAGGGGATGTTGATGGAGACGTTGTTTTCTATTTGCTTCAGGGTGTTCGGTTTATCCGTCATGGTCACTTCTCCACCTAGCGAGAGAAAAGTAAAATCCATTTCTCTTTACTTTCAATTTCATTGATCACGAAGTATATTATGAAACACAATGTCGGGCGGTATTGAAACTTACTTCGAAGAGAATGGGATAAATCATTATCTTAAAACTAGCAGAAAGGTCAAATAGATTGGCGACGCGTTGGACTTCCAGAGTCCACCCAGTCCCTCGTTTGTAAAGGACGATCACATCAATTAGGAACAGAACAAAAAAGATGGCCTGGTTGTCTAGGTTGTTGTTGTTAGAGTTTTAACCTTCCTTGACACCTAGTGAACTGCCCCGGGACACGATTTTGTTATACAGGCCACGACACATGCAGATTCGCGTGAGAACATCATCCACACCACTCCGGCCAGACATGGTCATGTGGTCCACAACAGCCAAGTTGACATACGGTGTGGAATTGACAGTTCCATGGGAAGATGGTGTTGAAGGAGCTTAGGGGAGGAAAAAGACCAAGTATTCTGAACTGGCAACTGACGCGGCCCAGAATGGCTGGAAGACCAAGATTTTCCCTATCGAAGCGGGATGCTGGGGATTTGTTGCTACATCTATGACCAGGCTATTAAAGAAAATGGGGGTGAGGGGTCGCTCCCTCCAACAAGCAATCAAATCATTATCGAATTCTGCAGAAAAAAACTGCAAAAGATTTGGATCAAAATGCTGCAAGATGAAGACAGGAGGGTATGGAATTGAGGGGGGGGGGGACGGGGGTGTAACTGGGACGCTAGGTATCACCGTTGAGCCCTCTGGAGATGTTGTGGGCTTATCAATGAAACGTCAAAGAAGGAGGGTGCCCACCTGATGACCCCGATGACATACCTAGCCTACCTTTCACCACTCCAATCCCACTGCAAATACCAAGAGTGCCGAATTATTACAGGAATAGAAACATCAAATGCTATTAGCTCTACTTCAGACTTGACTTGCATTCTCTGACTTAAATCCCCCGAAACACATTTCCCAGCTGGGAATTGATGACTCCAATATTCCTGAACAATAACACCCCTTTATCGCTACCCGCACGCCCATCATTATTATTCAGATTCCTTGTTGATATCAGGAGGCGCTGGAGTTCATTTCGCTTCCCGGGTGTGCACTTACCAAGTAACGTTGTTAAGATCCCCACGATCCCAGTTCCCGATCCCAGTTCAATCACCGTCTTCCCAGTAAAACTGGCGTTCTGCTTCTCAAAGTACCGGCAAAGAGCGACCCCCTGAAATAATGTAAGGCGTAAAGGGCTCATTTAGGAAGTGATCTGAATCCGACCATTACAGTTATGCAGGGGGAGAGAATGTGATAAATATTCACTATAGAGACACGAGACTCCATTGTGCACTGTCTAAAATTAGCGCCGGGAAGGTGTGTTTGCGCTTTCTTGTGAAGAGGCGCATGCCTCAAGAAAACGATCTAAACGGTGCCCGCATCACATCACCCAAAGTTCAAAAGCCCACTATCCCATCGCTTTATCAATATGTCCGCATCGCAGCTACAGCTGCAGCAATGACTTAGATCTTTCTGGACGAACTCTGCCTGTTTTTCTGGCGGGTTTGTACCAAGTGGCGAAAACATTCAATGCCTACCCTTCCTTTCCGGGTGTGGGCGGGTGGACTGCGCTCCCCACGCCACGCCTCTCGCACTTAGAGTGACCAGAGGGCGAAGGAGGACCTGTTTACTACGGCCAGAGGTCAGGAGCGTCAGCAAGTAAGGGTTCAGTGGGAAGTAATTGAAGCCTCAATATATAAAATATCGCAGCGGCAATCGTGATCCAATGAGCTTCCATCGCACCTTAGCCCAAGAGATGAGACCACAGAAACGCCCATTGTTTAGCCTAAACATGTGAAACAAATGCAAAGTGTAGGTAGACATGGGCTGGAGGCACCGGTTTGGTCATATATCCCAACACCATTTTTTGTTTCGGTGCTTGGAACATCCGAACAGCAATAGACAATAGTCAATAGGTGCAGGAGTAGGCCATTCGGCCCTTCGAGCCAGCAACGCCATTCAATATGATCATGACTGATCACCGCCAATCAGTACCCCATTCCTGCCCTCCCCATATCCACTGAATCCGCTATCTTCAAGAGCCCTATCTAGCTCTCTCTTAAAAGTATCCAGAGAACCGGCCTCCACCGCCCTCTGAGGCAGAGAATTCCACTGACTCACAACGCTCTGTGAGAAAAAAGTGTTTCCTGGTCTCCATTCTAAATTGCTTACTCCTAATTCTTAAACTATGGCCCCTGGTTCTGGACTCCACGAACATCGGGAACATGTTTCCTGCCTCTAGCGTGTCCAAGCCCCTAACAATCTTATATGTTTCAATAAGATCTCCTCTCATCCTTCTAAACTCCAGAGTGTACAAGTTCAGCTGCTCCATTCTCTCCGCATATGACAGCCCCGCCATCCCGGGAATTAACCTTGTAAACCTACCCTCAATAGCAAAAATGTCCTTCCTCAAATGAGGGGACCAAAACTGCACACAATACTCCAGGTGTGGTCTCACTAGGGCCCTGTACAACTGCAGAAGGACCTCTTTGCTCCTATACTCGACTCCTCTTGTTATAAAGACCAACATGCCATTCGCATTCTTCACTGCCTGCTGTACCTGCATGCTTACTTTCATAGACTGATGAACAAGGACCTCCAGATCCCAGCGCTGAGCGCTGTCAAACTACTGCAGGCGTGAACTCTCCAATACATACAGCCAGTGAATCGTACCGTACGGAAACAGACACTTCTGCCGAACTCGGCCATACCGCCCAAAATGCCCCATTTAAGCAAATTCCACTTGCCGTGTTTGGCCAATATTCCGCTAAACCTCTCCTATCCATGTACATGTCCGGTTGTCTTTTAAATGTTCTTATTGTACCAGCCTCAATCACTGGCAGCTTGTTCCAGAAAGACGGCACCTTCTGTGTGAAAACAATGTCAAGTTGTCTTTAACCTATACCGTCGAGATTTTACTCCCCCTGGTGACACGAGAGACTGCAGATGTTGCAATCTAGAGAAACAAAGAAAACTGCAAAATAATATTCGATAGGACAGGCAGCATCTGTGGTGAGAGAAAAAGACTTAACATTTCAGGCTGTGAACCTTTAGTCATCAGATGAAAATGCATCTTGTTGAAATAGAGTTCTGACTTTTTTCTGATTTGCTGCGCGTTATTTCAGGTATTCGGCACCTGCCTGTTGACCTCTGGTAAAGGTAACACATGGGAAACTCGGCAAACTCCAGTCGTTCAGTTAACTTACAGCTTCCCAGACGTAGGCCGAGAAGCCGAGGTTCGCATTGATGAAACGAGCGATCTTTAAATTGTATCCGCAGAACTCGTATTTGTTCTCGAATATGACGGTGGGATCACTTGCCCCGTCCTTGGCGGCGCAGTCGCAGGGCGGCTCCACCCGTCGGACAGCCGACATCTTAATCCCCCGAAATTCACCCTTTGAGTGCTCAAGAAACTGTGGTGGGACCCGCTCCTTGCGGGGAATTAGCACAAGTGATTTCCTGAAAATGTTTGAGCCCGGCGTTTATATAGCGCCCTTCTAGAATTCCGCTCGCCACAAGTATCCCCGCAAGTCCAATGCTACATAGTCGCTCAAGGCATGTGGGCGCATTGCACCGACTGTTTTGTCAAGAGCAACGTGCAAGGTTATCATGTTTTAGTGGTGTGGGTTTAGGGCAGAATGTTATGTATCACCGAGAACAAAAACCATCCCACTTCTGCAAAATGTGGCCTGACTCTCTTACTTCTGAGTGAATAGGCAAAAGTGGACATCATTTGAGTATTTTAAGAAATATTACCGGTTGCAACACCCTATGTCAGTGTCGCAGGAAGGCGCTGACCTGCCCCATCTGTTCTGATTGGTCAGTGGGCTGATATCTACACTCTTCTCAATCAATATCCCATCCACAAAACCATAAGACATAGCAGCAGAATTAGGCTATTCCACGCGTCGAGTCTGCTCCTCCATATATATATTCCCTCTCAACCCCATTCCCTTGCTTTCTCCCCGTAACCCTTGACACCCTTACTGGTCAAGAATAGTATTACTCAAACATATAATAATAGGCCGCATTACTCTCGCCGTTGCAACATCAGAGCATCTTAAAACGTAGAAGATCCTGACGATTTCAGCATCATCGAGATATTGCGTCCTGAAATGTCTTGAAGAGTCGAATGGCCTAATTCCGCACCGAGCACATGAACGTTCCCTCAAATAGGATGTGAATTAGTTGATTAAGTGAACGGGGAGGTACATGTGGAGAAAATGTGAGGTTGTACATTTTGGAAGGACGAGTGAAAAGGCAAATTATTATTGAGATGGAGTGAGGCTACAAAATGTTGTGGTACAAAGGGGTTCGTTGTCTGAGGATGTGAAGCAGAAAAAGTTGTCAGACGGATACAGCAAGTAATTGGGAATGCAATATGAGGGTGTTAATGTGTTATTGTGTTGGGGCCAAACAAATAGAACAAGATGCTGCTGCAAGACGTAGGCCGAGAAGCCGAGGTTCGCATTGATGAAACGAGCGATCTTTAAATTGTATCCGCAGAACTCGTATTTGTTTGGCCAATATCCCGCTAAACCTCTCCTATCCATCTACATGTCCGGTTGTCTTTTAAATGTTCTTATTGTACCAGCCTCAACCACTGGCAGCTTGTTCCAGAAAGACGGCACCTTCTGCGTGAAAACAATCTGTCAGGTTGTCTTTAACCTAAAGATGCTGCCGGCTTTCCACACACCCTGCTTCCCGTCGTTCGAAGATGTTACCCTAGAAAAGGTTAGGCAACTAACTTTGCCCCATACACGAGTAGGTGGTCTTCAAGAGCCTTGATGAGTCCATTTCGACCAAGTACACTTTGTAAAGGAAATCGGACCATTATTTTATATTCCAGTGTATTGTTGCTGCAAACGGCCGCGTTCTTCTCTACAAGATCTACAGCATTACAGTCATACAGTGTGGAAACAGACCCTTCGGCCCAACTTGCGCACACCGGCCAACAATGGCCGGTCAATTATGATATAAGATCATTATTATATCATGATATCATTATGATATAAATGATGAAATAATGATATATCAATTATGATATAAGATCGCCGGGCCCACCACTAAATATATTTAAGATAGGTACAAAATGCTGCAATACTCAGCGGGACAGGTAGCATATCTGGGTAGAAGGAATGGGTGAAGATTCGGGTCGAGACCCTGAAGAAGGCTCTTCACCCGAAACGTCACCCATTCCTTCTCTCCAGAGATGCTGCCTGGCCCACTGAGATACTCCAGCATTTGTCTCTATCTTCGGTGTAAGCAAGCATCTGCAGTTCCTTCTTAAACACTAGATCAGGGGTGGGGAACCTTTTCACGGAGGAATGGCGCATTAAGTTAGCTGTAATCTAATAAGGCCGCATCCAAGAAACTTCAATTAGATATACTTCAAAATGTATATTATTTTGTTAAAGCAGCCCCCATGACTTACTAATGTTTTAATTGTGGCCGTCAGTCGGGGAGGATTATTTCGTTGAATCTTATTTTACTCTTTAGTATTTTAAATACGTTCATTTTAAGAGTAAAATAAAAATAATAAAAGATGAACAAAAACATATTCATAATAATAAAAAGATTTGTTCTACAAAATTTGGATTCATTCAAAAGGCTTAATGGCTTAGAAGGCCGCAGGTTCCCCACCCCTGCACTAGATGTTTTTAGTCAGATGGAGGGCGTAGATAAAACTAGGGACACTTTGTCTTGAGTCATTTTATTGGAAAAGTCATAGTCACAAATTGGTAACACGGATTGTAGCGAAATTAAAATAACTTCGTGCCGTAGTTGGATTGGCGACGAGAAAGGAAAGTACAGAACTCTGTGCTCCTAATCAAATAATTACATTTGCACACATTGTTTCTCCAGTCTATTCGGCTATGCGCTGTTCCGTTTACTCCCAACTCCATTGGATAACCGCGACGCTACCCATAGCTGTTTACTCGTCCAGGGAATTGATATTCCGCCCTGAAACAAGTTAGGGCCTTGAAACAATGAACCGCACATCACAATGCGCTCGCCAAGAAACAATTGCAACACGGATTCACTGTTTCGGATCGCGGTGAGAAATACAGATGTCTCTCCTGACCATTCAGGTAGCGAATTCCAGGCTCTTAACAACCTCCAGTTGCCCCAGCCCCACCCCCAAAAAAAGTACCTATAATCCCTGCACCAGTTATTTTAAATATATTTCCCTATTTTTAACCTCTCTCGACTCTTGCAGTCATGAATTGTGCCTTGTGTTTCTCATTGTAGTTACAAAAATATCTTTTTCGTAACCTTTATGTCACAAAAGATGCTGCCGGCTTTCCACACAGCCTGCTTCCCGTCGTTCGAAGATGTCACTCTAGAAACGGTTAGGCAGGGGGTCTTCAAGAGCCTTGATGAGTCCATTTCGACCAAGTACACTTTGTAAAGGAAATCGGACCATTATTTTAGTTATGTTATGTTAGTATTTTAACAAATTATAGAGTTGCTGCCTCATAACACCGGAGACGTCCAGCTCCACTCTATTTCACGTATTGTTTATATTTCCTCGTACTCCCGGTGACCGCGTGAGTTTCTTCCGGGTGCTCTGGTTTCCTGCCACATTCCAAAATACGTGCAGGCTTGTCGGTTAATTGGCCTCCGTGAATTACCCGCAGCGTGCAGGCAATGGACGCACAAGCGGGATAATACAGAACGAGTGTGAACGGGTGATCGATGGTCGGCGTGGTCTCGGTGTGCTGAAGGACCCTTTTCCATGCTATATATTTAAATCAATGAAACAAGCAAAGCAATCACCCAACGATGCTGATCGTTCCTTCAACATTTCCTTCAAAAATCCAGAATCCTTCAAAAAGAGCGAACAAGGCATGAGACAGTAAATCGAGACCATTTCTACCTTGCAACTGGCGCTGGATCGAAAGAGGTTTTACCAATACATTCTGCAGCGAGAGCCTCCGGCCGGATCCCAGAGATACCGCCTGTCCCGCCGTGTTACTGCGGGACAGGCAGCATTTTGTGCCCATCTCCCGTGATTCGGATTTAAACTGGGGGCAATAGCCTGCTCCACTCTTGGGACACACAACTTGAGCAGGCCCGCTGTGATCATTTCCATTCCTCGCAAGGTGCGAAGTCACAGCTAGAGAACGGAAGCCGAACATATGTTGCTCGCTCACAGACCACGACTCGGGTCACGACAAGATCACCCAAACACATTTTGCAATCAACTGCTATCGGATGGACCACATTGATTTTAGCTTTGGAGTTGCTTAGTGCCCTATTCTATATACTTGGCCGGGAAGTAGTGGAAAGCGTACGAAGGAACTGCAGATGCTGGTTTACACCAACGAGAGACACAAAATGCTGTAGTAACACAAGGGGTCAGGCAGCATCTCTGGAGAAATTGAAAAAGTGACGTTTCAGGTCGAGTCCTTCTTCAGACTCTGAAATGTGAATGAGGAAGGGTCTCGACCCGAAAAACCTATTCATTCTCTCCAGAGGTGCTATCTGACCCGTTGAGTTACTCCAACATTTTGTGCCTATTAAACAGTGAATATTGCACCTAGGCAAGCTCGCTAACTCCTTGGCATCCGTCTTGATTTACAACCACTCACATCTGCACTGGAAGAATATCGCCCCCATCGTCAAAGTCCCGTCAAATGCAATAGGTTTGTCGCAGCGTTTTTTCGATCAGAAGGAAACGCGGGCTGCGGAATTTCGCCCAGCGCGGGCTGTGGGCTGAATACCCGCAAGCCTGGATCTGAACGCATAGGGCGAAGATACGGGCGCCTTCTGGAGTAAATGATCTCTCGGAATGAGCTAACATCACTTTCTTGGTAGAGTGAGGTGAGTTATTAGGATAGCAAGGAGCTCGTTTACCGCTTTCAACATAAACCAGGGAAGGTCTAATGTGAAGGATGAATTTCGTTGTCTGTAGATCACGGATCACGCTAATGGAAATGAATCATAAGCCGAAGACAGACAAAAAAAAACAGGAGTAACTCAGCGGGTCAGGCAGCATCCCTGGAGAAAAGGATTAGGTGACGTTTCGGATCGAGACATTGGTTGTTGTTGGGCGACAGCGACTCCCGAACAGAGCATAGGCAAGAATATTTTTGCTTCTTTAAAAAAGATAAATAATTGGAATTTAAAATGTAAGACTGATTTAATGATAATTTCGAACTGCTTCACTTCGCAATTATACTGCACGGTTTTCTGCCTGTGGTCACAATGAAACTAAACCTCGCTTGAGCTCTAGAAATCTGAATGAGCAGATATAATTTACAAATTAGTCTTCCACATTTCACGTTAAGCATCCCCGGCTGTGAGATTTAGACACGGATTACGCGTGAGCCATCATTAGCTACAGCTAATCACCGTGGGAGTTTAGGATTACCACTCGCGGCATTTCCTGTTGCCATTTAGTTCAATTCCAGATGATGAAGATCAGCCGACGAAATCTCAAGTTCAAGGCTTCGGAAGCCACTAGTTGGTGTGAATGTAGCCAGACCAGACCATATGAAAAAACAGCATTGTGCAGAAAAGCGCCCCTTTCACCTTCTGCTTGTATTGGTGCCCCTCTTGTCAATCAATCATTTTTTTATTTGCTAATTGTGCAACGTTTAGATTAGTTTCAAGACACAGCGCGGAAACCGGCCCTTCGGCCCATCGAGTCCGCGCCAACCACCGATCCCCGTACACTATCCTACCCAATAGGGGCAATTTACAATATTTACCGGAGTCAATTAGCTTACCAACCTGTACGTTTTTGGAGTGGGGAAACCGGAGCACCCGGGGAAAACCCACGCAGGTCACGGAGAGAATGAGGGTGCAGGGTGACCCGGCAGGGTGGGTGAGTGGGCAGATGCATGGCAGATGTAGTTTAATGTGGATAAATGTGAGGTTATCCATTTTGGTGACAAAAACAGGAAGGCAGATTATTATCTGAATGGTGTCAAATTGGGAAAAGGGGAAGTACAACGAGATCTGGGGGTCCTTGTTCTTTAGTTACTGAAAGTAAGCATGCAGGTCCAGCAGACACTGAAGAAAGCTAATGGCATATTAGTCTTCATAACAAGAGGAGTTGAGTATAGGAACAAAGAGGTCCTTCTGCAGTTGTACAGGGCCCTAGTGAGACCACACCTGGGGTATTGTGTGCAGTTTTGGTCTCCAAATTTGAGGAAGGGCATTCTTACTATTGATGGAGTGCAGCGTAGGTTTACAGGGTTAATTCCCAGGATCGCAGGACAGTCATGTTGATAGAATGGAGCGGCTGGGCTTGTACACTCTGGAATTTAGAAGGATGAGTGGGCATCTTATTGAAACGGATGATTAGTAAGGGATTGGACATGCTAGAGGCAGGAAACATGTCCACAATGTTGGGGGAGTCCAGGACCAGGGGCCACAGTTTAGGAATAAGGGGTAGGCCTTTTAGAACGGAGATGAGGAAAAACGTTTTCACCCTGAAAATTGCAAATCTGTAGAATTCTTTGCCTCAGAAGGCAGTGGAGGCCAATTCTCTGGATGGTTTCAAGAGAGAGTTAGATAGAATTTAAGATAGCGGAGTCAGGGGATATGGCGAGAAGGCAGGAATGGGGTACTGATTGTGGATGATCAGCCATGATCACTTTGAATGGCGGTGCTGGCTCGAAGGGCCAAATGGCCTACTCCTGCATCTATTGTCTATCGTCTATTGTACAAACTCCATACAGAAGCACCCAAAGTCAGGATCCAACGTAAGTCTCTGGCGCTGTAAAGCCCCTGCCCCACTTTCATGACTTAATTGGCGACCTCTGACGAGTTTGCCCTTGACTCATACTCGCAGCATGGTCGCCACAAGGTCATAGAAGGTCATAGGAAGTCTTTTACTTCAGCGAGTCATCACGACCTTGACATTTTTTTCAACTCGTGGATTAGGTCGTCCAAGTGGGACAGGCCCTTAAAGCAGCAACTCTACCGCTACTCTACCTAATACCAGATTGGAAACTTTCTACCTACACATACTATCATTTCACTTACACTTTTAATAATGCTGTTTTAAACCATGGACAAAGTGACAGGCTTATTTTGCTCACAAATGGGATATTTATAACTAGTGGATCTCTTGTCATCCGGACCATCGTGTCGTTTATTTCCTTTGGGTGAACCAGTCACACAAATAAAAGATAAGGAGAATATTTACTGTCGGGTAAAAGCGAACTGCTTGAGAACTGCGTGTTTTTTGCCTCTTTGCATACCCTACAATGCATTGCCTTGCTCCGGGGTCAATTATTTCTTTAAGCGGAATGAATGGACACAGGACCGATGAGCGAAGCAAACTGCAGCACTGTAATAACCGGCAGCACAGAAACAGACTTTTCAGCCCCACTTGTCCATGCTGTCCAAGATGACCATTATGGCTAATGCCATATACCAACGGTTGGCCCATATTCTCCTAAACCTTTCCTAATCATCTACCTGTCCAAATATATTTTAAACCTTGTAGTTGTATCTGTCTCTGGCACCGCTCTGGAGATGGTTTCATGTGACCACCACCCTCTGCGTGGAAAAACTTGTCCCTCACAATCCTATAAAATCTTCAAATAAAATCCATGCCCTCTCTATTCAGATTTTCCTATCCTGGAAAAAGGCCTATGACTTTCTTGGGATGCAAGTGTGCATGTAATTATGCATGTGTGCATCTAATGCAATTATAAGTTTTTGTGAGCATCCTAGTTGAATGATATCCTATCAAGTTTCTTTATCAATGATATCCTCTTGCTGCTGTGCCTGAGTCATATGACTGTGTGCAGTATAATAATCCAGTTTACACATTAGTACATATGATCTTTAATTTATTTTAATTGCACAGTTCTGGAGGAAGATAATCATAATTCTTCATCTCTCCTATTGTTTATTCCGTCACTGAAAGATTTTTTGTTTGTGACCTTGCTCTATGAACCTGGCAAAACTAAACAAAACACTTTTTTTCTCTTTTTCTCCCTGCACTAATAAAAATTTCATGGGTTCTATTCCCCCTCCCCCCGATTTATTTACACTAGGTATGCTATTTGTTATTCATTATCCTTCATGATCCGTTCATGATCAGTTGACAAAAGAACATTCCATTCTACATCCTGTCAGTGACCTATGGTTCTCACCAGCTATTTCTGCAATTTCAAGCCTCTCCACTTTCTCTGCAATTTAAAGCTTGTATGTCAAACTTTTCCCAGTTCTAGTGAAAGGTCATTGACTCTCATTTTCTCTCTCTGCAGATATTGCATGAGCATTTCTGCTTTTATTTTATGTTGCAACTGTTTAGTTTCTTCATTGGCAATGGACAAGAATAAAGTTGAATCCACACAACTGCGCCAATCTGAGGGAGTGAGAAACAGATTGATTAGGCTGTCAGCCACTGATCGTGTAGTTGGTGGCTAGGAATGTGTTGCCAGCAGCAAACTTGGATCACTTTCATTAAAGCCGATTCTCAAAGTAATATCCTTATAGGAGAGAGCAAACTCTTTTAGTGTTGTACCAAAACACTATAGTAAGGCACTTTGAAAATGTGAGCGACGTTTTATATCTCCGGATCAGCCTCTAAGCAAATTCACGATGACACTCACTATTGCTTTCAGTGTGTTGGCAGTTTTCATTTCACTGAGGAAGGGGTGGGGTCTACTTACTTTGGTTATTCCATAATTGTACTAATATTCTTTTGCACTAGTCAGTTTTGCACTGCAATCTTGCACCATTCTGCTGTTTAACATTTGTCATATTTAGTGTTGCATATATTATTAACATATATACTGATAATGAGGAAATGAGGTCACGACTCACTGTTATTGATGGTGCTGTCAACCACATAAAGTTTATTCTTTGACCTTTAGGTGAATAAGGAATTTCATTGCACCCTCGTGTATATGTCAAAAACTAACGAATACCCACCCATCCTCAAAACGCTGCAGGCAATTTCTCCTGCATTTGTAGAATGTGCAGCATCTGTCTCTATACTCACACTCTCACCACCATCCAAGGATCTAGCCGGCTCTTCCAGGTGCAGCAGAGATCCTCTTGCATCTCCTCTAACCTCGTCTTTTCCATTCAGGGCTCTCAATGTGGCCTTGTCTACATAATGCCCCTGTCCCACTTAGGAAACCTGAATGGAAACCTCTGGAGAATTTGTGCCCCACCCAAGGTTTCCGTGCAGTTCCCGGAAGTTCTACAAGGCTCTACAAGGCTTCATGCAACACCAGAGAGACAGGGTATATATAAGTGTGAGCGTGGGCAGTCAAGACGTTGAACCGCTCCTGCATACAGTGGCGTACCTACATTTTGGGGGTACTGAAGCTTGAACTGTTATGTGGGCCCTTTTGCAACCAGCAACGAGGTCTGGGTGACCACTGTCACCTTCTTCAATGGTGTTGTTCCACGACAGATCACCACACATTATAATTTCTGTCATAAATCTTAATGGTGTTTTAAATATTTTATAATTATTTTATATTAAATATATTTAGAATGAAATCTTTAATTTAAACGTTTTTTCATTTACGGCTAGCCTACATGATACTTTAATAACCTTTTAATTTTCATTTTAATTATGATTTTGTATTGATTTATATTATTATTAATAATTAAAAAAATGTAAAACCCCTTCTCATACAGTAAATTGACCCAAATGTTTTAAGCATTGTGGACTAAGCATGATATTCACCTCCACAAAGTAGGAAGTGTTGGTCGGGGGGTCCAGGGGCAGCGCCCCAGTGGCGGTTCATTTTCAATAAATTGAAAGTGATTTTCAAACTTTCTGCTGGTAGTTTACATAACAGTAGCTTAGAATTTTTCTAACACATCAGCAGCAAAATAACCCCCAAAAGATATATATTTCATGAAAATAGACAATAGTTGCAGGAGTAGGCCATTCAGCCGTACGAGCCAGCACCGCCATTCACTGTGATCATGGCTGATCATCCACAATCAGTACCCTATTCCTGCCTTCTCCGTATATCCCCTGACTCCGCTATCTTTAAGAGCTCTATCTCTCTCTTGAAAGCCTCCAGAGAATTGGCCTCCACTGCCTTCGGAGGCAGAGAATTCCACAAATTCGCAACTTTATGGGTGAAAAGGTTTTTTCTCATCTACGTTCTAAAAGGCCTACCCCTTATTCTTAAACCGTGGCCCCTGGTTCTGGACTCTCCCAGCATTGGAAACATGCCTCTAGCGTGTCCTATCCCTTAATAACCTTATATGTTTCAATAAATGGACTTGTACAGCTAAAAAAATCGTTACAAAAAATATTACCTGAAATGTCTCTTTGCCTAGCACTGAGATGAGAAAAAACGTTTTCACCAGTTGTGAATTTGTGGAAATCTCTGCCACAGAAGGCAGTGGTCTTGTCTCCTTCAGCAGCACCTTGGTCTCCCTTCCTGAGCTCAGACACCCACTTCTCCTCACCTCACCTATGCACACTTCCCCTCACTTAAACACCTACACCTTGACTAAGCCCCTCGCCTCACTAAACCCCTTGCCTCACTAAACCCCTCGCCTCACTAAACCCCTCACCTCACTAAACCCCTCACCTCACTAAACCCCTCGCCTCGATGATACCTCACTACCAAACTTCTCCTCACACCTAAACCTCGCCTCAACTAAACCTCGCACATTAACCCCACCTCAACTTGACTAAACTACATCTAATCCGCGCCTTGACTAATTGCCGCCTCTCTCCCGTTCCTGCAATTTATAGCCCCCCACCCCCTCTGGCCGTTGGCGGCGCCTCACGTGAGCGGAACAGCTCCAACCAGGGGGGCGGGGCCGAGCACGGAGAGCGGCGCAGGTGCATTGCCCGAGAGAACCAGTGGGAGGGGACGGGTGCACGCAAGCAGGAGTGGAAGAGAGGCGGCGATTAGTCGTGGCGGGGATTATGTGTGAAGTGGGAGGTTTAGTCGAGGTGAGGTTCAGTGAGTTGACGTTTAAGTGTGAGGTGAGGTTTATTTGAGACGAGAGGTTTAGTCGAGGTAAAAAATCAGATTAATTTAAAGGAAAAGAAAAAAAAATCAGAATTCCAATTGAAATCGGAAGAATATCTGGACCTATGTCACTTCTGGGGCCCCTCCGGGATTAGGGGCCCTGAAGCTTAAGCTTCATTAGTTTCACAGTAGATCCACCTCTGCCTGCATACAGGGGCTGAGTTAACTTGTTTATCTCTACGCTAGGGAAATGCTTCACCCTGTTATCTAGAGTGTCGCCATTGTTACAGGGCTGGCGGTAATACATGAGTTAGAAGGAAAACTAAGCCCATATCCGTATGCTTGACTCTCATGAATTGGAGACATGTGCAACAAGCCCTCCTTGGAATGGACCTCCTCGATCAGTTAAATTCTTCACTGCATTTTGAGAATGGGCAAATTATTTGGTCTATCCGGAGGTTGAAGTTGGAGCAATTACAGGAGCACCCCATTACAGGAGCAAATGAAACCAGCAGCGTTTACTGGAAGAGACCTGCTCCTCTCTACCATTGACTCAGATCTGGGCACACACTTTCCCAGTACTGTGTATGCAAACTCATGAGTATTTACCTGTAGTTTGCATTGCCGCCATCATCCACAGTTCTCTGGTCTAATTGAATGACGATAGGAGGGAAGGCCAGGCCCACAGGCGCTCCCCATCATGTTATGTATTATAATGCCAATCCAACAACAGGTCGGAGTCCCCTGGAAGGTATCATCGCTTGTGAAAAGCTGATTGTCATCTTATGAATGATGCTCTTTTGGAATACTGCCTTAGCTTGACAACAGCTGTGGTTAGCAGGGAAGAAGGAAGTGTAAAAGGGTTACGAGTTGAGATTAAATATTGAGATGTTATGTTGCAGTTGCACAAGCCAATTATGAGGTTACACTTGGAATATTGTGCTCAGTGTTGATCAGCCTGCCATAGGGAAGGTGCCATTAAGTGGGAAGAGTGCAAAGAAGTTTTGGGAAGGTGCTTCTGGGAATTATAGGATCTGAACTATAGGAAAAGATTGGGCATGCTTGAACAACATTATTCGTTGGAGCTCAGAAACGGGAAGGATGATCTTATAGGGATGTAAAAAATCATGAGGGAATAGATAGGGTGAATGCAGAGGTTTTTTTCCCTAATGTAGGGAATTGGTTTAAGGTGGGAGGGGGATGATTTAATAGGAACACAGAGGGTGGCGGGTATATGGAACAAACTGCCAGAGGAAGTAGTTGATGAAAGTACAACAAAACGATAAAATGCAATTGGACAGGAACATAGCTAGAAAAGATCTAGAGGGAAATGTGCCCAGTCCAGGCAAATGGCACAAGCTTGGATGGGGTATCTTGGCTGGCATGGATGAGTAGGCCAAAGAACCTGTTTTCACAATATGATTCAAATTCTTCTATATACCTGAAGATGATGGGAAATTGGGCTAACTTATTAAAGGTAACTTGAAGATCATGACAAAAAAGGCCAGTGCAGTAGTTAAAGTGGAAAGATACTGAGACTGCAAAATAGGGTTAATTGCAACAACGATGGCAGAGTTCATTAGAACAGATATAGCTGCGTGTGGGAGTGAGAATGGAGGACAATTCACAGGATAAGTAGTTCTGCAGGCCCACAAAGAAGGAATCATTTTCGACAAGAATGGCGGGGGGTAACCAGCCCGGTATAAATCAATAACTAATTAAGAACAGGATCTTGATAATTTATTGTGAAACTGTAGAATTCATGTGTAACTATCACAATGAGAATGCTATAAAGTACTTGGAGATTTTTAGAAGGACGGGGTATTTTTGAGCTCTCAGGAATGCTCTCCAGTATTTACTGAAATAAAACCTTAATAAACCAAACTGTTTGAGAAAGTCACCACTGCTATATGACATTTTATTTTTATGTCACTTTAATCTGGCTGTAATTACAAGGACAGCTGGGACACACATAAAAGCCAGGTCAAACATAACAATCTCTCTATCAGTTGATGTAGATTTGATGGGCTCAGTGGCCTTATTCTTTGCTCCGAGACTTCATGACCTTCCCAATACGAGTCGAAGTTTTCTTCACAGTTTAAAAAAATAACCTGCCACAATTTTCTTTCGTCCAAACTGAATGGTCTCACATTTGCATTGATGAACGTTCATTTGCCAAATGTTCCCAATTTGCTCAATCTATTAAAATCTCTCTGTAATTTATAATTTCTGTTTAGAATGCTGCCCATTTTAATGCAATTAACAGAATTAAAACTATGGCTTCCATCCCATCAATGGGGACACCAGGAAACATTGTCTTCCTCACAGATCCTCACAATGCACACCACGGCACATAATCTGCCCAGTCGAGTTCCTGATGGTTATTCCTGCTGCCTGTCTCCTGTAGGTCAGCTTGCTTCCCAGTCAGGTCAAAACTTTGCATTTAATTTTACGGTTTATTTTGCTAAGAATTAGACGGAAACAGCTGATGGGTCTTCTGCAAGAAATGTACCTGAGGAACAGGAACAATAGGATGTATACAAGGGTTAAGAGCATACCTAGATGAGAGGCAAAGGTGGAAGTAGGTGATTCAGTCCTTCATGCCTTCTCCATCATTTTACTACATCATGGCAGATTTTTTTTTCCCTAAGTACCATTTTCCTGCATGTTATTTTCTAAATATCTAAAAATCTATCAAACTGCGAACGTTTGGATATAAAGAACCCACAACCCTCTTGCACTGCAAATTCCAAAGACACACTATACTCCTGGTAAAGGAATCTCCTCTCTCCTCTTTCCTTTATGGCATACAGTTTTTTTTCATATTGACACTCATGCCAGGTACGGAGCCAGGGGAATCTTCAAAGTTTAAGGATAAGGGGGATATCTTTTAGGACCGAGATGAGGAAAGCTTTTTTCACACAGAGAGTGGTGAATCTCTGGAATTCTCTGCCGCAGAAGGTAGTTGAGGCCAGTTCATTGGCTATATTTAAGAGGGAGTTAGATGTGGCCCTTGTGGCTAAAGGGATCAGGGGGTATGGAGAGAAGGCAGGAACAGGATACTGAGTTGGATGATCAGCCATGATCATATTGAATGGCGGTGCAGGCTCGAAGGGCCGAATGGCCTACTCCTGCACCTATTTTCTATGTTTCTATGTTTCTATGTTTCATTTGTGCACCTATTCTGCCATGCCTTTAAGAATTCAAGATATTTCTGTGAGATCATCCATCATTCTTTGAAACCCTATATGGTCTGTTTCATCTTCTCATGTCCAGCTGGCTACTAATCAATCTGATGAACCTTCCATGCACTCACTCCACAGAAAGAACATCCTTCCTAAGTAATGGAGACATTCCGTGTGCCCATAAATCAGTTTAGAATGCCATTTAATCTTATGCCCTAATATTTTTGCCTTAAAGACCAATATCCACTTTCTTTCTCAATAGCTTAATGAACCTGCATGCCATCCTCCAGTGCTCCATGTCTAAGGCCACCCAGGCCCCTCTGAGTACCAACATCCCTCAATCACTGCCCATTTAAAAATTACTCCACTCTTTACTTCTTCTGCAACATTTTCCAATTACATTCCATCTTCCACAACCTCGTTGTTTCATTTAACCAATTTATTCTCCCTGAAGCCTCCCTGCAACACCCTCACAAGCAGTAATGTATCACTCACATATATTAAACGTCTCTCTATCCCTCCCCCACCCAAATCGCACTAGCTTCTCATTTTCACTCAACAAACAGCTAACAATGACCTGTTTCCTTTGTCATCGTTACTTTTTTGCATATCTTTCATTCATTGTTCTTTATCACCCTACATCATTGTCTATATCTCTAATTTCCCTAATCCCTAACCACTGAAGAAGGGTCTTGACCCATAATGTCACCCATTCCTTCTCTCCAGAGATGCTACCTGTCCCACTGAGTCACTCCTGCTTTTTGTGTCTATCTTATATTAAACATCAAGTCAAGTCAATTTTATTTCTATAGCACATTTAAAAACAACTCTTGTTGACCAAAGTTCTTTACATTAGTGTAGATACTAACTTGCCACAAACAGTGGTACTTAGATCAACAATACATACATAAATACATACAGCGCTCCCTCAGAGGTCCTCAAGAAAGGCTTGAGAGTAGAAATAAGTTTTAAGTCTAGACTTAAAAGTTGATGGGGGGGCAGTTCTGATGGGAAGAGGGATGCTATTCCATAGTCCAGGTGCTGCAACCGCAAAAGCGCGGTCGCCTCTGAGCTTATGCCTAGACCGCGGGATGGTCAGTAACCCCAAGTTGGCCGATCTGAGGGACCTGGAAATTATCTGGTGGGAAAGCAGATTTTTGATGTACGTGGGGGTGAGCCCGTTAAGGGCTTTGTATACAAAAAGAAGGAACTTGAAATTGATTCGGAACCGCACTGGGAGAGAGGCCAGAATCGGGGTGATGTGGTCCCTTTCTCGAGTGCCCGTCTCGCTGCAGCATTTTGGACCAATTGCAGGCGGGACAGGGATGATTGGCTGATGCCAGTGTAAAGGGAGTTGCAGTAATCAAGACGGGAGGAGATAAATGAGTGGATGATCTTTTCGAGATTGTCAAATCGGAGGAAAGGTTTTATTTTTGCTATCGTCTGAAGCTGGAAGAAGCTAGCTTTTACCACGGCATTGACTTATTTGTCAAATTTCAACGTGGAGTCAAATATCACACCAAGGTTTTTGACGTGAGGTTTGAGTAATGGGGTAAGGCTACCAAGGCTGCCTGCTATCATTTTGATGGATTCCGAGGGACCGAGTAGGATGACCTCAGACTTACTCTCGTTTAGTTGGAGGAAGTTCTGGGCCATCCAACACTTTATATCCTGAGGCAGTGGGTAAGACTGAGTAGATTAGATTGTTTGTTGGGTTTGAGGGGGAAGTAGAGTTATGTATCGTCTGCATAGCAGTGGAAGGAAATGCCATATATTTGCATGACTTGGCCTAAGGGTAGCATATACAGAGAGAAGAGAATGGGGCCTGGGATGGAGCCTTGTGGAACCCCGCAGCAAAGGCTAGCTGGGGAGGAGAAAAAGTTACCTATGTTAAACATGCTGGGGAGGAGAAAGAGCTGGGGAGGAGAAGAGTTACCTATGTTAAACATGCTGGGGAGGAGAAAGAGCTGGGGAGGAGAAGAGTTAACTATGTTAAACATGATCCCATCATCTGAATAACAGATTGCTAACATCCAGCATGAATCCCTAAATCACCCTATCAGTCACAGTCCTAACCAATAAACAACTTGTTTATTCTTACTCGCTGTATATGTCCACCAACTCCAGTATTTTCACTTCAATAAAGCAAAACTTTGATAATGTACTGAAATCTTTCTTCTAATTTTACTTTTGTACTTATGTACCAGTTTGTGTGAAGAAGCTAGAACGAAGGGAGCGAAGAATTGTTGATGTTACAACAACCCTACAGCTCTGAAACTTCTGTGGAAGAACCATTCGAGAAGAGATTTATCTAATCCACCATGTCCTCTGGTCCTCAATTCACCTACTCTGGGCAAGTGACTGCATCTACGCGATCTATTCCTCTCATGATTTTATACACCTCTATAAGAACACCCCTCATCCTCCTGTGTGCCAAGGAATAGAGTCCCAGCCTGCTCAACCTCTCCCTATATCTCAGACCCTCTAGTCCTATCAACATCCTCATAAATCTTCTCTGTACCGTTTCCAACTTGACATCTTTACTATAACATGGTACCCAGAACTGAACAGAATATTCTAAATGCAGCCTCACCAATGTTTTATACAACTGTAACTTGACCTCCCAACTTCTACACTCAATACTCTGACTGATGAAGGCCAGTGTACTAACGACACACCCTAGAGCCCTACCATTCACTGTGTAGGCCCTGCCCACATTAGACTTTCAAAAATGCACCACCTCACATTTCTCAGTATTAAATTCCATCAACCATGCCTCAGACAACCTGGCCAATCGATCAAGATCCTACTGCAATTTTTCACAACCATCTTCACTGTCAGCAAAACTACCCACTTTTGTATCATCAGTAAACTTGCTAACCTTGGAGTACTGTGTGCAGTTCTAGTTGCCACACTATAAGAATATGTGACTCTGGTGAAGAGCAGATTCACTTGGATGTTGCCTTGATTGGAGGACTTTAGTTAATGGTAAGACTTTAGAGATTGGATCAGCTGGGCTGGTTATTTCCTGAAGCGAAAGAGGCGGAGAGGTGACATGATAGAAGTATGTAAGATCACGAGGCATAAATATGGTTATATTCTCAAAAATCTTTTTTTCCCATGGTAGGGGTATCAAAAACAAGATTTAAGGTGAGAGGAAGGAATTTTGAAGGACATCTGTGGAGAATGTTATTTACAGAGAACAGAGCATGCTGGCATAGGAGGTGGTGAATCAGCATACATCATTATATTTAGGAAGCATTTAAACAAACACAAATAGACAAGGCATAGAAGGATACAATATGAATGTGGTCAATTGGTATTAGTGTTGATGGCCAAATGGCTGGCACAGATCTGGTGGGCTATGACTGATATAAGAGGGCCACTAATTAAAAATGGGTGTCATCTACTTAAGACAGATGAAAAGTTAGATGGGGTTGAGGGGAATGTGATATTGACGTTACAATCAGGTAAGCCATGATCTTATTAAATTGTGTAGCAAGAATGAGAGGCTGACTGGTCTACACCTACACTGGAGCAGTGTTTGAATGAAGGGTCTGAAGAAGTGGTGTTGTCCGCAAATGTCACCTATCTATGTCCACAGATGCTGCGTGACCTGTCAAGTTTATGAGAAATTTGTGTTTTGCCAGAGATGGATGAATTACTTCTCAGAGAGGACTGGGGCTACAATCCCAAAATTCAGAGAATCTGAGGCTATTTCATTAAAATAAATAAAATTCATAACGGGCTTAAAAGAGTAGGTGTTAAAAGTGTTTTACCCTGGCTGGGAATTCTACATCTGGGAATCAGAATGTGCGGACGTGGCGTTAAAGGACGAGAAGCCGAAGCAAAGAAGTGGAAGCCAAATAACCGAATGGAAATGAAGCCGAAACGTTGAATAACCGAAGCGTACGAACCCAAAACGCCAACTAACCGAAAGGGTGGGACGCTTAAAACCCAACTAACCGAACGGCTGCATTGCCTAAAAGCAAACTCACCGAATGGCCGCTCAGCCGAAACGCCACCTACCAGTCGGGCCGATGGCAAGTGTGCATGACAACAAGGTTCCCAAATGCAAGAACTATTTATACATGTAACATTTTTGTTTTTAAATCTGCCAAAGATCATAGAGTGGATTCACGTCTGACTAAACTTATGCAGAGCGGCTATGGACGTTGAGAAAACAGGCACTGACAGTGGTCCATGTGAAAGGACAGTGTTGTAAAAACAAGCCTGAAGGCTTTGTGTCTCAATGCAAGGAGCATTCGTAATAAGATGGATGTGTTGAATGTGCAGATAGCTATTAATGACTATGATATAGTTGGGATCACGGAGACATGGCTCCAGAGTGACCAAGGCTGGGAGGTGAACATCCAGGGATATTCAATATTCAGAAGGGATATACAGAAAGGAAAAGGAGGTGGGGTAGCTTTGCTGGTTAGAGAGGAGTTTAACGCAATAGAAAGGAAGGACATTAGCTTGGAGGATGTGGAATCAATATGGGTAGAGCTGCGAAACACTAAGGGGCAGAAAACGCTAGTGGGAGTTGTGTACAGGCCACCTAGCAGTAGTAGTGGAGGATGGCATCAAACAGGAAATTAGAAATGTGTGCAACGAAGGTATAACAGTTATAATGGGTGACTTCAATCTACATATAGATTGGGTGAATCAAATTGGCAAGGGTGCTGAGGAAGAGGATTTCTTGGAATGTATGCGGGATAGTTTTCTGAACCAAAATGTAGAGGAACCAACGAGAGAGCAGGCTATTCTAGACTGGGTATTGAGTAATGAGGAAGGGTTAGTTAGCAGTCTTGTTGTGCGTGGCCCCTTGGGCAAGAGTGACCATGATATGGTCGAGTTCTTCATTAGGATGGAGAATGACATAATTAATTCAGAAACAAGGGTTCTGAACTTAAAGAAAGGTAACTTTCAGGGTATGAGACGTGAATTGGCCAAGATTGACTGGCAATTGATTCTTAAAAGGTTGACGGTGGATAAGCAATGGAAGGCATTTAAAGGCTGCATGTATGAACTACAACAATTGTTCATCCCAGTTTGGCAAAAGAATAAATCAGGGAAGGTAGTGCATCCGTGGATAACAAGGGAAATCAGGGATAGTATCAAAACAAAAGATGAAGCATACAAATTAGCCAGAAAAAGCAGCCTACCAGAGGACTGGGAGAAATTCAGAGACCAGCAGGAGAGGACAAAGGGCTTAATTAGGAAAGGGAAAATAGATTATGAAAGAAAACTGGCAGGGAACATAAAAACTGACTGCAAAAGTTTTTATAGATATGTGAAGAGAAAAAGATGAGTTAAAACAAATGTAGGTCCCTTGCAGTCAGAAACAGGCGAATTGATCATGGGGAAAAAGACCATGACAGACCAATTGAATAACTACTTTGGTTCTGTCTTCACTAAGGAAGACTTAATTAATCTGCCGGAAATATCAGGGGACCGGGGGTCAAATGAGATGGAGGAACTGAGTGAAATCCAGGTTAACCGGGAAGTGGTGTTAGGTAAATTGAATGGATTAAAGGCCAATAAATCCCCAGGGCCAGATAGGCTGCATCCCAGAGTACTTAAGGAAGTAGCCCCAGAAATAGTGGATGCATTAGTGATAATTTTTCAAAACTCTTTAGATTCTGGAGTAGTTCCTGACGATTGGAGGGTAGCTAATGTAACCCCACTTTTTAAAAAAGGAGGGAGAGAGAAAACGGGGAATTACAGACCAGGTAGTCTAACATCGGTAGTGGGGAAACTGCTAGAGTCAGTTATTAAAGATGGGATAGCACCACATTTGGAAAGTGATGAAATCATTGGACAAAGTCAGCATGGATTTATGAAAGGTAAATCATGTCTGACGAATCTTATAGAATTTTTCGAGGATGTAAATATTAGAGTAGATAAGGGAGAACCAGTGGATGTGTTATATCTGGACTTTCAGAAGGCTTTCGACAAGGTCCCACATAAGAGTTTAGTATACAAACTTAAAGCACACGGTATTGGGGGTTCAGTATTGATGTGGATAGAGAACTGGCTGGCAGACAGGAAGCAAAGAGTAGGAGTTAACGGGTCCTTTTCAGTATGACAGGCAGTGACTAGTGGGGTACCGCAAGGCTCAGTGCTGGGACCCCAGCTATTTACAATATATATTAATGATTTGGACAAGGGAATTGAATGCATCATCTCCAAGTTTGCAGATGACACGAAGCTGGGGGGCAGTGTTAGCCGTGACGAGTTTGCTAGGAGGCTGCAAGATGATTTGGATAGGCTGGGTGAGTGGGCAAATGCATGGCAGATGCTGTATAATGTGGATAAATGTGAGGTTATCCACTTTGGTGGCAAAAACAGGAAAGTAGACTATTACCTGAATGGTGGCTGATTAGGGAAAGGGGAGATGCAACGAGACCTGGGTGTCATGGTACACCAGTCATTGAAAGTAGGCATGCAGGTGCAGCAGGCAGTGAAGAAGGCAGTGAAGAAAGTGAATGGTATGTTAGCATTCATAACAAAAGGATTTGAGTATAGGAGCAGGGAGGTTCTACTGCAGTTGTACAGGATCTTGGTGAGACCACACCTGGAGTATTGCTTACAGTTTTGGTCTCCTAATCTGAGGAAGGACATTCTTGCCATAGAGTGAGTACAGAGAAGGTTCACCAGACTGATTCCTGGGATGTCAGGACTTTCATATGAAGAAAGACTGGATAGAATTGGCTTGTACTCGCTAGAATTTCGAAGATTGAGGGGGGATCTTATAGAAACGTACAGACTTCTTAAGGGGTTGGACAGGCTGATGCAGGAAGATTGTTCCCGATGTTGGGGAACAGAACAAGAGGTCACAGTTTAAGGATAAAGGGGAAATCTTTTAGGACAGAGATTAGAAAAATATTTTTTATACAGAGAGTGGTGAATCTCTGGAATGCTCTGCCACATAAGGTAGTTGAGGCCAGTTCATTGGCTATATTTAAGAATGAGTTAGATGTGGCCCTTGTGGCTAAAGGGATCAGGGGGTATGGAGAGAAAGCAGGTACAGGATACTGAGTTGGATGATCAGCCATGATCATATCGAATGGTGGTGCAGGCTCGAAGGGCCGAATGGCCTACTCCTGCACTTATTTTCTATGTTTCTATGACAGCACCTACCAACAATGAAGGCACTTTGAAACCAGTTGCCCCAAGCCCTTCCCACAGGACGGGGTTTTAACTCGGCATTAAAAGTCAAAAAAGAGTTACATTGATTTAAAAACAAAAATGTTACATGTATAAATAGTTCTTACATTCTGGAACCTGCTTAATTAAGTGTTGGGATTATTTCCCTGTCCTAACCATGCCTTTGCTTTAGCCCGTATCCATTCCATCTCTCCCTCGCAAAGATGTGAGATTTCATTAAGAGCACACTTGGATGAATAGATGCAAGCGGCATGTAAAGTGTCTCTTCCATGCTCGCAATACATGAAGCCGATGAAATGAGACAACTGTCACACCAAATATAGACACAAAATGCTGGAGTGACTCAGTGGGACAGGCAGTATCTCTGGAGAGAAGGAATGGGTGGCATTTCGAGTTGAGACTCTTCAGACACTGTCTTCAAGTCTGAAGAATGGTCTTGACGTGAAACGTCACCGATTCCTTCTCTCCAGAGATGTTGCCTGTTCCGCTGAGTTACTTGTGTCCATCTTTGGTTAAAACAGTTTACAGATTAGGGGGGGGGGGGGGGGGGGGGGGGGGGAGTGGGAGAAGATAAAATAGTTTGTTGTCATGCACACTTGTTATCGGCCCACCAGGGAATGTCTGTGTGTCCCTATGTTTTAAAAGTGATTTACTCTGCCCCGAGCCATCTGTCCCCACGGCCGGGGTGGGGGTGAATCACCCGGTGTAGGTGTCAGGGTCCAGGGGTCGAAGGGGTTGGGGAAAATCACCCTGGTGTGGGGGTTGGGGTCTGATGGCGGTGCACTCTGGTTGGGCGGAGGGTCCAGTCTGTCCCACACCTCCGCTCCATGTGACCCACAGCCCTTCACAGTGTGGTCGCACGGGGGAGATGAGGCGGAGGACGGCTGTGGCCGTGGGAGAGTGGGGGCTGTCCTGAGGGATGCGCACTTTCAGCCGCTTACAATTTGGTGCTCAGGTTCAGATTGCCCAGTCACCTATGGCTTGTGTGGAGAAATGACCCCCACCCTCCTGTCTCCACCGCCCAGTGATGTGATGGACGTGGGAGTCTGGACCAATCGCTGACAAGTCCTGCCCCACCGGCAACTTTATGTCCGTTATTTGACATTTCTGTTGAGCGGCATTCGGTTTGTTGGCTTCGAGGCAACGCAGCTTCGCAGCTACACATCTATCTTCAGACTTCAGACTCATCTACATCAGTGAGACCAAGCGTAGGCTTGGCGATCGTTTCGCCGAACACCTCCGCTCGGTCCGCATTAACCAACCTGATCTCCCTGTGACTCAGCACTTCAACTCCCCCTCCCATTCCGAATCCAACCTTTCTGTCCTGGACCTCCTCCAGAGTGAGCACCACTGGAAATTGGAGGTGCAGCACCTCATATTCCGCTTGGGCAGTTTGCACCCTAGCGGCATGAACATTGACTTCTCCAATTTCCGGTAGCCCTTGCTGTCTCCTCCCCTTCTTAGCTGTCCCTCAGCCCTCTGGCTCCTCCTCTTCCTTTCTCCTTTCTACCCCCCCCCCCTACATCAGTCTGAAGAAGGGTTTTAGCCCGAAACGTCGCCTATTTACTTCGCTTCATAGATGCTGCTGCACCCGCTGAGTTTCTCCAGCAATTTTGTCTACCTTCGATTTTCCAGCATCTGCAGTTCCTTCTTAAACCATATATTTTGTATTTTCTGGGTCTTCTAACTGAGAGAGAATAGGACCGAGCAAGGCTTCATCTTTATTCAATTTGTATAGTTTATTTCACAACAAAATAAAAAGGAATGCTGTTAAATTTGAAAATCGGAATGTAAAAGGCAAGGATGTTGCTTTAATAATAAATGGATTCAGGGATTCGAGTGCAGTCGATTCACAAACTACTGCCACACAAAGAGGCAGCTGTTAGTGTGTATATCTTCCAAACATCAGAAGCAGCAAAGCTAAAACTGTTTATGCTCACTGCTGCAATAGGCCGAGTTTGTGAGCGGTTAGCTCGGATTCCCTATGAACTGTTGGTCTTGGCCTTGGTACAGACAAGGACGTGATTCCGTGCCAAAGTATTTTCCCAGCCTGTTCGGAGATGACAGGCAGCTATTGAGTCTGGACAAAATACATTTTCAGGGGTATTCACCTACAAATAATCCTTTCCAAGTGCTCCGGATAGCAACCTTATGGGGTGTCATCAAACACTCATTTAACTGTCATCACTAGGAATGAAAAACATATTTTCTGACTATGTCCTTTTTCCTCTGGCGAACGATGGATGTTTACTAATAAACCCACTGATCCAGCCCTTCCTTAGAACATCCCCGAGCTGCATGTTCTTCCCTTTTTAGCAATGGATCTCTTTCCCGAACAGACCACCTCTGCTTCAGTATATCTTAGGCGATGGATGACTTTTTGTTGCCTTCTTTCACAGTGGAAAATGTTGATTCTGCTGTGGGGGGACGTTCATGTTAAACTCTATAGTGTGTTGTGTATTTTTTCTTTTTTTTCTTTTATATGGATGTATGGTAATCTAATTTCTTCTCTGTAAAGCACTTTGGCTTCAGCGTGATTTGATTTAAAAGTGCTATATAAATAAAAATTACTTACTTATTTACTTACCTACATTTGGATTGGATCTTCTCCAGAACTTATATTATTGGGAGGTTATATTACAGTTGTACAAAGCATTGGTGGGCCACATTTAGAGTACTGTGTTCAGTTTTGGTCACAGTATAGGAAAGATATTGTTAAGCTAGAAAAGGGTGCAGATTTAGGAGGATGTTGCCAGGACTCGAGGGCCAGAGCTATTGGGAGAGGTTGAGCAGGTTGGGACTTTGTTCTTTGGAGCACAGGAGGATAAAGGGCAATCTTATAGAGGCGATTAAGACCATCAGTTGAATACATAGTGTAATTGTGCATTCCCCTACCCAGAGAAGGGGAATCAAGAAATTGTGACATATGTTTAAGGTGGGGGTTTAATAGGAACCTGTAGGGCAACCTTTTTACACAAAGGTGGTAGGGCTATGGAATGAGCTTCTAGAGGAGGTAGTTGAAGTTTAAGAAACATTTCGACAGGTACATGGATAGGATAGGTTTAGAAGAATATGGGCCAAATGCAGGCAGGTGGGACGTGTCGATGGGATAGGTTGGTTGGAGTGGGCAAGTTGGGCCGAAGGGCCTGTTTCCACGGTGTTTGGCTCGGTGACTATGATTCTAATTCTACGCTGAGAATCAGAGAAAGAAAGAATCGCATTTAACTTTTCACGTGTGTTAATTTAACTGCATGTGGAGTGCCATCTTAATCCATTTACGCGTTGATTCATTAATCCAAGTGCTCCTGACTCCGCCCCTGGCAGAACTTCAAATGTCTTTACTCAACTTCATATGTCCTAGTTTCACTCGGCGACATTTACAACGAACGGGCGAAAGTATTGGTGTTAACTTGCTGCCAAAATTACTTGAATGCATTTAACCACTTTGAACTAAACATATTAATGACCAAACGAAAATAGCACAGGCTGGAATTCAACTCGGACGCATTAACAGTTGCACTAAAAATAGCGGAGGACTTAAAGCCCTTCACCTGCAGCGGGCTGTGAGGAGTTGCGAACTGCAGGAGATCGGCGGGACTTGGGACAGACACGGCCACAGCCTTGTATCATTTGTGTGTGGAGTCGTTGGAAAGTGGTCATTTCTTCCTCTCGATTAACAGAAAGCAGCATCGTTTGAGTTGACCCTGGTTCAGACTTCACCTGCTTAATATCGTCAGTTACAACATGAGGTAAAGGGGTCAGATATACGCAGCGGGCGCTACCCCCTGCTCGGCGCTGTGTCATTGCCGGGTCATTGGCAGCTGTTCTATCTCAGCCTCGGCTACGTACACTTTGTGACCGAACGCTTGGCATGTGTGAGATTCTTTGGCGAGTTATTGTTTTAGCGACTTTAAAATGTGCTAGAATGAATGAAGGGAGTGGGGGTGGGGGGGTGGTCAGAGGTGACCTTTGGGTTAGAGGGAGAGGCTCCTTGTCTAGTTTTTAAAAACCCAGAACCGCGTCGACCCAACGTGTACAGAGATTGGTGAATCTGTGGAATTACAGAGAGTGGTGAATCTGTGGAATTCTCTGCCACAGAAGGTAGTTGAGGCCAGTTCATTGCTATATTTAAGAGGGAGTTAGATGTGGCCCTTGTGGCTAAAGGGGTCAGGGGGTATGGAGAGAAGGCAGGTACAGGATACTAAGTTGGATGATCAGCCATGATCATATCGAATGGCGGCGCAGGCTCGAAGGGCCGAATGGCCTATTCCTGCACCTATTTTCTATGTTTCTATGTACAGTCGGCAACTAACACAAATGATTTACACTTGGTCTTAGTAAACAGCGATGCATCAGGCACGACTGACAGCTCTATTTGTCTGTCCCGAATGTCTTGGAGACAAGATTGATGGAACCTTTGAAAACAAATAATGAGATGTATCTGTGTATCCTGTACTGTAAAGTGACTAATTGTGTCCACGAAAAGGTCTTTGCTCATTATTTCTGCGCAAAAGAGTCGGGTTAAGTGATTCCTCTCGTGATCAGAATAAAGGTGGACAAACCCCTCCACGGCGGAAACTCCTGTGTTGTTAAGTGGGACGTTACAAAGAAATGTAGGATGCTGGATTAAACCGAAAGCAGACACACAAGAAGGAGTAATTCAGCGGGTCAGTCAGCATCTTGATCAGTCTGAAGAAGGGTTTCGGCCCGAAACGTCGCCTATTTCCTTCGCTCCATAGATGCTGCTGCACCCGCTGAGTTTCTCCAGCAATTTTGTGTACCTAGCATCTCATCTTTATTTTGTTTTGCATATCTTTCATTCATTTGTTCAATACCTCTCTCTATCGCCGTCTAAATCTCTCGTTTCCCTTTCCCCCGAATCTCAGTCTGAAGAAGGGTCTCGACCCGAAACGTCACCTATTCCTTTTCTCCAGAGATGCTGCCTGACCCGCTGAGTTACTCCAACTTTTTGCGTCTTTCTTCGTGTTACAAAGAAACCTATAAGCCAATATAACCAGGTTAGGGATGTAGGCGAGTTATCTTTTACTGGAAAGAACATGTAACACGGATCTCAATTTGAGGGGAAAGTATAGATTTGAAATGCGTCTCTGGGATTACCGGAATTTTGATGAATCTGTGCGGTGGAAAATATTTTCCCATCGGAGCAGATAAAATATTTGTATTCGTCAAGCATGGTCCAGGTGACATGCAGAAGATGATGTTGAACATCTCCGACTTCTCTGCTTTATCACGATAAGTGAGTCAAAGCGGGCAAGGGGAGTCGGCTCCAGGCCGATATGGATTAGGTAAAATGTCTCTTCCCCTCCCCATGAGCCCAATCCACCACCTAATCCCATTACCACGACCCACCATTCATTATCTTATTCCATTATCCCACCCACCATCTTCTCCCATCACCCTTTACCCTATCCCATAACCCTATCCACCACCCATTATCCCATCCCATTAAACTGTCTCACCATCTGTTACCCCATCCAAACTTACATAGTTCCTTGAAAGTGTGTCCCAGGTAGATAGGGTGGTCAAGAAGGCTTTCAGCACATTGGTCTTCATCACTCAGAGTATTGAGTATAGAAGTTGGAAGGGCATGTTGCAGTTGTACAGGATATTGGTGAGGCCACATTTGGAGTTTTGGTCAACCTGTTATAGGAAAGATATTGTTAAGCTGTTAAAAATGCAGAGAATTTATATGTGATGCGTATTAGTAATTTACTGTACTTCTAATAAAAAAAAATAAAAAAAATGCAGAGAAGATTTACAAGGATGCTGTCTGGACTGGAGGACCTAAGCTGCAGGGAGAGGTTGAGCAGTCTAGGACTTTATTCCTTGGAGCATAGGAGGATGAGGGATGATCGTACAGAGGTGTGTAATATTGTGAGAGGTTTAGATATGGTAAATTAATAGCCTTTTACCCAGTGTGTGGGGAATCAAGAACCAGAGGACATAGGTGAGGGGGGAAATGATTTAGTAGGAATCTGAAGGACAACTTTTTTAACGCAAAGGATTGTAGGAATACGGAATGGACTGTCAGAGGAGATATTTGAAGCAGATAATATCACAATATTTGGGACAAATACATGAATAGGTTAGGTTTAAAGGGATATGGGACAAATGCAGGCAGGTGGGACTGGTCAAGTGGGCAAATTGGGCCGAAGTGCCCAGTTCCACACTGTATGACTAGGACTCTTACCTTGTCACACCTCCTATTACCCCAACCCACTACAGTGCCTCACAAACTGATACCCTATCTATCACCTTGTCTCACCACATGTTGCCGTACCCCATTACCCTACTCCACTGCCTGTCACCCCATCCCATTACTTTGTTCCACCACCTGAAACCCTGTTCCCCCATCTCCTACCCAATCCCATTCATTTCTCCAATTCATTAAAGTTCCTTGGCAGCAGAGAGGAGTCATGTAAGGGTTTACTAGTAAGAAGCCATGATCAAATTCTCCTGATATGCTTGTTTCCCATGGCCTCTATCCCGAGAATGTTCCTTTGTCTGCATTAATAACTGTAAACAAATAGTTTCATGCACACAGCGGCCTGCTCTACTAAAGAGCACTCAAGGAGAGGAATGTATGCAGACACATGTCCATGTAAAGTGTGGATTGCGTGCAGATGTGAATAGTACTCCTTTCATCTCCATACATGCTGGAAATTAACCTGGCACAGAACCAATGTCCTTCCTTTGATTACCAGCTATAAACTTTATAGGATTGTATATATTCAATTTATTATATTAAAAATCTGCAATAAAATTGGAACCAACCTCTCAAAAAGCCCATGATCATGGCAGCAATTAGAGCAAATATTATTTCTTGCATTTCTGGGCAGGAGTTGCAGTTTGTGATGATTTTCATAAAGTATTTGGCTGATCTGAACATTAAATTTGTGTCAGCTTGGCTAACGTTTCTTTTCCAGACCAATTTTTATGCTAGAAGACAATTCCAGTGTTCATGTTTTGCTTTGCACAAAATATTAAAACAAGTAGTGGAATTAAAGCAGGTCTAGACCCGTTTGCCCTGCTCTATTTTTTAATCATTACTCCAGGATTGTTGATCTCCACTGTTGACAGCAGAGTTTTTTGTGTTTTCATCCATGAAAAGAGGAACAATAAATGTTGAATTCCTCAGTGGTTTCCTGAATATAATTTTTCCAATCTGCCTGCAAGTGACTAAAATTAATTTTGATTTTATTTCTGTTTTATAAATCTGTAGAAACTTTCTATAATCAGATTTTTGTATTTATTACTGGATTACTCGCGTAGTCAACTTTTTGTTTCATTTTTTTTTGGTCCTGCTTTGCTGAACACAATATTTCAATTCCTCAACCTTCTGTTCTTTCTGGTGATTGATAAGACTTTTGACATAATGTTATTCTCAGTTAGCCATGGCTAACCACTGCCATATGTTTATGCCTTAAATGGATGAACATATGTTATAAATTATGCATTAATTCTTTCAATATTGGCAATTATTTGTTGTTAAAATTGTTAACTTAAACCTTCTTAAATACTGAATAATCAATATTTAAAGTTAAGCCATAATTTCCACATTGTCAAAACATGACCCCTTTAAAGTTTGCTTTGTTGAATTTAAGGCTCTGGTATTGGATTGAAATAAATGCCATTCAGTCTTTATACAAAGGGTGTTACTTAAACCTCAGAGGGTGGTGGAGGCCTGTTCTTGGAAATACTGAATAGATGAATATTTAAAGTCAGGGTATTTTTTTTTTTTTTTTTTTGATTATTTTTATGGCGGTGCTGGCTCAGTACGGTAAATTACAATTCTATTTACACAACACATATATCTTGATACATTTTTTATACCGTTTCATTTTTTTATTTTTTTTTAGAGCTTTAAGAAAAAAGTAGAAGTTAGGAAAGAAAAGCAATAAAGTGCAAGAGAATCGTTTTCCACATTTGTTACAGCCTGCGAGAGTAGTAAGTCATCTTTTTTGTCATCAAAACAAAGCCCCTAAAAAGGAAAAAACAGGTGTTAGAGTAAAGGAAGTAAAGTGATAAAAATAGACCCTAGAAAGGAAATAAGGAGAAAGTAGAAACAATCGCTCTATTATGGAACATTATTTTCAAATGTTCCGCAGAGAGGGGACTACATTCAACCAAGTCTGTGTTTTGTTATTTTACCTCCCGTTACCAGGTCCTGATTCCACTTATTTATATATTTGTTTTTTTTAGATTACTATTGCACCTCATACTTGTAATAGGTCCAGGCACATAACCAGAACAACATTGCTGGAGAAACTCAGCAGGTGCAGCACGTCTTTTTGAAATTGGTCTGCTTTACCTGCTAGGAGGAATCTCATCTCTTCCCCTGGTGTAATGTTTCAACCATATTTGACTTGACATCCACATCTTTTTTATTGTTGGTGTCGGGCGCATTTTTCCAGAATTTAAGTATAAGCTTTTTTCCTATTCCTTCTAGGTTTTAATTAAATAAATTCTTCTGACCAACACGTTTAATTCAGGGTTATCTTCCGATATTCCGAAGATAATCCATTCTGGTTTTGGTACCAGTTTTATTTTGATCAATTTTGAAAAAATATCAAATATTTCATACCAGAATTTTTGGATTTTTGTACAAAAAACAAAAGAGTGCGCTATGGTAGCTTCTTGACATAGGCATTTATCACAGATTGGTGAAACATTAGGGAAGATTTTATTTAATTTAGTTTTTGAATAATATAATCTATGTAATGTTTTAAATTGGATGAGCGTATGCCGTACGTTGATCGAACATTTATGCACCTGTAGTAAATGGCCAACTGACAGCATTGTTCAGGGACTTAACAATACAGGGTTTGGCGAATGATTGAGCAGGGAATTGAAATGATAACGTTGGGTAGTAAATAGGGGTAAGGCCAAATAAGTTGGGGCAGATGAAGTGGTGGATGTTGGTGGGGTGGGTAGACGTCTGTGGAGGGTCGGGGTTGATGTCAGTGGGTGGGGTAGAGGTTGGCAGAAGGAATGGGGGACATGATGATATGTAGGATGTGGAAAAATATGGTGGGCATGCATGGGGTTGTGGTGTTGAGGGAATTGGGGAGTTAATGAAGGATCTGGAGGAAGATGGACACCACAGACTCTCCAGCAGCATTAGGTAAGGGTTAGTCCTTTAATGCTGAAGAAATCCTCGAGCCGCCAGGTAAAGCCTGTGGTGGTGAACTTGCAGCATCGGGATGCAGAGTAGAATATATTTGCAAGTGAAATCCAGCAAATGTTCTATACTATTTGATGGTATAGATGTCCATCGACCGGTATACTGCTGCCTGTCATGCGCCAACAATGGATTTGGGCAGAGTCTTCTTCTATGACACTATCAATAGAAAACTTTCTGAAGCCATACTAACCTGTAGAATTTTGATGAAGCTTTAAGGATGATCTTGCAACATTTCTGGTATGTGGGTGGAAGAAAAAGTAAATTAATAAATGAACTACATTCAGAGGAATTTTCATGACCAAACAAGCTTGTGAGGGAAATGAATGATGAGATTGGCTGGGAAAGTGAATCCGAAGAAGAGGTTTGCCCTGCTTTACAGAATGATCTTGCGGGATCACAGGTCACTATCGCCTGCTTTTTATCCCTTTTTTAAAACACTTAAGAATCTGTATTTTTTCGCTCCATAGACCGAAACGTTTCCTATTTCCTTCCCTCCGTAGATGCTGCTGCACCCGCTGAGTTTCTCCAGCATTTTTGTCTACCTTGTATTTTTTTCTGTCTCTATTTGACATAATAAATAGACTGACTCTAGATAATCCAAGTGGTCCACATGAAAAAGGTAACGATAGTTTATCTCGCAATGTTAAAAGAAAACCAACCAGTACCTAGCTTTTGATCATTAGTCAGAAGGCCTTGAATTGTGAGAATAGGGGATCAAGTGGCAACTTGACCCAAGACTGTGTAAGTCTCTCTTTCTTTTTGTCAAGAGCGGTGAAATAAGTGAAACGATGTAGTTACCTCAATGAGGAATCCATTAAGGCCAGTGATGGAGAGATCCACCTTGGAACCAAAGTACTCCAACCTCAGTGTTTGATTCTTCCACGCCTCAAGTTCTTCATTAGCTGTCTAAAGTGAAGATTTTGATGCAGCTGACACCACCATGGGTACACTGCTCCATAATTTTCATGCTTTAGCTGTGTTTCAAATTGTCTTTAGCACACCCCTCCTACTTCCCCAAATAAGCTTTGCATTCAATAGTGGCCATGGAACGATAACTGAATCACCATGGATGGTGGTTGTCAAAGATTTCCTGTTGAATTGAGTTTTGTGGTTAAATGATGGTCTTTCACCTCTGGGACCGTGAGCTAATTGCTAGACAGGGCAAAAGCATAAAGGATATTATCATCTCATGTAATGTATTAGAGGCGGCTGAATCCAAGTGATAAGGGACATCAGATAGGCGTTCAAAGCTTGATAGTGTTAGACGTCTCTTTATGATGGAGTGGTAAATGAGAACAGTGGTTGGGTATGTATATTGCATGCTTTCAAGTTGCAATTGAGATATGCAATAGAATATAGTGCAGAGGGCTTTACTCTGATCCAGTCGTATTATTGTACAATTCAAGCAGAGTTCATAAATTCATGTGATAGGAACAGAATTAGGCCAATTGGCCCATCAATTCTCCTATGCCATTCAATCATGGTTGATGTATCTTACCCTCTCAACCCCATTCTCCTCCCTTCTCACCATAACCCCTGACAACAGTCCTAATCAAGAATCAGATTATTCATGTCCATGATCTTCCAATAACGTGATTGGCTCTCCTGCTAATTCTAAAATGGGATCAAAAGAGCTCATAGATATTTTTACGTAGACAAATAATGAAACTCAAATAATGTGCAATATTGGCCAGAGATAGAACAGATGGCCCTATTGCTGGTCCCTAACACCCAATGAAACCCCCATGTAATCCTTGCCCAGCTATTGATATTGTTCGTTACACAAAAAAGCTGGAGAAACTCAGCGGGTGCAGCAGCATCTATGGAGCGAAGGAAATAGGCGACGTTTCGGGCCGAAACCCTTCTTCAACATGATTGGCTCTCCTGCTAATTCTAAAATGGGATCAAAAGAGCTCATAGATATTTTTACGTAGACAAATAATGAAACTCAAATAAGAAGGGTTTGAAGAAGGGTTTCGGCCCGAAACGTTGCCTATTTCCCTCGCTCCATAGATGCTGCTGCACCCGCTGAGTTTCTCCAGCTTTTTTGTGTAACCTTCGATTCTCCAGCATCTGCAGTTCCCTCTTAAACACTATTGATATTGTTCCGTTGGGAATGATCCTGATGTCATCAATTGGACAAACCTTTTGCCACCATTTGGGGAAGATGGCGGCGCTCACAGTCGCAGCGGCTCGAAGCTCTCCCTTTCGGTGCTTTTTTTGTTTGTTTTTGTTTGTATGTCTGTTTGACAAAGATACGTTTTGTCGTGCGAATCTCACCTTCAGTCGACAGGATCTTCTGATTATCGGATTACAGTGTAAACAGGCAGTTTGTGCGTTTTTCTGCACTCATGCAACATACCGGAGGAGATAGCCAGGACACCGGGCTCTCGTGGATTGTTGTCAGCCCCAGCAAACGCCGGAGACGGAGGAGGCACAGGAAGCAAAAGCGTGGTCGCTGGTCCGGACTAGTCGCTAGGCTAAGGCAACAACCACATAAACCACTGCTACCCAGCATCATTCTCACCAACGCCAGATCTATCACCAACAAAATGGACGAACTAAGACTACAGGTCGCCGCAAACAAATTCATCGCGGACAGTTGCATTCTGCTAATAACAGAGACGTGGCTACACGCACTTGTACCGGACGGAGCCATTGAGCTAGCAGGCTGCACAGCATTTCGCTGGGATAGAAACAAAGAGCAAGGAGGGGGGTTATGCATCTACGTTCACAACAACTGGTGCACAAATACCACAATCATAGACAGACACTGTTCTGCTGATTTGGAGTACCTGATAGTTAGATGCAGGCCTTTCTACCTTCCACGTGAGTTTACCGTGGTCATAGTTACAGCTGTGTATATCCCACCGGATGCTAATGCTAGCATAGCCCTAGGCTACCTCCATAGCGCTATCAGCAAACAAGAGAACACCTACCCCAAAGCAGCCCGTATCATAGCTGGTGATTTCAATCACGCAGACTTAAAATCAGTTCTCCCCAAGTTTGAACAACACATCAAATGTGCAACCAGGGGAGAAAATACATTAGACAAGGCCTACTCAAACATCAAGAAGGGTTTTAGAGCCACACCACTACCACACTTAGGACAGTTGGATCACCTATCCATTCACTTAGCACCAGCATACACCCCCCTCAGGAGAAAAACTCAACCCACCACCAGGACTGTTAAAACTTGGCCTGAAGGAGCTTCCTCACAGCTACAGGACTGCTTTGAAAGGACAAACTGGGACATTTTTGGAAATCAGGACTTGGAGGAGTACACATCCACGGTACTCTTTTACATCTAGAACTGTGTTGACAACGTCACCGTCGACAAACTCATCCGGGTGTACCCCAACCAGAAGCCGTGGATGACAAAAGAGGTCCAAACTCTCCTCAAGGACTGCAACACCGCCTTCAAGTCTGGCGAGCCCTGTACAGCGCTGCTAGAGCCAACCTGAAGAAAGGCATCAGGGATGCCAAAGCGGCCCACAAGAGGAAGATAGAGGACCACTTTAACAACAATGATCCACGGCGGGTGTGGCAGGGCATCCAGCACATCACCAACTACAAGCCCAGCAACAGCACGACGGCCAACGGCGACGCCTCACTGGCAGAGGAGCTGAACTGCTTCTTTGCTCGCTTCGAGGCAGAACCAGAAGAGTTCATCACCATTCTCCCACCAGCCCCTAACAACAACAACTACACCCTCACTGTGCAGGAGCATGAAGTGAGGCGGGTGCTAAGGGAGGTGAACCCGAGGAAGGCTGCCGGCCCGGATGCCGTGACAGGAAGGGTTCTGAAGGAATGTGCAGACCAGCTCACCGAGGTCTTCATGAAAATCTTCAACTTGTACCCGTCCAAATCCATCACCCCACCGTGCCTGAAGTCTGCCACAATCATCCCACTACCAAAAAAGCCTGTTATCAGCGGCCTTAACGACTACCGACCGGTCGCTCTCACACCAGTCATCATGAAGTGTTTCGAGAGGCTGGTCCAGCTGCACATCAAAGCCAGCCTCCCGCCCACCTTCGATCCACACCAGTTTGCCTACAGAGCAAATAGGTCCACTGAGGATGCCATCGCCACTGCTCTTCACACTGCACTGACCCACCTCGAACACAAGGGGAGCTATGTGAGGATGCTTTTCATTGACTTTAGCTCCGCTTTCAATACTATCATCCCCAGCAGACTGGTCACCAAACTCATGGATTTAGGACTCTCCCAACCCATCTGCCTCTGGATCAAGGACTTTCTGTCTAACCGCCCCCAGACCGTCAGATTGGGCCATCACCTCTCCACCCCCATCACACTCAGCACTGGCTCCCCACAGGGCTGTGTGTAGAGCCTCCTCCTCTACGCCCTCTACACCCACGATTGTGCCCCCGCCCACTCCACCAACACCATCGTCAAGTTTGCGGACGACACGACTGTGGTTGGACGCATCTCAGGAGGAGATGAGAGCCTACAGGGAGGAAGTCCAAAGACTGGCAGCGTGGTGTTCAGACAACAACCTCACCCTAAACACCACAAAAACAAAGGAAATTATCATAGACTTTCATAAGAACAGTGCAGCCCTCAAACCCCTATTCATCAATGGGGACTGTGTGGAAAGGGTCTCAGACTTCAGATTCCTGGGCACACAAATTACGGAGGATCTCTCCTGGACTGCAAACACCACCACAGCAGTCAAGAAGGCCCAGCAGCGACTCTACTTTCTGAGGATCCTCAGGAAAAACAACCTGGAGGAGAAGCTGCTGGTGTCCTTTTACCGCTGCTCCATCGAGAGTGTGCTGGCGTACTGTATAACCACATGGTATGCCAGCTGCTCTGCAGCGGACAGGAGAGCCCTTCAAAGGGTCATCAACACCGCACAAAAAATCACTGGCTGCCCACTGCCCTCCCTGAAGGACATCTTCAGCTCTCGCTGCCTTGGCAGGACAGCCAACATCCTAAAGGACACTTCCCACCCTGGACACAACCTGTTCCACCTGCTGCCCTCTGGCAGACGGTACAGGTCTTTCAAAACTCGCACAAACAGACTCAGAGACAGCTTCTACCCCATAGCCATACGTGAACTTAACAATGCAAAATAAGAAATAACACTCACATTCAACTGAATGGCTCTACCTCAGCTGCTATTGTTATTTATCTGTAATTTTTTAATTTTTTTATTATATGTATGTATTTTTACCTTATCTTATATATTTAAAACTGCTCTTGTGAATCGCACCGTGGGATTGACTTTTAAATTTTGTTGTACCATGTGCAATGACAATAAAGAGATTCATTCATCCATTCATTCATTCATTCAGAGTCACATGATGGAAACACAAATAATGGGCCCAGTTGTAAAAGGTATCATGAGGAAACTATGTAATATACACCAGGGCCCGATATTCTCCTCGTGAAGAAATTGGTATCTTCATTCCCTTCATTTTGAACATACTTAAGGAACTGATGGATTTATATAACTGACCAAAAGAGGATATCTTTATTAGATTATTATTATCTGTATTTATGCACTTGGGTGGTCTTCTGGCTGAGCAATATGTTAAATTAGTTTTGCATTGCGGAGGGGATTTTTCTAACTTCCAATCCGCATCTGCAAGGATGTCAGCATCTCCCGTGGGGAAAACCTCAGCATTATTTGTTACTGTTGATTTCCCCTCTCCTTGCTACCATTAGGCAGGAGGATACAGAAACCTAATGTCCCATGCCACCAGGTTCAGGAACAACTACCCTTGTACAGCTATCATGTTCTTGAACCAACCTGCACAACACTAATCCTACCTCGACAACGGAACATTGACTATGACCATCTCTTGCACGACCATGAACAATTTCTAAATGTGTTTTACACTAATCTCTTACTTTTGTTTTCAGTCTCTTGCAGGATTTACATGTAACTTAGTTTTTTGTGTGTTTTCTGAGTCTTGTGCCTCAAATGTTACTGTAAGGAAACATTTTATTCTACGTGAACTTCACCATAATTGTGCATATCGTAATAAGCGATATGTATTTTCCAGAGCATGTTTCAGTATTGGCTACAACTTTTTGGCTTCTCCAAGTATTCACATCTCTGTGGTGTAGATGGGAGGGGATAGAAGAGGGCATGGACAATGTACATGAATATGAGACATTGTTTATAGACTAGGTAATATTTTTCTACCAATGGTTTTTCTATGCAAATATTTCATTACAGGTGAGAGTTCTTAAAATCTTTCTTTTTCATTCAGACAGGCTCGGATAGGTGGAATTCCAAATGATCAAGACCAGGAAAAGACATCTGGTCAGGATCTACCTGGTGATCAGAAAGGAATGACTAAAACTAAGGGAAGTTTCAAGGAAATCTTGGGGAAGGTGACAAGAAACCAGCATCAAGGCGAATTTGCCAGCCCTTACATCACGATTGACTGGCTACTTCTGAAACCCCTCCGAAGTGAAAAACAGTTCAATTTCTGCGGACATTCTATACTCATCACTCAACATCACGGCAGCAATTTGGGGTTCTCTGCTTCTATCTGGGAAGCCGTAAGCTGAAAAGTGATTCTGTCATGTTTACGATGTTAATAAGAAGCCTTGCTTAGTATTTGAACACGATGCCTATGTTCCAATATTATGAAGGACTTTGTCATCCTTAACGCAAAACATTGGGGTCTGGAGCCACTCCAATCAAATTATATTGGAGCCAAGACCATATGAATATCCTGCTTTCTATTATCGTTTTATGTACAGGTTACTGTAGTAAATGAAGTTGACTACACCCAACCAACTCCTGGTACCACAGGAAATCTAGTAGTCAATTTGGCCACTTGGATATGATCCACCATTTTATGAGATTGTGGCTTCTTTCTCCAATTATTTAACACCATAAACTAACAATCACCTCCATCTTGAAAATGTTCAGTTGCGCCAATAGCAATTGCCTTTTAGGTGAAGGTTTCAGAGTACTTTCTTTGTGGAAAAAGAATGCTTTCTGAAATAATTCTTAATTGAATTGACCTGAGGAATAAATTCCCTCCTAATTGCATACTTCTGTGCCTGTCATCAGTTGAACGACTCCTCATTGATTTCCCTTTCGTGAGCCACATGTTTGGGAGAAGCGTGCCATTTCTGCCGTAAATAAGTAAGGACCAAAAATAGAACCCCTGATCTTCTTTTCATGACCTTGGAAGCAGTTCATCTCTTCAACCCTTATCAGTTAATTGTCACTATCCCAAAATGCCCACACTTAATACTCCAATATACGACCTGATAATCCAGTCTCGATTTCTCCCCTGTGGTCTTTGGGCAATTGCTTCCCTGCTCCAATCTGTCAGTACATCATCTATCTATTATTATTATTATTATTATTATTATTATTATTATTATTATTATTATTATAATAATATAACTAAACCGCTCATCTTGTTATCTGCAGGTTTGCATTGTTTCTCTATTTGCGCAAAAACGGTATACGATAGTGCTACGATTTTTGGACCACCTTACTCAACATTGTCCTGTGCTGTAAATGAAATAAGTTTTGTTCCAATCGATAGTATATTAAAAAAGTTATTAAGGTTTAAAAAAAGGTAACTTAAAACAGCGCCTCCACCCGCGCGTGCGCAGTTGAAGGATAGTTCCCGTGCGCATCTTTACTGGCGACACAAAAAGCACCTGACGGGTCCTCAGCCGCGCCTGCGCAGTTGGGGCCTTTCCAGAATTCAGATTACCATGTTTTTTTCACAACGGCGACACAGGTAAGATTTTGAAAACAACATTTAATTGATGCTCCGGGCTTGCGGGGATCCACCGCCTTGGAGTTGAGGCTGGGGCTGCATCTGCGGGCGGCGGCGTCAGGCTCTGGCAGGCTCCAGCTAAGGGGGCGAAGAGAGGCCACATCGAGGATCCGGGGCCTGGGCACTGAGGCTGGCTCTCCTCCAGGCCTGCGGGGTTCCTCCGCCTTGGCTGAGGCTGAGGCTGCATCTGTGGGTGGCGGTGGCCGGCTCCGGGGGTGTGGAGAGGCCATGCCAATGATCTGGGGCATGGGTGCTGAAGCTCGCTCTGAGGCCGACGGTTGCTGCTGCTGCTCTTGGCCTGCGCGGCAGGCTCCGGGGGTGTGGAGAGGCCACGATAATCCGAGGCCTGGGCGCTGAGCCTGGCTCTGAGGGCAGCGGTGGCACTGCTCCTCCGGGCGCACAAGGAGGGAAAGCATCGGCACCCTCGAGATCCAAGGAGGGGAATAGAGGGAGAGGAGGGGGGAGTGGGGAGGTAGGGAGTGGGGGGGGAATGAGAGGAGGGAGTGGGGAAGGTGAGGAGGCATAGTGGGAGGTGAGGAGTGGGGGATAGAGGGATAGGAGGGAGGTAGGGAGGGGAGAAGAGTTATGGAGGGAGGAAGGGAGTTACTGAGGGTAGGGGAAAGGGAAGAAAGGGAGAGTTGAGGGAGGGATTGGGGAGGGGAGGAGGAGAGGGGAAAGAAGAGGGAGAGTGAAGAGGAGGGGGAGGGGAAGGGGGTGCTGGGGATGAGGGGAAATGAGCCGCGCCTGCGCAGTTTCGGGCTATGCGTGAGTGGTGGAATATTGTGTTGGGGGCACAGGTTGCGCTGGGAGAACGGGTAAGTGGTGGAATATTGCGTTGGGGAATGGGTTGCGTTGGGGGTCCAGGCCTCCCATGTGACAGGGACCTAACGGGTCCCATTTGGTCTAGTTTAACACTAATATTGCCTTAACCAAAGTTGGAGCCACAGTTGTTGTGGCTTTGACCCTGCCCATGAGATACTATGCTTCCTTATTTTTCTGGATTATTCTTATGGATCATACTATCTTGTTCCACACCCTCCAGATGCTTGTTCTAATTTGTCCTAATCTTGCTCTCCACTGCACACATGTAAACTAAATTAATGGATGAAACTCAGCTAAGTTCCTTACTGGGTATGTATTCAGACTTACCGGCTTTCATATCCCTGGCGGGGATCCAGCTTGTCAGGGCATATTCTCGAATGTTCTGCCTCATTTGTGCACCGATCCTCGAGGTTAATGAACTCTTTCAAATACATCCGCAGCGTCAGTGATAAATTAAAGAAAAACAGCTAATGCCTGCTGTAATTAAACCTTCTCTTTCCATTTGCCCTCTCCATTCACTACTGCTCCCTGGCACGATACAACCAATTCATAATATTAGCAGCCCTTATGTGAGTCTCCACGTCCATCAAAAGTGGTTGAGATGCATCTCACACTGTTTTCCATCCTCTATCCTGCTTCACATTAAATTATTTGCTTGCAATTCCTCCTGACCCCTGAAATCCCTGTTTATCTCAAGTAATGCTGCCCTGCATTTTGCAGAAAGTTGCAATGCTTCCTGTTAACCTCCAAATGTTCTCCACAAACCTATAGTGACTCCTTTTTACAACACATGCTGCTGGTAGGTAATCACTCAGTTGGTTCCTTGGGGTCAGGAACCTACCTACGATGCAGTCGTTTGACTATTTCGCCGCCAATAATATAAAAACATTTCCATGCATTGAAGAATTCTTGGACATAAAACCAGGAAGGAATTTCTAATTAAATGTTTAAGCATTCCAACTAAAGATTTGAACTTTCACATGACTAAAGTGGAAGGCTGAAATAATGCACTTTGTAATGAGAATTAGTTTTAAAAACAATTATTTTGAAATATCAATGCAAAAAAATTGTACACAAATGTTTAGGTTGTAATAGTTTGCTATTACAGGTTTAATCAGGTTTAAGCCTGCCGATAAAATCACTACCAGACCATTTCAGCAAAATAATTAGTAAAATCCCCAAATTCACATCCTTTCAAGTGATTTTAGAGTGTGCCTGTGGAAGTGAGGGTTACAAACAGTACCACCTGTGAAAGTAGTGGATCAATGAAAGCAATTTAAGGAGTTTCCTGGGAAGCCATATCGGCTCTCAAATCCCTAAGTAGCTGACAGTGTTGGGGAGTAAGGATGGTCTGGCCGACATCAACTGCCGTGAAATCTGACCCCATATAATCTTTCAATATTGGCTGCAGTCACCTCCAGCTGCCCACAACGACCTTATTTAAACTACTGGTCCTTGTGTTTAAGTCACGTAACCACAGCACCCCCTCTCTATCATCTCCAGTCCTGATGTTGTGACGCTGGTCTCTTGTACATCGGACCCTCCCTCCCTTCACCCCATCACTGCCGAAGGTGCCTTCAGTCGAAGTGGGCCTGTGTGGCTCTAAATCCACTGGGAAATGCGTGAGTTTGACAAGGTAAGAACAGCTCCCATTCCAGGCATTTTTCGTCTCTGCAGGAGGTGGCTCTAGCAATGCCCTCTTCCTTGCCTTCTCTATTTGTCTCTTGGATTGCTTTGTACCACCTTTTGCAATGATTCTGTTCCAACCATGTCTGACCTGTTTCCTAGGCTCTGGTTCTTTGCCAGTACTTTGAAAGGGAGAAGATCGATTTTTTGGGGAAAAAGGTGATCGAACTGGGATCTGGCACTGGACTCGTGGGGATTCTTGCTGTCCTCCTGGGTGAGCTGAAGGGTGACAATGAACCTGTCGTATTAATATGAAAAGTGATACAGCCAATTGACATCGTATGTCTATGTCAGGTATTATTGTGATTCGGAAGGCATTCATTCTGCTAAATACAGGCATTTTCCTTTTCCCAATGAAAGGCTAATGCTGTGAATGCAGTATCCACACTCAAGTATTGTAACATCGTTTCTTCCATGCTGTGGTGGAAATATTTGAAATTTAGCATAAATTCACTCTAAATATAGACACGTTTTCATGTCATTGCCAATGTCAAGATTATTTTCAGCAACACAGTGTCACTTTAAATCCTGTAAGGAAATGTAACCTGTGTGGCATATCTAATGCAAGAACACATTAGAATATCATCACATGCAAGTCAAATATGCAGTAATTAATGGTGCCTCCACAACAGGTCAAGTTACGGGTTCAATCCTGATTTCTCATGCTTTGTATGGAGTTTGCATTTTCTCCCAAGACAGTTCATGTTCATAGGTTCTAGGAGCAGAATGCTCTTGCTGCTTAAGTCCATAATGTCTTGGTTTGGCTTCTGCGAGTGTGCAACCATGTAATCTGTATATTACTGCTCGACTATTGTCATCAGTCTGAAGAAAGGTCTTGATCCGAACCGACACCCATTCCCTCTCTCCAGAGATGTTGCCTGTCCCGCTGAGTTGCTCCAGCATTTTGTGTCTACCTTTGATTTAAACCAGCATCTGCAGTTCTTTCCTACACATTTTGTCTGCTCAACTATTGAGGTTGGGAATGATGTTAGTTCTGAAGTGTAGTAACCACAGGTGGAACACTTTCTCATTAGTTCCAAAGATTAGCTCAACTGCCGAAGGAACGTTGGTGTTGAAATGCAATATCCTGAGGACAATTATTGAGAATAGTTTGAGGGCAAGGACATGGTTGATATCAGTTTCTTGGCACACACACACACCACAGACACAAGAACCCCTACAAGGGGTTGTGCAAATTTGAAAACATTATTGTTCTTGGATCATCTTTGAATTCCAATTTTCAAGTAAGCGTGTATCAATGACACCAGCAGTAATGCTACACTTGCAGCCTATTTAAAAAAATGTCTGACAAGAGCAGCTGGGGATATAATATCAGCACTTAAATAAATTGTTTTCCATATTCTGAGAATCCAACACCAAGCTTGTTGAATTTGATTACAAGATTCAGAACGGACTGGTGTTAAATTCCCAAATCCAGGCATGGTGTTAATATCTGAATTATTATCACCATGTGCAAGACCAGATAGGACCTGAATTGTAGAGAGTACATTTGACCAGGTATCGTCAAGGAAATCTCAAGAGATTCCAGGGCTGTTTATACCGCTCTGATTGGGGTTAGTTTCAATTTGGACAAGGTATTATTAGATGCATCGAGGCTGGGTCTTCTCGTAGATTCATTGGCCTTTGTGGCATTATCACCTGCTGAAATAAAATCCCTCAGTGATCTACTGGACAAACTACACAGCAGTTACTGGATGCTGCCAAGACAAGATTATTTACATTAGCTTTATTAGGTATGCACACGGTAGCAGATAAGCAAAGTGGTAATAAAGCATGATAGGAGAAGTTTAGAGTGATATGGGCCAAACATGGCCAGGTGGCACGAGTGTAGATGGGCAAGTTAGGCCAAAGGGTCAGTTTCTAGCAGTATGACTCTCTGACTCCATGACTAGTCATTTGAGTTTGATCATCATTTTATAATCAAAATTTACAGAGTCACAGAGTCGTCTCCTCAACTTCCCTTTCTTACCAAATTCCGCCACACACCTACACACTCGGGGAAATTTACGGCTGGCAATTTACCTAATACACTCTCTTTGGGGGGGGGGGGGGGGGGGGGGGGGTGGAAACCTACATGGAAAGTGGACTCTTGGAATGCATCTGAGAACAGGATCAAACCCGTGTCTCTGGAGCTGTGAGGCAGCCACTGTATGCACCATTGGATACCACCACTGTGCTGCCCCATTTGTCCACAGACGGGTGAGAAGAAAAGAATTGACAATTATGCCGTTGTGTCTTTTGCACTCTTTAGCAATGGTTAATTTATTTTCTAACACTCCTGCCCTGTAACCTTTTGTTTCCCGTTTCTAGACAAAATATTCCAAAGTTATATCGATGTTCATTAATTATGTGTTGAATCAAAAATCTGTGTTGTAAACTAAATGCTCGCCCCATGCAAATTAGATTTTATTTGACGTAATCTTATTCAACTCGTCTTTCACAAACACTAAAGTGTGGCCAATTTCTAGAAGATGGACACAAAAAACTGGAGTAACTCAGCGGGTCAGAGAGCATCTCTGGAGAAAAGGAAAAGGTGACGTTTCAGATCGAGACCCCTTTTCAGACTGAAAGATAGGGGAAAGGGAAATGAGAGATATATTCGGTGATGTACAGAACAAATGTAAGATGAATTTCTATGCGGACAGTCGATTATAGGCACATTTCAGCCTTTCTGCAGGTCGTAGGAATACCAGTTTACCTTGCATCGGTAGTGGGGAAGATGCTGGAGTCGATTGTTAAAGATGTTATAGCAGCGCATTTGGAACGTAGTGACAGGATTGGTCAAAGTCAGCATGGATTTATGAGGGGGGAATCATGTTTGACTAATCTTCTGGAATTTTTTGAGGATGTAACAAGTAGAATTGATAAGGGAGAGCCAGTGGATGTGGTGTATCTGGACTTTCAAAAAGCCTTTGACAAGGTGCCACACAAGAGATTAGTGTGCAAAATTATAGCACATGGTATTGGGCGTATGGTATTGACATGGATAGAGAACTGGTTGGCAGACAGGAAGCAAAGAATAGGAATTAACAGGTCCTTTTCAGAATGGCAGGCAGTGACTCGTGGGGGTACCGCAAGGCTCTCTGCTGGGACACCAGTTATTTACAATATATATTAACGATTTAGACGAGGGAATTAAATGTGACAACTCCAAGTTTGCGGATGACACAAAACTGGGTGGCAGTGTGAGCTGCGATGAGGATGCTATGAGGCTGCCAGGTGACCTGTATAGGTTGGGTGAGTGGGCAGATACATGGCAGATGCAGTATAATGTGGATAAATGTGAGGCTATCCACTCTGGTGGCAAGAACAGGAAGGCAGATTATTATCTGAATGGTGTCAGATTAGGAAAAGGGGAGGTACAATGAGGCCTGGTTATGCTTGTACATCACTCACTGAAAGTAAGCATGCAGGTACCCCAAGCAGTGAAGAAAGCTAATGAAATGTTGGCCTTCATTGCGAGAGAATTTGAGTTGAGGAGCAAGGAGGTCCTACTGCAATTGTACAAGGCTCTGGTGAGACTGCACTTGGAGTAAGGTGTACAATTTTGGTCTCCTAATTTGAGGAAGGACATTATTGTTATTGAGGGAGTTCACCAGGTTAATTCCCGGGATGGCGGGACTGACAGGATTAAAGGGGCCTTTTATTCGCTGGATGTTAGAAGGATGAGAGGATATCTTACGGAATCATAAAATTCTTGGACAGGCTAAATGCAGGAAAAATGTTCCCGATGTTTGGAGGAATCCAGAACCAGGTGTCACCATTTAAGAATAAGGGGTAGGCATTTAGGACTGAGATGAGGGGGTGACAAAATCACCCAGAGAGTTGTGAATCTGTGGAGGCAGATTCACAGGATGTTTTCAAGAGAGTTAGATTTAGCTCTTAGGGCTAAAGGAATCAGGGGATATGTGGAAAAAGCAGGAATGGGGTATTGATTTTAGATGATCAGCTATGATCATATTGAATGGCGGTGCTGGCTCGAAGGGCCGAATGTCCTACTCCTGCACCTATTTTTCTATGTTTCACTATTAAACACCGCTAATTTATTCTGAAAAGGATTATTCCGTTTGGACTCTGTTAAATTATCTTTTTGTTTCTTGCCAGGTGGGGATGTTACATTGACAGACCGAGAGAACGTGTTGAGTCAAATACAATACAATGTCTCCATTAATATCCCTTCTGACTCTAAACATCGGTCAAAAGTCTGTCCGCTATCCTGGGGCAAGGATCACGTACATTTCCCCACGGATTACGACTTTATCCTGGGCTCGGATATTGTATATACCTCCCTCACCTACCCCTTGCTACTGAAGACTTTGCACCACTTATCCAAGGGGTCGACTATCATCTACCTCTCGTCCAAGTTACGGAAAGGAAATCACTCCGTCAGTTTCCACGAGGAGCTATTGCCCCAGCATTACAACTGCCAACGGGTTCACTTAGTCGAGAGCAAAGCAATCAACGTGTACAAGATTAGCTCCATTAAACCAGCGGCCGGTGACGACGTGACCGCGTAGATACGTGGAACTTTCAGAGAGGACGTTTGAGGCATTGCCATTTGAATTTTAAAAAGTTAGGTTGTAGGAGATGGGTTTTGTTTTTGCTATCTATGTTGATACAGATCAAGGCAGCAACTTTGTTCTTGTGGAAAGTTCTTGTTATTCATTTGAAGTTATATTTGAAAGCAAAATAATATTGTGTCGCCTTTGTAATTTAAAAAAAAAATTGTCTGCACTCCACAGAAGCCGGTGTTCAATCTACAGCTAAAAGCAACAAACTGCAAATCTGGAAACTACTCTCTGGAAACAAAAAGCTTGTGTGAAGCCGGAATGCTGTTAAAATGCTACTGAAACAGTGTGTGAGCAGTTTAAGCTGATGCTTCGACACGGTCAGCTATGAACCTGACTGATAACAGCTTTATAAAGGGCCTGTCCCACCAGCATGTGACTCCATGCGGCAAGCGCGACCTAACATGGTCGCTTGAACCGTACGGCCTCACGGGGCCGGTCCCACTTCGATCGCCGGAGCCGTATAGAATTGTGCGGAGCTGGTCCCGCCATCGTGCGGGGCTCCGAAAAACTGACACTGTCCAAAAATTCTGCGCGGCAACGGCCTGCCGGCCCGCAGCCGCATTGAAGCCGTACGCAGCGCCTTGACGGGCCTGCGCAGCGTCTCGACACCGTACGTCTCGCGCGAACTTCCCACGGACTTCGCTCGAACTTCAGGTTAACTCGTACGGGATCACTCGACCTCCGCAGGGCCCCCACTTCCAGTTTGGTCACGCTCGCCGCATGCAGTCGCATGCTTGTGGGACAGGCCCTTTACCATCGAACATGTAGCCAACGCACACATCAGCCCTGTTGACACAGATCATGGCATCAAGCGAGGAAGAACAATTGAAGCAGACAGAATTAGCATTGTTCACAACTTGGGAATGGGTTTCTGTTATTTTCCCTTGTGCCCTATAAGCCCTTGTGTTATTTTCCATAGCTGACCCTAATGAGTGATACGGTGTTTGTAGAATGTTTCACCCCCGCACTGACACAAGTCAGGTTAGATGTCCGTCAGCTCCTCACAAACACAGAGAGTCACTGAGCAGGCAATCTCCCTGTCATATAGTGAGTGTGGAAACAAGCCCTTCGGCCCAACATGCTCACGAACGCCAACATGTCCCAGCTACACTAGTCCCACATGCCCACACTCCCAGCACCTGCAGAGTGCTTCGTTTTCTCCCACCCCATCTTGGGTCAATGTCCGACCAGAGCACCGAGGCAAACCCGAAACCGGCTCCCGAGAAACACGCACAGAGTCCGGATGTGAGCTTCAAGTCTTCCACTGACTGTGAGGCTAATCTCGACCCCAATTTTTTTTTTCACCAAGCGAGTCGAGAGCCAGCTGAGAAACTAGAATGTGCAGAGTTAATTACTTGATCATCTTGGGAAATCCAATAAGATTTACGTTAAACCCACAAATTGTGCTCTGTAAATTCCGTTTGCCAACACTTGTTATAACTCTGTCAGCGAATGTTTTTACATTCACTCTGTTGCAAGGCCATGCAATCCCGAGGTTTTTAACGCAACATTAGGTCTCCAGACTAATGTGGAAGGAGAGGTGTAGTGTCTGAGCTTACAATGTTGTGGTCCAGCCAAATAAGACCCTTTGAGTACAGCACTTTGAAGAAGGGGCCGTGCATCCATCCCTCAACCGATTATCTGCTGAGTATCTAGCTGCAATTTGTGGGGAACTGGCGGACATGTTTCCAACAGCACAACACTGACAACATTTCAAAAATGCTTCATTGGTGTAATTTGGGAAATGGCTGTGAAATGGATTCCTTCCTCTCACTGCAGCGCCGGGCTAGTTCAGGCATCGTGTTGTCGTTTTATTGGAAACGTTTGGGTTACACAATACCAAATTCAGTTAATACTGTGTGAAAGTTTATCCTTGTCTGATGGTTATATCAAAAGATGTATCACGTTAGAGTGCTTCCCTTATCATGTATTCCTTTATCACGTTATTCCCTTATCATGTATCTGTACACTGTAAATTGATTGATTGTAATCATGTATTGTCTTTCTGCTGACTGGTTCCCACGCCACAAAAAGCTTTTTACTGTACCTCGGTACACGTGACAATAAACTCAACTGAACTGCTTGGAAGGACTGAAATAAAATTACTATTCATTGCTCATTCTCTTGTCAGTTTGTTAATCAAAATCAAGATCAAGAGTGTTTATAAATTCATATGCATCGGGATATGAACCGGAACAATTAAATTAGTTTTGTTTATTTCATTTAGAGATACAGCGCGGAAACAGACCCTTCGGCCCACTGTGACCGTGCCAACCAGCCATCGCACTGTACACTAGCACTGTCATTACACCCTGTACACTAGCACTATCCTACACATTAGGGACAATTTACAATTTTACCAAAGTCAATTAACCTACAAACCTGTTCATCTTTGGAGTGTGGGAGTAGACCGGAACACCTGGAGAAAACCCATTTGGTCATGTGAAGAAATCCAAACAAAACATCTTTGATCCAAACTCTGTACAGACAGCTCTAATGGTCAGGATTGAACCCGGGTCTCTGGTGCTGTAAGGCAGCAACTCTGCAATTCTAAATCTTAACTAGTTGCAGCATTATAGGCACATTAGATACAACAGTGATAAATATATTATACATTATTGGTTATTCTAAGTAAAGTAGACCATGATAGTGCAAAAACAAATACAATAGTTACGAGTCATTAGTGTTTTATTGTCATACTAGACCAAGTGGGACCTTTGGACAAGACACTATCAAACTCCTGCGGGATTATCCCTTTGAGATCGTTCAAAAGAGAAGAAAGTTTGAACAGACAAGACAGATTCTCTATGGAGTCAAAGATGTTAGATGTGGCGTTTTTTATCCGGCCAGAATGCGCATTACTTACAAGGGAAAAGAGAAAACCTTCACTAACTCGGATGCATCTTATAAATATGCCGAAGAGATTGTCGCAAAGGCAGAAACAGAAGATTAACCACACCAGCGGGAGGATATGGACATTTTCTTGCCTTTTATTATCTCACAGAGAACACCCAAAGACAAGGGAAGAAACAACACTCTCTTAAAGTTTAAAATGGAACCTAATTTCCACGTGCGTTTGTCTAGACATCTTATCTCCTTTGGACGCTCTGGAATTTAACTCAAGGACATACTTTGTTCAGAATAAAGGAAAGACTGATGAGCCAACCAAAGATGAACATCAGAGCCGAATGTGGAAAACACCCCAAGGTCGAATGGCGAATCAAGATTTTTAAACACTTTTACAAAATATAGAGAATTCATAATAACTAACAAATACTAATATAGAAATATAAATGGAAACTAGCCTGAACTATATAATGGGTAAAATGTAATAATCTGCTTATAAAACAGACTAGTTCATATACAGAGATGACTAATTTTAGAATTAAAGTGGATAACATTTAGAATTAAAGTAGATAACATTGAAATGATAAGGGATACGTAGTTCGTGTGAAGAAGGGAGAAGACTCAGGCACCTGGCATAATTCCAGGAGCCTGTTTCTGGTTAACCCTTACAGCTAACAGCTTACTTTTATCAAAGATATAACTAACTATAAATAAATAGTAGATGAAAGCGTTAGATAAATACATTTCACAGTAGCTGAACATAGATCGGATACTGGCTAATGAAATATATATAAATATACAGATATAGATAAGGTAATGGGTGAAAGTTAGCTGAATTTGAAACGGCACCGCCTTCTTAGGGACAGAATAATAAAAAGAGCGGAGCTAACAGTACATCGTCAATTTCGGAAGTCGAATAAATGTCGGACCCCACAGACGTGTGGGACAGGCATTACAGTGTCGAACACTTCAGACACTGTTATTTTATCTGTCAAATTTTTTTTTTTATCACAATATGTCACTATTATCTGTTTTTTTTTCAAGGAAAATCGCAAAAGGGATCTACCAAGGAAGTTAATAATATAAACGCCCCCCAACTATCCAGAGTCCTGAGCTATGATGCACCGTAATAAATAAAGGTACTAAAATCAGAGAAAATGCAAGATGATAAACAAAAGAAAATGGGAGGAATCACACTCTGTACCTGGAACGTAAGGGGTATTAATGAACCAATTAAAAGGGGCAAAATATTAGCTCAATTGAAATCATATAACACGGACATTTCTTTTCTTCAAGAAACGCACCTTAAACATCAAGACCAGATGAGATTGAGGGCGAAATGGATAGGCCAAACATTTCACTCCTCATACACATCGAAATCCAGAGGCACCGCAATTATTATTCGCAAAGGAATACCATTCAAATCAAAGAATATTATATCAGATAAGGAAGGGAGATACCTTATAGTCACAGGAGAGATTTATGCTACGCAAACCTTGGTAAACATATATGCGCCCAATTTTGACAATCATCAATTTTTTAATAAAATTCTGAATAAAATCGCAGAATCTAACTACCAAAATGTTATAATTGGAGGAGACTCCAACTGTGCTTTAGATCCGTATTTAGATAAATCGACGCAAAAACAAAGAGGTAATATGAAATCTAAAACTAGTGAACTCTTAAATACATATATAAAAATTACAATTATGGCAGACGTTTGGAGGATCGCGAACCCGACTGGAAGGGGATACTCGTTTTATTCAATGGTGCATAAAATATACTCACGTATAGACTATTTCCTAGTGGATTCAAAACTAATCCCTTATACTCTTAACCCTAAATACCACACCAATACGATTTCAGATCATTCCCCGCTATGTTTTGTTTTAAAGCTGGAAGGAATCTCTACGAACAAATCGTTCTGGAGGTTTAACTCGCAAATTTTGAAAGACCCACAAGGGAGTATATATCTAAAAAAACAAATGGATTTATTTTTTGAGATAAATGATACACAAGATATTTCGTCTACTTTATTATGGGAATCCTTCAAAGCATTTATTAGAGGAGTCATTATCTCGTATCAAGCTTTTCAAAACAAAAATAATAAAAATGAACAAAGACAATTAGAAGAACAAATCAGACAACTAGATATAGATAATGCTAAAGATCCAACTATGGATAAACATAATAAAATTTTAATTTTGAAATTTAAGCTAAATAAATTACTATCAGAGAAGATTATCAGATTATTCCAAATTACCAAACAAGAATGTTTTGAATTTGGGGATAAACCCCATAAACGTTTGTCACGCCAACTGAAAAAACGGGAAAAAATTCATGCAATTTTAAAGATTAAATCAGATAGAGGGGAATTATTAACACTACCTAATGATATCAATAAAAGATTTGCTCAATATTATAAGAACTTATACACATCAAAAACGCTAATAGACAATAACAAAGCTTCAGAATTTTTGAACGATTGTAACCTCCCAAAATTAGAATTGAAAGAACAAGAGGAACTGGGAGCACAAATTACAGCTAAGGAAATAGAAGACACAATAAACACACTTAAGAACGGAAAAACACCAGGACCAGATGGATTCAGTAATTAATTTTATAAATGTTTTTACGATACAGTGACTCCACGTCTACAGAAAATGTATACATTTGCTTTTAAAGAACAAACCTTACCTGAAACACTAGCAGAATCAACGATCACACTAATACTTAAAAAAGATAAAGATATAGAAGAACCAGGATCATACAGAGCTATTGCATTGTTAAATACTGATCAAAAAATATTAGCGAAAATACTAGCTAGAAGACTAAGTCAATATGTCAGTAAATTAATAAATAAGGATCAGACGGGATTTATACCTAAGAGATACTAATTTAATAACCTGGGACGTCTGCTTAACATAATGCACTCTCACAAATCTCAAGAACAAGAGTTATCTATCATTTCATTGGACGCACAAAAAGCATTTGATCAAGTAGAATGGGATTATATGTTTAAAGTATTGCAAAAATTTCAAATGGGAGAGAGCTTCATCGCATGGATAAAATTATTATATAACAAACCCACGGCTAGAATATTAACTAATAATATACTATCTACGAAATTCCAAATAACAAGGGGCAATAGACAAGGATGTTCATTATCACCGCTATTATTCGCTCTGGTAATTGAACCTTTAGCTGAAAAAATTAGAACACATCCTGACATCTATGGGTATAATACAAAACATTCAAATAACAAAATATCCTTATACGCAGACGATGTATTACTATATATCACAAAATCCCAAATCAGTATACCAAACATATTAAACCTAATCGAGGATTTCGGATCTTTCTCAGGATACAGAATAAACTGGAACAAAAGTGAAATTATGTCAATAAAACCGAAAGACTCAACACATCTTTTGAAATTCCCCTTTAAAATAGCTACAGAAAAATTTAAATACTTAGGAATTGAAATCACTAGAAATTATCACAGTATGTTTAATGCTAATTATAGCCCCTTACTTAAGAAATTAAACAATCTAATTAAATTCTGGAAAATGCTGCCGATGTCTTTAATAGGTCGAATAAATGCTATAAAATGATCTTTTTACCACAAATCCTATATTTATTTCAATCAATTCCAATATATCTTCCAAAAATTGTTTTCAAAAAATTAGACTCAGACATCACAAACTTTATATGGGATTATAAATCCCACAGAATACAAAGAGCACACCTCAGTAAACCGAAAGAGATGTGTGGTCTAGCGCTCCCTAACTTTATGTACTATAATTGGGCAGTAAATATTAAAAATATGATTCACCTGCTGGACAACTCTGCCCAGCAGGTGGACTGGATTATAATGGAGAGAGAGGACTGCGCTCCTGGTAATACAGGAGCGACTCTCCTCTCACCAACGAATTTGAATAACAAACATTATAATAAAAATCCAATGATACATAGTACAATTAGAACTTGGAAACAAATAAAACAGAACTTAAAATTAAGAAACCTATCTTTGCTAATGCCAATAGCCAATAACCCTTCGTTTAAACCCTCAATTATAGATAAATCATTTACACAATGGGAAAGAACGGGAATCAAAACGCTCGGAAACTTGTATGAATTAGGGAAATTATTACCATTTCAACAATTACAACTGAAATATAACTTGAAAAATAATCAATATTTTAAATATCTTCAAATCCGTGATTATCTGAAAAAATATACAAAAGACTATTATAATATGCCCCCAGACTTATTAGATGAAGCCATGAAGATAAAGGCTGAAACAGCAAATCTAATGTCATACTTATATAATATTATATTGAATATAGAAATACCTACAACAGATAATATTAGAAGAGAGTGGGAACAAGAATTAGCCATAAAAATTTCAAAAGAGAGCTGGGATAAACACTTATTATATGTGCATAAATGCTCGATCAACGTACGACATACTCTAATCCAATATAAAACATTACATAGACTATATTATTCAAAAACTAAAATAAATAAACTTTTCCCCAATGTCTCACCCATTTGTGATAAATGTCAGTTACAAGAAGCTAACATAGCGCACTCTTTTGTTTTCTGTATAAAAATCCAAAAATTTTGGAACAAAATATTTGAAATCTTCACAAAATTATTTAAAACAAAACTACTACCCAAAGTAGAATGGATCATTTTTGGAATATCGGAAGGTATTCCCAGAATTAAATATGTTTCAAAAGAACTTACTTAATTATGGGCTAATAATCGGAAAAAAGCTTATACTTAAATTTTGGAAAAATGCTCCAATACCAACAACAAAAATGTGGATTTCAAACATGTCCGAAACACTACACTTGGAAGAGATGAGACTCCTCCTAGCAGGCAAAGCAGATCACTTCCAAAAGACGTGGTCTGCATTTATGGAACTATTACAAGCATAAGGTGCAATAATAAGTTAAAACATAAATGCTACCAGGACCTGGTAATGGGGGGTATAAAATAAATGTTTAATAAAAACACGGTTGGTATATCCTTTTTTGCGGAGTTTTGTGTTACAATAGAGCGATTGATTTTCCTTTCTTCTTTTTTTTCTTCTCTTTCTAGGGTCTTATTTCTTTTCTTTGGTTCCTTCTCTAATTCCTTCCCTAAGGGAGTTCTCTTCTCCAAACACTTTCCTGCACCTTCACGATTCTTGCTTACTTTCCTTACTTCTTTTATTTCTATCTTTTTTAAAGCTCAAAAAATGAAGTGGTACAACATAATGTAATAAGATATATGCGATGTATTAATGTGATTTACTGTACTGCTAATAAAAATAAAATTAAAAAAAAAAAAGAACGTTCCAACACAGCTGCGGGCATGGCAAGGTTCTCATGTTCTGTTTTCAACTAACCTCTACACAAGCACTTTCACCGTGGGGCACAGGGGAGTGACAAACAACAGTTCGCTAACTGATCCGCCTCCCGATTTAGTGCAGGGACATTGAGGTTACGTTAATGATACCGCCCAAACTGTGACCAGAACGACAGGTATTTTGCAGTTTTCTAGTCTATAACAGGCTGCATTAAGGGAGAAGATTAAGTGCAAACTGTTGAGTGAACCAAATGTCACCGTCACTAAATGTCACCTCATGGCAAAAAGCTGAAGTGTTTGAGAATTTAAAAAAGAGTGCAATTTTTCAAATAAATGACACAACTTGACACAAAGCCCCAATGCCCCCAAAATCATCAGGCACCAGGAAGACAATAAACTATCATTTGCAGGCACGTCTGGGATCTCATAGCCCGACACAAGCGACACAAGCAAACAGATAGATTAGCTTGGAAAAATCATCAAATAAATTGAATTGAATTGAATATTTATTACATGTCATTTGAACCTCAGTGAGGCTCAAATGAAACTTAGTTTCCACAGCCATACAACCAGAAACAATTCCTACAAGACATACAAACAATTCAATTCACACAAACATCCATCGCAGTGAATCTCCTCCTCACTGTGATGGAAGGCAAAGTATTTTCTCTCCCCTGCACCATTTTTCTCCCGATGTTGAAGCCCCAGGCGGGGCGTTGGCAAGTCCCACGGCCATTTTAGGCCACGTCGGGCGATGTACGGCCCCATTCCAGGTCTAAAAGTCACAAAGTTGGAGAAATAAAGTATTAATTATTGCTGCAAGTGTAAGAAGGAACTGCAGATGCTGGTTTAAACTGAAGATAGACACAAAAAGCTGGAGTAACTCAGCGGGTCAAACAGCATCTCTGGAGAAAAGGAATAGGTGATCCCTACTTCAGATGGTTGCTGTGTGTGTCCTTGCTACCAATGACAAGGTCGACATACCATCTTCCTCCCACTCCCTCGTTCCTCGTTAATCTGGGTGAGATTGTCCTTGCTTGCCACTACCCTTCCCTCTCCATTCAGAGGAAAGGAATCTATCCCTGTAAAATAACAGTTCCGTCCTCTGCATCAAAGTCACTTTGCTGTAATACCCTTTGGCATGATTGGACAAAATGCAATTCCGAGCTAAAAAGGGACATGTTCGGGGGCGACTAAAGGCATCGCCAAGCAGGCCAACAACAGAGCAAAGTGATTTCAGGATTCATACTCTCTTGCCAGCTCTGGTTGGGTCTATTCCTGGAGGCCCGATAAATCCTATCTAATTCATTTAACATCTTGATATCAGCCACAACCTCTGACCATCATAGTCTTGTTCACATGTGTCTGGTAAATTCCAAATACAGCAGTTTTATGTTGTACATTCATCAGCGTTACGATTAAACCTATATAGCAGCTGTCAAAAGAGTTACAAGCTCAGCACTAGTACATGTGCAGCACTAACCAGCTTTATTTAGAATTATTACAACACTTAACAGATGTCAGCTCTTAGAAGATCTGTTCTTAAGCCTCTGTTTACCAAACTTCAAACAATTGTAAATCACTGGATGGAAGCTGGCAGCCTCCCAGTATAGGCGATAGCAGCAGTTTCCATCACAGGGAGAGTCTAATTTTAATTAAAGCAGCTCACAGGAGCAATGCTTCACATGAATGGTCAATGACCCCAATGCCCCCCACAATTACACTTTTTTAAAATCTCCACGGGTTTAAAGCAGGTTTGCTCACAAGGCAAACGCAATAGGTTAAAATAAGCAATAATGATCATGGACCTTAGGCGCAGGCTTGGAGTCATAGGTGTAAATTTGGCAGAAGGCTGCACGAAATTTCAAAGAGTTTTGCACAAAGCCCGGCCCATCGTACAAACCATTCATCTTCCCCTTCGACTCCACCTACACTTCACACTAACTGGGAAAGCAGCCAAAAAGCATTCACATTCCGTCATTCCCTCTTTTTCCCTCTCCCATCCAACAGAAAGCAAAAGCTTAGAATCATGTACTATATTACCCGATTCAGGAACAGTTTCTTACCTGCTATTGAACAGACCTCTCTCATATGCAAAGGATGGAGTCCCGATCTACCAACCTACCTCAATGTTGCCTTTGCACTTTGACCTTTTTTTTAACAGAACGTACGCTGTAGTTGTAACGCAGTAACGGTCTAACATGAACTTCTGCACTCTGCTTATTTTTCTTTTTCTCGACCTGTTGTGTCTGGGTTGATTATACTCATATATGATGTGAAATGACATGACTGAGTAGCTCACAACACAAAGCTTTTCACTGTATCTTGGTACACTTGACAATAACAAACCTATACCAAAATGACATTTTGCTGCAGCCAGGCATTAATGGATTGCTTCACAGCTGGCTGGTGGGCGTATATGGAAGCCAGCCACTTGGTCTGGCTGGGTGCCAGTTGTAGCTTTGTCGCTTGCCTTCTTGTTGGGAAGTTTTAGTTTAGTTTAATTTAATTTGTTTTAATAGTTGTGATGACAATGAATGGAGATTATCTGAGAATGAATGGTATGTAATATTACATTATTGATTATTGTAATAATGTACAGATAACGTCAGTTACAAAATACAAAATTACCAATCTGCATTGAAGAAATATCATACTACTAAGTAAGCAGCTTGCATGTTTCTCTGGTTATATAAATAACAGTTCATTATATTTTATTCCATTTGATTTCGCCCATCATTTTCTTCACTTGTTTGTTCAATGATCTGTAATTAATTTTAATAATGATGAAATGAAGGATCACACAGGGGATTTTCTTCCTGTATAAATACACTGCTCTTCCTAATTTATCATGTAACAAGCTGCAATACTTGCCTCCTGCAGCCAACACATCCCAGAGGATATGCATGCGCTAACAATACTTCATCAGGTCGAAAAGATTTACTACCCTATTCTTGCAGTAGTTGGAGTCTCTGGTAAGACACTAATCATTTGATCTGTCTCAGAAATGTAAACTTTGACGGAGTAATCTTCTGACAGAGCCAAGGACCTGTTCTGATGTTACCTGGTCTTGCTGGACATAAATAATGTTGACTAAGACATGACGGAGAGTGTCAGACATCTAGACTCATACATGTGTAAGAATGCGGACACTGAGACTGTCGAGACACTGAGAGTGAATACATCAACAGCAGATATGGCAGGCTCAATGTTCACTAGTTGCAGTTAAACTGGGCTGGAGACATCTCAACACATCGGTAGGGTGACAGTATCTGCCTCAGAGGTGTGCCTGGTGCCGAATCAGAATACAAATATTACGATTGATATGAAGGGTCCCGACCTGAAATGCCTGTTCCTATCCTCCAGAGTTACTGCTTGACCTGCTGAGTTACTCCAGCACTTGGGGCAGGAACTCGAGCAAGGGAGGCCTTAATGCCTGGTCATTTATTGCTTCCAAAATATGTGGTCTTGATACCTGTAAGGATTCAGGCTGTTGGACAGACAAACAGTTGACACCAAAAGAATGCCCAATGTTAAATGGAGGAGAGAATGGGTAATGTGATGATCATAGTATTTTTGATTAATTAGGGTACAGGTAGCTTCCTTTACAAGCAGAATCAAAGGACCAAAAGTCCCTTGTATTAAAGCAACACAAGGAACTACAGATGCTGAAATCTTGAATCAAGCACAAAGTGCTGGAGTAACTCAGTAGGTAAGGCAACATCCCTAGAGAACATGGATGGGAGTTTCAGGCCAGGGATCTTCAGATTGATTGTAATTGGGAGGAAAACTGGGAAAGAGGTAGCACAGGACAAATGCTGGCAAGTGAGGGGGGGGGGGGGGGGGGGGGGGGTTGATTGGAAGATGGTTGGACTGTTAAGAAATATAATATGATGTGGCATGTTGCTTTCCTCGTGCTTCTTGTCAATAAGGTTGTGAAGATACTGAAAATTACGGATTAGTCACTTTGATCCTCCTTGGGATGTGGGAAAGCACATGCAGGAGGTTATTTGTAGAGAGCACCAAAAACTGAGGTCAAAAGAAAGAACAATGCCTTGTGTAACCTGATAATAAAAATATAGGTGTTTATCCATAAAAGTATTTGGCGTAATCCTGTCAAGATTCGAAAAGAGGGATTTATATTTGGCAAGAACATTGCTGGTTGCAGAACCGTCAGGTAAACTAGGTTAAGGTACAGATCATCCAACATCTAATTAATGGGTGCATCAATCTCCATATGATTAAATGCCACCTCTCCTAAATTTGTACTCCTAAGTAACCTTGCTTTCAAGGGCTATAATTGGTTTGGGGGGTTTGTAAGTCGATCAATAATAACAAAATGAGGAGTAGGAACAGGGTTATACCTTTATCCTTTAATTGGATCCTGGCAATGCTCAATGAACTGCCTTCCTCCCCAACCCCTCTGTCTTATGGGTCTATTGAAATCCAAAGATCTACAAATTAGAACAAATATAATCAATAACTGAACATGCACAGGCATCTGAACTGGAGAATTCCAAGCCTCGTCGTATGTTACAATAAGATAACCTTCTGTTTTACAATCTCTGGATCCAACTAGTCTGGCTTTTTCAATGTTTCTTCAAAGGACATCCCTTCCACCCAGGTATAATGAGCCGCATTTGTAGCTCTGCTAAAGCAAGTGTACACATCTTCAATACCAAGGTCACACCTCCATTTAGTACTCTTGAATGTGGCCTCACCAAATTATTACACTGTTACAGCCAGTCTTCCCTCAGTGTGGTATTCCCATCCCTTGCAATAAAGGGTGACGCGCGACTTGCCTTGTTAATTGCTTTCTCAATTTACACGTTAACTTCTTACTTCTCTTACAAATGATTGCTAAGTGTCTCTGATCCACAGGATGTAATAGTTCCTCCACACTTAAAAAAAAAAGTTGATTGTAAACATCTGAGGCACAAGCAGTAATCCCTGTTAGCAACAGCTTTTGACCTGAAAATAACAATATGTTCAGCCTCTCTAATTTTATTATATTTCTCATGTTGTTCTATAACAACACAGACATTTTTATTTTTATTTCATTTAACCTTTATTTAACCAGAAGTCTCATTGAGATTAAAAATCTCGTTTACAAGAGAGTCCTGGCCAAGACAGGCAGCAGCACAGTTACAGACAATAATTTAAAAACAACAGAGAACATATAAATAGAGTCACAGTCAGAACATCATCAAACAAAGCATGTACAGACAGAAGAGCCCACTTCAACATCCTTAAGAAGGGATTTAAATCTGTTTATAGAAACCAGCTCCTTAAGTTTCAGTTCATTCTGCAGCTGGTTCCATGCGGAGGGAGCAGCATAACTAAATGCCCTTTTCCCCAGTTCAGTACGGACTTTAGGTACAGTTAGTAAGAACAAGTCCTCAGAGCGGAGCTGATAAGTTCCTGTGCTTTTTCGAATTACATACTTCTGTAGGTATGAAGGAAGAACACCGAGGATAGTCTTATAAATAAGGATATGCCAATGATGGAGTCTGCGGGTGGACAGGGCAAACCATCCAACTTGAGCATACAATGAGCAGTGGTGAGTGAGGGTTTTAAAATTTGTAACAAATCTCAGTGCTCCGTGGTAGACCGTGTCCAAAGACTGTAGGCATTTTGAAGATGCATTCAAATATAAAACATCACCATAGTCCAACACAGACATAAACGTTGCAGCAACAAGTCTTTTTTGGCTTCAAAAGAAAAACAAGACTTGTTTCTAAAGTAAAAACCTAATTTTATCTTTAGTTTTTTCACAAGTTGCTGGATATGAGGTTTAAAAAGAGAGAGAATCATCAATTATAATTCCCTATGAATCATAACCCTATGAGCCCTGTTTAGTGCACGATGTTTTGTATGGGACATCATTTATACATTTTGAAACTCAGACATACAGCATCTACTGATCCATCCTTACTATTTCATTGGTCACATCCTCAAGTTCAAGATCAAGTTCAAGTTCAAGAGAGTTTATTGTCGTGTGTCCCAGATAGGACAATGAAATTGTTGCTTTGCTTCAGCACAACAGAATATAGAAGGCATAAATACAGAACAGATCAGTGTGTCCATATACCAATTTTTATAAATATATACACACATCAATAAATAAAACAGATAAAGTGCAAATAAACAGATAATGGGCTATTAATGTTAAGAATTTTGTTTGAGTTGAGTTCAATAGCCTGATGGCTATGGGGAAGAAGCTGTTTCTGATTCTGCTGCTCAACGCTCTGACTGTCAGATCCATTCTGGTGACGGGTAAAATCCGCAGGAGGCTCCAGAAAAGCAGTAATTGTGAGGATCGCAACGACCCAGAGATGGAGAAGCGAAGGAAATCCATCATCTTGCTCTTCACCATATCAGGCAGTTTTGTAGTTTAGTGGATGACAAGAATGCTGCTTTTACTTTATTACAGAATAACCATGAACAAACATGATCTCTCGGGTCCGGGCCACATCGCTGAACAAACTGGCTACATGCTGCAGCTTCTGAGCTCCTGCACCAACACCTGTATTTATGTGGTGACCCAGACTAGGTTCAGAGAGCAGCTGAGGGATGCCCTGTTGTACCCATTCACTGCGGTTCTTGCATGGTTTCATTGAATCCACCTTCATAACCACCTTCCCAGTGCCCTCCTCTCAGCCATTTTACTCCCACTTTCTCTGAGTTTGTGAGTATATTGGGTCTGCAAGTAATGCCCCATGTGTAAACTGACTGGGTGCATCATGGCCTGGTATGGTAATTCCAATGCACAGGGGTACAGGAAGCTACAGAGAGAAGCTGTTTCTGAACCTGGACGTTGCAGTCTTCAGGCTCCTGTACCTTCTACCTGAAGGTAGTGGGGAGATGAGTTTGTGGCCAGGATGATGTGGGTCCTTGATGATACAATGAAGCCCCTTCCATGAAGGCTTTATATAGCCATAATGTAAAGATTGTGTTAGTTTTAATGGCACAACCATATCCCAATTTCTCCCTCTCAACTTGGAAGGGATCCATGCAACTTTGCAACTCTTCTTTGTTCAATCTTATACAGTAACAGTTCTTGAACACTTTTTATCTTGTTAATTTACTCTCCACAAACAGATTCTTCCCTGTGACGTGATCTTCTTCACAAGATTTGCCTATCAACTGTCCTGAAATACTTTAGTCAGCAATGTAAAATTTTAAGTGGATTTTAATTTTGTCAGTGAAATTGATATTCATTAAGAATTATGTAAAATGCCACTGGATGTTTGCCATTACATATCCATCATTATATGCTTTAATCCGATTTATCAATTTACCTGAACAATCTTGACACTCTGTTCTAATACGCTTTCTTTGTTTAAAGTCTTTTAAGTAGCCTTTATTGTCATTCAGACCTTTCGGTCTGAACAAAATTTTGTTGCCTTGCAGTCATACATATAATAAAAATGACAAAATCACACAATAAACACAAATTTAACATCCACCACAATTAGTTCACCAGGCACCTCCTCATTGTGATGGAAGGCAAAAATCTTAAAGTCCTTGTCTCTTCCCTTCTTGTTCTCCCTCTGCGCCGAGGCGATCCAGGCTTCGGATGTTGTGACCCCGCCGGGTGATGGTAAGTAAGTAAGTCCTGCGGCTGAATTCAAACGCCGCGAACGGGTCGGTTCAAACTCCGCGGCCCGTTCGTTTACGTTCGTTTTGTATTTAACTTAATTGTGCAGGTCTTAAACTAATTAGTTTTGTACCTGTTATGTTTCTGCTTCTCACGCTGTTCCCTGACTGTAACAATACTTACTAACCCTGTAATATTACACAGGATAAGTACAAAAACAAATTGTTCCCTGCTTGCCTCCAAAAAATTGTTTAAGAGAATTACATTGAATACATTTTACAAGTAAAAATACTTTTTTTTTAATGAAGATCAACGACTTCAGAGATCATTGCATTTTCAGATTTCTTTCAGTCATGGATTCATACATTCACCAAATTATAAATGTCATTTTAGTGGGGCTTTGAACTATTCTCTCTGATACCGCGTATCTTTTTTAGAACAATATCACAATCTGAGATGCATACATCATGGGTGGCACACAGTGTCGCAACTGGTGGAACTGTTGCCTCACAATATCGGAGACCTGGGCTCGATCCTAACCTCAGGCGCTGTCTGTGCAGAATTTACATGTTCTCCCTGTGACTGCGTTGGTTTCCTCCACATGCATCGCTTTCTTCCCACATTCCCAAGGCTTGCTGATTTGTAGGCTAATTGGCCTCTGTAAATTGTCCCTTGTGTATAGGAAGCAAATGTAGGATAACAGAGCTCATGTGAATGGTCGGCATGGACTCAGTGGACCTTTCTATGATGTATCTTTAAATTGAGTTACTTGCTTGGGTTCCCAAACCATGTTTCCTGACTTTCCCTCAGGGATATCCATTTGTATATCTATTCCTCTCGAAGATGTCTTCTGAAAATCCTTTCTCCATTTCTAATTGTTGTAGTCAACCTGATGGCCATTGTGATCCTGTCGAGAGGAAAGTGCGGACTCTCTAGGTGTATCACTCTCTACCTGGTGGCCATGGCAACGGCGGATCTGATGGTCATTTTCACTGATGTGATACTGTACACGATCATTTATTTGAATTTCCCGGGAACTTATATGGACACCACTCCTGCAAGATCCCTCATACTTGTCCTGCTCTCTGCAGCCACCGATGTCTCTGTCTGGTTCACCATCACTTTCACCTTCGATCGATTTGTTGCCATCTGTTGTCAGAAGCTGAGAAGCAAATATTGCACCACGGAAACTGCCACAGTGGTTCTAACAGTAGTGAGTGTGGTGCTCAGTGTGAAGAACATCCCTCTGTACTTTATATATGAGCCTGAGTATATTGTTGATGATGTACCCTGGGGGAACACCATATCACTGAGTTTTTACACAGAAACTGCATGGGTAGCTTTTGACTTGTTCTGCACTACTTTAACTCCTTGCTTCCCATTCGTTCTGATTCTGCTGCTCAATGCTCTGACTGTCAGATCCATTGTGGTGACGGGTAAAATCCGCAGGAGGCTCCAGAAAAGCAGTAATTGTGAGGATCGCAACGACCCAGAGATGGAGAAGCGAAGGAAATCCATCATCTTGCTCCTCACCATATCAGGCAGTTTTGTAGTTTTGTGGATGACAAGAGTGCTGCATGTCCTTTATTACCGAATCACCAACGAACACGATCTCACGGGTCCGGGCCACATCGCTGAACAAACTGGCTACATGCTGCAGCTTCTGAGCTCCTGCACCAACACCTGTATTTATGTGGTGACCCAGACTAGGTTCAGAGAGCAGCTGAGGGATGCCCTGTTGTACCCATTCACTGCGGTTCTTGCATGGTTTCATTGAATCCATCTTCATAACCACATTCCCAGTGCCGTCCTCTCAGCCATTCTACTCCCTCTTTCTCTGACTCTGTGAGTAGATTGGGTCTGCAAGTAGTGCCCCATGTGTAACTTGACTGGGTGCATCATGGCCTGGTATGGTAATTCCAATGCACAGGGTTACAGAAAGCTGCAGAGAGTGTGGACTTAGCCTGGTCCATCACGGGTACAGCCGTCCCCACCATCCTAAGCATCCACGTGATCTACGTCTCTACAAGATGGCGGTGACTACCATCAAAGATCCCCACCTTCCCGGCCATGCCCTCTCCTTCATGCTTCCATTGGACAAGAGGTACAGAATCCCTCACCACCATGTTGAGGAACTGCTACGTTCCTACAGCCATCAAATTCTTGAACCAAGCTGCACTGTGAGAACAGCGGGCCAAATATCCTCACAATATGTTTCAACACTGGTACCCCAGAAGGATGTGTTCTATACTTCCTATATACTCATGAGTGTGGGTCCAATTTCTGCAAATGCCAGCACTGTGTTGTGCCAAATCTCGGACAATGATGAGAGGGACAGGAAGGTGAAAGAGAACTTAGTTACATCCAGACAAGTCAACAACCTCTCCTTCAATATCAGCAAGATGAAGGAGCTGGTTATTGTCTTTAGGATGCAAGGTGTTTATACCCCAGTCAGCATCAAAATTTCCGAATTGGAAATGGTCAAGAGCATCAAGTTCCGTGGCGTATATATCACCAACAATCTGTCTTGCACCAACCACATTGAATCTAATCCTCCACTTCTTTGAGAGACTGTGGAAGTTCAACAACTCTCCAACAACTCTCACCAACTTATACAGATGCACCATAGAAAACATACTATCCTTTGCATCACAGCTTGGTTGGAAACAGCTCGTCATAAGACCACAAAAAAATTGTAGATGTAATGTGGTCCATCACATGGACGAGCTTCCCCACCATTGACTCCATCTAAACATTACTCTGCCTTGTTAAAGCAGTCAACATAAACAAGATCCATTATCACCCTGGTCATTCCCTCTTCTCACCTCTCCCATCAGGAAGAAGGTACAAATGCTTGAAAGAACATGCCACCAGATTCTTCACCACTGTTATCAAAAAGCCAAACAGTCCTCCCATAAGCTAGGGCTTGGTCCTAATCTGAGGTGACCCGTTGTCTTTTCAAACACGTTTCATTGTACAGTTGACCCTGTGTTAACCTACATTTGAAAAATAAAACTGAACTGACTGAACTGATCTTCCAATTTACCTCATTAGGATGTTGGACCTTTTCTTGGTAACTCTAATGCTCCAATACAGCAAGCTCAGTCAAGCCCAGTCAAGTCAAGTTTATTCATCACATACACATACGAGATGTGCAGTGAAATGAAAAGTGGCAATGCTCACGGACTTTGTGCAAAAAGACAAACAAACAAACAACCAAAGAAACTACAACAGAATGGAACAGAATCACATATTCTTTTACATATTAAATATTGTGGGCGGAAGGAAAAAGGGACAAAAAATAGCAATTTAAAAAAAAGCAGTCGAGTGGTTCAGTATAGTTAGTCCCTGGTGAGATAGGAGTTTACAGTCCTAATGGCCTCTGGGAAGAAACTCCTTCTCAACCTCTCCATTCTCACAGCATGGCAACAGAGGCATTTGCCTGAACGTAGCAGCTGGAACAGTCCGTTGTAGGGGTGGAAGGGGTCTCCCATGATCTTATTGGCTCTGGAGTTGCACCTCCTGATAACACTATATTCTGCACTCTGTGATGTTTCTCTTTGTTCTACCTGCTGCACTTCTGCATGGCTTGATTGTACTCATGTACAGTATGATTTGATTTGACTGGATAGCAAACAAACAAATGCTTTACACTGTATCTCAATACAGGTGACAATAATAAACCAATACCAACTCTAATTCTACTTCAACAATGGAACAATAAGGACCATCTCCCAGATGACCATGGAATTAATTTCTAAGTGCTTTTGCCACCAATGTCTTGTTTCAAGCACAGTCTTTTTCTTTCCACAGCTTTGTAGAATTTATTTAGTTGTAAGGTTTTGTGTGTTATTTGAGTCCATGTGCCTGTGATGCTGCTGCAAGCGAGATCTTCAATGCATCTGTACCTCACTATACTGTGCAAAATAAAATAAACGCAACTCAACTTGACTTGACTGTGATATTGCTAGAGTCACTGGCTCCTGTTGCAAGGAAACAGGTTCAAGGATCCGACTGATAGAAAAAGGCTCACACTCCAGTTACAGTATAAATCAAGTTTATTGGCAATAGGGAGTAAACATCTACTTATCTAGGTTTGCACAAGGCGCCCTCTACAGCAGCACAACTCCCAGCCCTTTGATGACTTTTTGAAGAACCAAGGAGCACGCTGCAGACGCCTGCTTTATACCAAGTGGACCAAGAGGCCATCAGAGCACTACTTCAAGCCAATAGGATTCCAAAATATGCCATTAGACCCCAATAGAGTCATAGAGTCATACAGTGTGGAAAAGGGGCCTTTGGCCCAACTTCCCCTCGCAGGCAAACATGTCCCACCTGCCTGCATTTGGTCCAAACCTCTCCTATCCATGACCTGGTCACACTGTTTCTTAAACGTTGGGATAGTCCCAGCCTCAACTAGCACCTCTGGCTGCTTGTTCCATACACCCAAAAATGTGAAAAAGCTACCCCTCAGATTCCTATTAAATCTTTTCCCCTTCACCTTAAACCTATGTCCTCTGGTCCTCGATTCACCTACTCTGGGCAAGAGACTCTGTGCATCTACCCGATGTATTATCTATCGATAGCAGGGGCCCACTGCATTTCCCACCCTCTCTTGTTACCAAGCAAAGCCCTAATAACTATTTGTTATCTACAGACTATTCGCACGCCTGGCTTTCTCACTACAACTCCTTGTGCTGTGAAAGCGTTCTGTTGTATTGAGTGGCACCACCAGTGTGTTGAATGGAGTAGGTTCAGAGCAGGCCCAACAACCATTGATGGGATACTGTGGGCCTCCAGCAGTTGTAGCACGATTCCTCCCCCCACATCACTTGCAGTTTCAGCCGTGTAAATGGGTCACCAGCAGGAGCAGTGCCAGGAGCAGCATCAGCTGCACCAAAACATGAAGACAAACAACACAAAAAGCTGGAGAAACTCAGTGGGACAGGCAGCATCTCCGGAGAGAAGGAATGTGAGATGCTGCCTGTCCCGCTGAGTTACTCAAGCTTTTTGTGTGAACCTTCTTTTTAAACCAGCATCTGCAGTTCCTTCATACCCAAGACAAACAACACAGCAGATGCTGGAATCGAGAATTTAAAAAAAGCTGGAAGAACTCAGGAGGTCAAGCGACACATATGGAGGTAAATGCTTTAATGTTTATGCTTTGGGTTGAGCCTTAGCAGAGAGAAGGTTGCCAGTATTTAGCATTATTAGAAAGGGTGGGGCAGAGGGTGGAAGGTGATATATAGATTTAACTCCCCCTCACATTGCAATAGACTGGCTACCTGTCCTTTTCCTCTCAATCTTGATGCATGGTTGTGACCCAAAATGTCAACACATATTTCTTGCTTCCACACGTGCTGAGTTATTCCTGCCTTCTGTTTTTCATACCAAAACTTGATTCGCCCAACTCGTGAAGCTGCATCACAGGACAGAACATTCAGCAAACAGTGGGAGCACTGTGTAACAACACCACCAATTTATCAGGGTCGAGTTCTGATGTCCTGAGAGTAGTGGTGGGCTACTGAGATGGGGAATGAGTCTGTGGATATCCCCATGTTCAGTGGTAGCAGGGCCCAGAACTACCCCCACACATTTGGCTTTCCTCCATCTTTATGATGCTGCTTTTTAGCCAATTCAATTCATCCTACAGGAAGAGAAGGCTGAAGATTAAACTTCTCAATGGAAAACTGTGTTGTAATTAAGATGGTGGAGCTGTTCTAGACATTAACCAGACAGGCTTAACTGTCAAGAATGTGTTTTCAACGGCAGAGCTTATGTTTCACCTTGAATGGAAAAGCTGAAGATAAACAAAAGGAAAGCAGACATGTTGAAGTAAAGCTGATGGACTGGAAAGAAATTCAAAGGAAATGGATCAATTTTGTGAACTTAAGAAAAGTCTTAATTAGTACAGCATACATTTAATGTAATGAATTAATTAACCATATAAATTTAATAATACTAATTCGCGTTTAAGGTATTATACTAATATGACTAACTGATGGAGTTTGGGGGATAAAGGGACTTTAGATAGTTATTACTAATTTTTAAATAATCTTAATATAGTTTAAAGGAAACAAAATATAATTTAGGATGTATACTAATACATAATAATTAATGAAACTGGGAATAAGAATATTAAAACATCATAAGCCTGTGGGAAGGAGGGAGGTGTTAAATATTTGGAAAAGTACCTGAGGTTTGGGCGGGAAGACGGTTCTACTTAAGATAAAGAAATTTAACCCCTTGGAACATGCTGTTAATTAAGGAAAAGATGAACAATCCCGGGTACAGAAGGGGACATTTGAAAAAGTATAGATACATATAGAACTGAACATACAGTTGATTACGCTATCTCTCTATTTCTGAAATTTTTATTGTTTTTATTCATCCTGACTGGACAATTTTTTTTTTGCTTTTTGTTATAATAAGATGAAACGTCCTGTTGTCTTCTATGATATTTTATCTAGGGGACTGAGCTCACTGTATAATTCCAACTTCGGAGGTCAATCAATTTTTGCCACCATAGGTGGCCACTTGAATTTAAGGTATCATCTTTTTGGTACCTTAAAGTCACTTGTTTTAAATTCATTTTCAAGTGTTTCATGATAATTTTTCTTTTTTGCATCACTAACACTCAATATGCTTTCTTCTTTTTCTCATGGAGGTTTAATAGAGGGAGGATGTAAAACAACGTCAGAAGTCTGGGACGACACCCCACACCCAAAATCCTCAGGCATTTAACTGCACCACATGAATCAAAATCACCAAAATTAATTAACAATGCAAGACAATGGAAAAAAAAAGAATGGAGGAATCACATTCTGTAGTTGGAATATTAGGGGTCCGAATGATCCAATCAAGAGGGGCAAGATTCCAGTTAAAATTATTAAATTCGGACATAGCTTTTCTGCAAGAAACACACACAAACCTACAAACACAGATGAGATTGAAGCCAAATTGGATAGGTCATACTTACTACTCGTCATTTACTTCTAAAGCTAAAGGTATGGCTATTATTATTCGGAAAGGTATACCATTTATATTAAAGAATACTATATCTGATAAAGAAGGAAGGTACACTATAGTTACGGGTGAAATTTACTCTACACCACTGACTCTGATAAATATTTGTGCTCCAAATTTTGATAACCCCCAATTTTTTAAGAAAATTATGGATATAAGAGATGAGCATAATTACCAAAATGTAATATTAGGGGGGGATTTTAACTGCGTTATAGATCCATATTTAGACAAATCAATAAAACCAAGGAACGGCAGCGCCCAATCCAAGACTAGTGAATTTTTCAACACATATATAAAAATTACTAATATAACAGATGTATGGAGAATAGTTAATCCAACTGGAAGAGAATACTCGTTCTACTCATCGGTACATAAAACTTACTCAAGAATTGATTATTTTTTAGTGGACACAAGATTAATCCCATACACGATTAATCCTAAATATCATAATAGTATTATTTCTGACCACTCCCCACTGACTTTTACTTTAAAAGTTGAGGGAATGCCTGGTATAAAATCTTTTTGGCGATTCAATACACAAATATTAAATAACCCACAAGGTTATATTTAAAACAACAAATGAAATTTTTTTTCGAGACAAACGAGACACCAGGTATTTCACCATTTTTGTTATGGGAAACTTTTAAGGCATTCATCCGAGGAGTTATAATTTCATATCAAAGTTTACAAAATAAAAAGAATAAGACAGAACAAATGTTGTTAGAACAAGAAATCAGACAGTTAGAGTTAGATAATGCTAAAGATTCCACAACAGATAACCATAATAATATAATATTACTGAAACTTAAACTTAATCTAATTTATCGGCAAGAGTAATAAGACTATTCCAAATTACAAAACAGGAACATTTTGAGTTTGGTTACAAACCACATAAGCTTTTAGCTCGCCAATTGAAAAAACAAGAAAAGGAAAATACTATAACCAAAATTAAATCAAAGAAAGTTGAATTACTAATACTACCTAAAGATATTAAAATAGATTTGTTCAATTTTACCAACATTTATACACATCTAAAATTAAAATAGAAGATAGTAAAATTAACTGTAATCTTCCAAAACTGGACCTTTTGGAACAAGAGGAACTTGGAGCTCAAATTACAATCAAAGAAATAGGTGAAACAATAAAATCGTTGAAAAATGGTGAGACCGGGACCAGATGGTTTTAGTAATGAATTTTATAAAAAATGTCATGAGATAACAACCCCTTATTTATTTAATTTATACTCCCATGCTTTTAAAGAAAACAAACTACCTGAAACACTAACAGAATCAACTATGACGCTTATTCCAAAAAAAGATAAAGATTTAGAAGATCCGGGCTCATACAGAGCTATATCACTTTTAAATACAGACCAGAACATCTTAGCAAAGACTTTAGCAAGAAGATTAAGCAAATATATTAGGAAATTGATAAACTCTGATCAAACGGGGTTTATACCCAAAGGATACTCATTTAATAATTTGAGACGCCTGTTTAATATAATGTACTCGCATAAAGTAGAGGTAGAAGATATATCAATTATTTCTTTGGATGCAGAGAAAGCATTTGATCAGGTAGAGTGGCAATACTTATATAAAGTACAGCAAAAATTTAATATGGGAGAGAATTTTATAACATGGGTAAAATTATTGTATGATAAACTGATGACAAGCATTTTAACTAACAACATGTTGTCTCAAAAATTTCAACTATCAAGGGGTAATAGGCAGGGATGTGCGTTATCACCCCTGCTATTTGCCCTTATGATAGAACCTCTGGCTGAAAGTATAAGAATTCATCTGAATATTCAGGGCTATAATACCAGGGACTCAAAGAATAAAATCTCATTATATGCAGCCGATATACTTTTATATATTACAAAGTCACAAACGAGCATACCAAATTTATTAAATTTAATAGAGGAATTTGGGTCTTTTTCTGGATATAGAATAAACTGGAATAAAAGTGAAATCATGACATTAAAACCTCAAGAACCTACACACATATTGAAGTTCCCCTTTAAAATCGCAACAGAAAATTTAAATATTTGGGTATTCAGTTTACTAGAAAATATAAAGCATTATTCAACGCTAATTTTATACCTTTATTAAATAAACTTAATACGCTGATTACATTTTGGAAAACCCTTTATCATTATTAGATAGAATAAATGCAATAAAATGATCTTCCTACCACAATTGCTATACCTATTTCAGTCTATACCGGTGTACGTCAGCCTAAACAGGGCCACTCATGCTCGAACCCTCCCCGCAGACACAGCTCAAGGCCCTGCCCCGACCTCACCTCACCTGCACCGCACCGGGCCTCATCGCGGACACGGTTGCAGACACGTCACCGCAACAGGCCTCGTCGCGGCCACAGCTCCACGCCTTGCACCTCACCAGCAGACACGGCACCGCAACAGGCCGGCTGCTGTCCAGGGCCTAGCCACCCGATAGCTCGGGCTTACCTGGGGCGCCTGCCGAAGACGCCCTTTCTTCACCTCACCGGCATGGACACTGAAGATCCCTGGGAGCTGGCTGCCTGTCCGGCCCAGGGATTCAATCGCTGGCAAAGTCCGCTTCAGGTCAACTGCGCCAGAAGTGCTCTGTCAACATACCTGTGGCAAGGAACAGAGCGGCATTCTGTTGGGACACACCCTGGTAACCAAACTCATGAGGGGCATTTTAATATTAATCCCCCAAGAACCAGGTACTCCCAAATATGGGATATGAGCATTGTACTGACCATGTTAAGAAACTGGTCTCCAGCTACAGCTCTGTCCCTACAGAAACTGACTATGAAAACGGTCATGCTGATGACCTTGGCCACGGCACAAAGGGTCCAGTCACTACAGAAACAAAGGTTGGACAACATGATTATTTCATCTGGAAATTTAACTTTTCACATTAATGAAATAGTCAAACAGAACAGACAGGGGTCAGCAGGCCTAAAAACAGAATTCAGGGCCTACCCGACAGATGGTCGTCTCTGTATTGTAACACACTTACTATTATATATGGAGTATACCAAGAGGGTAGAAATGTCACTTTAATCAGCTACAAACAGCCACTCAAAACAGTGACAGTCCAGACTATCTCTAGATGGCTAAAACAGGTCCTAATAAAGGCTGGAGTAGACACTAGCATTTTTAAATCTCACTCACCAGGGCTGCAGCTACATCGGCAGCTATGAAGTTGGACGTTCCTATGGACCATATCCTCAAGACAGCAGGATGGTCAATGAAGGAAACTTTCCAATGACTTTATAACAATCCAGTCATTGAACCTGGAATATTTGCAGAAACAAATTTAAGTTCTGTAATATAATTTACCCCATAAATAGGGGCAATAATTGGTGTTAATATTTTTATCGTTGGGTTTCAATATCGTATTGATGTCTAATGATGTTAACTCTATTCTCCCCATAATCAAGGCAGATGTGATGCATGGACTCATTTCCACGGCATGAAATCACAGAGCTTTAAAATCTTCACGTAGTCACTCACGTGACTCCGAAGCAAAATAGTAAGATTAAACGAGAACTTACCAGTTTAAAGTTTGATCGTTATTTTATGAGGAGTAACGTTGAGGGAATACGTGCCCTCCACTCCCACCCTTGATCATATACTCAACTGGTATCTCTTCTCTAATCTTACTATGTTTAGTCATTACAGTTATCTGTGATTTCACACCGCTGCTTTGAAGAATGACACGCATGCGTCCTGGCGGGGTTCTTCACGTATTCCCTCAACGTTACTCCTCATAAAATAACGATCAAACTTCAAACTGGTAAGTTCTCGTTTAATCTTACTATTGAAACACAGTCAGTACAGACAAAGAAACAGATTTCTCTGGTCAAAGTCAGGGTACTAAAACAGAGCCAAACAAGCCAACACCTAAACCTGTAATACCTGTTACTGTTAGACGATCAGGCAGGATCCGTAAACCAGTAGTCAGATTAGGTTTTTAAGTTGAGCAACTCACTGTCTAGGTAGAATGTGTAAATATGTAAAATAAATATATTACGTTATCATTTAAGATTGAATGAATACTGGTTTAAATCAAGTATCACAACAAGAATATTGTAACTGTCTACTTAGATTTAATATTTAAAAAAAGGGGAGCAGTGTAATGTATTCATGCGTATTCATGTATATGCTAATGAGTTGGTGTTGTATATAAGTAGGGGATGTTGGGTAATAAATCTCTCTTGTGATCCAGGCAGCCTGCGTGTAAGTTGTTATTCATTCTGCTGTTCGGAATATAACAGCTCTTGAAACCTGTTACATTCCCAGTCAGAAGATAAAATTCTCATCCTATGTCTAACTTTATTAAAGCAGTGCAAGGCAACAATCATTGTGAGTTCAGTGTATGCTTTCACAATGTTGAAAAGGGAATAGTAGTGAGGATAGGTTGGTGGAGACATCACTTTAAACGGGTGGAAATTGCGGACGATGATCATTGAAAGTGGAAGCTAGTGAGGAGAGTGAAGGTAAGAAGTCCCCTATACTTGGTCTCGGTGGCAGGGGAGAGAGTGAGCGTAGCAATACACAGTATGTACCAGATGTAGTGAGAGCCCGGTTGACACTGACAGAGGGAAAACCATAATTGGGGATATGGGAACATAATTGAAAGCTCTGTTATGTGAGATGTCAAGACTAGAACAGATGCGAAGAAGATAGCGGAGAAACTATGGGGTGGCACGGTGGTACAGCGTTAGAGTTACTGCCTTACAGCACCAGAGACCCGGGTTCGAACCTCACTATGGGTGCTTGTTTGTACGGAGTTTGAATGTTCTACCTGTGACCTGCGGGGGTTTACTTTGAGATGTTCGGTTTCCTCCCACACTCCAAAGACTAACAGGTTTGTAGGTTAATTGGCTTGGTGTAAATGTAAAATTGTCCCTAGTGTGTGTAGGATATTGTTAATGTGCGGGAGCCACTGGTTGGCATGGTCTTGGTGGGCTGAAGGGCCTGTTTCCGTGCTGTATCTTTAAACTAATCTAAACTAGGCTATGAGAATGGAAGACGGGTTAGAATTGAAGTTAGGTAGCTTTGGGATACTTAATGGATATTGGCCATTAACATGACCCCTGAGGGAGCTGGGAAGCCGTAAATGAAGGGAAGAATCAGGGATGGGCAAGATGAAAGTGAGGGAGTGGTAGAAATGGCAGAAAATTTATTGAAACATCCCACCCGAACCATCCGATGGGTGAGGTGGGGCAATTCCACACAGAGGAGTCTTTCCCCATGAAGCCCATTGACCTCCGGTTTACCATAGAACCTTAATATCACACTGTGAAAAATGTCAAATAACATCCAAACCTCAGTTTAGAATATAGAACATTGCTTCATGTTTGCACCAAGGTGGGAATGGGGTCTGGAATGAGTAACCGTAGTGAATTTAAAACAAATTACTTTATTTGTGAATAATGGTTGCTTGATAATACCCGGCATTGTTTTGTTAGTGACTAGGATTGGACCAATCGGGCAAGAATGAGACAGATTAGATCGATCCTTATTTTGTGTTTGGGACATACCCTGGGAATATATTTATTGAATGGCTGATGAATCTTGAAGGGATGAATTTCCATGTAACCCCTTGCTCTATGGAATTGCCTTCATGACTGGGATGTCGATCAATGACTTACTTGCTGTTTTGCATTTGTTGTAGTCAACTTGATGGCCATTGTGATCCTGTCGAGAGGAAAGTGCGGACTCTCCAGGTGCATCACTCTCTACCTGGTGGCCACGGCGACGGCGGATACGATGGTCATTTTCACTGATGTGCTACTGTACACGATCATTCCTTTTCACTTCCTGGGAACTTATATGGACACCACTCCTGCAATATCCCTCCTACTTGTCCTGCTCTCTGCAGCCACCGATGTCTCTGTCTGGTTCACCATCACTTTCACCTTTGATCAATTTGTTGCCATCTGTTGTCAGAAGCTGAAAACAAAATATTGCACCACGGAAACTGCCACAGTCGTTTTAACAGCAGTGAGCATGGTGTTCAGTCTGAAGAACATCCCTTGGTACTTTACATATGAGCCTGAGTATATTGTTGACAATGTACCCTGGGGTGTGAAAACCTTATCGAACTTTTACACTGAAAGTGCCTGGTTGGCTTTTGACTGCCTTTCTATTATTTTAACCCCTTTCCTTCCATTCCTCCTGATTCTGCTGCTCAATGCCTTGACGGTCAGTACATTCTGGTGTCGGGCAGAATCCGCAGGAGGCTACAGCAATGCAAGAATAATGAGGATCACCGTGACCCAGAGATGGAGAAGAGAAGGAAATCCATCATTTTGCTCTTCTCCATTTCAGGCAGTTTTATACTTTTATGGATGACAAATGTTCTGTATTTCCTCTACTGGAGGATTGCAAATGTTTATGATTACCCGAGTGTCCATGACCCCAGTTATATCGCTGAACAAACTGGCTACATGTTGCAGCTGCTGAGCTCCTGCACCAACACCTGTATTTATGTGGTGTCCCAGACTAGGTTCAGAGAGCAGCTGAGGGATGCCCTAATGTACCCATTCACCTCGGTTGTTGCATGGTTTCGGTGAAGCACCGACTACGTCAGAGCTACCATTCCAGTTCAGTCTCATTTATTCTCCCACTGTTTCTCTGTGTCAATTGTGACAGCGCCCCCTCCCTTGGATGCCACTCTGATCTCTATCACTGGCTGACTGACCAGGAGAGGTGGATCCCCAGTATCATTGGTAATAGCTGGGTCCAATTAGTAGATATTGGTTATGGCCACCAAAACCACATCAGCCTTCTCCCAATAAAACCCAGGCAAAGAGGGAGGGGGGAGGATTGGCAGGTCTTGCGGCAACAAATGCAAGGATCGGGGTTTCAGCAGGAATCACCTCTGGAAGGACAATATTACTCAGGTGAAAGAAAGCAGTTCGGTTACATGGTGGATATAATCATTTTGCCCAGTGAGACACTAGTTGTATTCAGCTCTGGTTGTCCAAGGCAACACATTTCATAGACATTGACAATTTGGAGACAGTAGGAGGGTTACAGCTGTGGTGATCAGAATCTTCAGTGTACCTGCTGAACCTCATCTCAGGCATTTGGATCATGTTACCAAAGTTTGCCGTCTGGATGGGAAATATTGGTATAGCCTTGATGGACTTTGGGGTAACTCATGCAACAGCAGACCTTGTCATGAGATGCCTTGAAGCATAAATTGCACATTGTCAGACCCCAGTAACTGGCTACTCCAATGCATCATGAAACAATAACAATTAGCTCCATTTCTACTTCTTTGGACATTACTAATGTCTCCTTCATGTCATAGTTAAACTGTTTCCATTTTGAAGCATTATCACATTGAAATTGAAATTGGTCAAGGTATTTCAGTAGTCCCGACTGCCTACAGAGGGATTTTTCCACATTGGATCTCACTTTCTACATTCGAGTGGAACCTTTGAATCTGAAAATTACACCTCAAGAACTCTGGTAGCTCATACCTTTAAAATAATGAATTTTCAGTGTAGGGCATTGAAATGAAACCAAACCAACCTGATTTGACCAGTTTCTACTCACACGCTGAGACTGTACCAGCCATCTATTGTTTCAAGTTGTTGGACCATTACAGTCCAATATTCATTCCTGTTGTGTTCGATAATCTCCGGATTCAGGCAACATAGTTTATATACAAGATATTTTATTACACTACAAAATAAGGCACAATAGACTCAGGTAGCCGCGACTTTTTTTTTCCTTTCTTTTCTTCCTCTATTTCATCTATCTCTTTAGTTCTATCTAGTTTTAAAAAAATGAAGAAAAAGGCAAAAAGTATTGGAGACAATGTAATAATAACCGACAATATTATCAATTTAAAAATGTAAGACTGTAATGATGTAATAGATTATGTACCTATCTCCAATAAAAAATATTTTCAAAAAAAAAAAAAAGTGCCATTCCTAACTGTCACTGTACGTCATGTTGTCCCTTGCGGGTGGAGCACCAAGGCAAATTTCTTGTATGTGAATACGTGGCCAATAAACGTATTAATTAATTAATTAATTAATTCATTCATTATTAGTGCAAGGTTTCCCACTTCCCACCACTCTCTGCCGACACAGGGTCTTAAACCAAAACATCACTCAGATGCTCCACAGATTCTGCTCAACCCACTGAGATCCTTCGACAGTTTGTTTTTCCCTCCAAACTTTTCATGCACTTTCTATGCGTCTTGAATTTTCCCACTTCAGGTAAACTGCTCGCATTGTTTCCCATTATCATGTTTATGTCGTTTTCTCATCCTGTTTTTATGATGCCGCTCTTAACAGTGAGCACTCGTACATCTTCTCACCTGATCTGTTTTAACCCATCTACATCTTTTGCCTTGCACCTCATTCCTCTCCCAGCCCAAAACTCTACTCTCCTCCCAGTTCCGAGCAAGAGTCCCTGGTTTCTCTTTCCACTGAACTGTGTGACTGACTGAGATCTTCCAGTATGTTCTGTTTTAGTTCCTAGTTAAGGCAACACAGTGGTGCAACTGATGGAGTTGCTGCCTTACAGTGCCAGAGACCCGGGTTTGATCCTTACCTCGGTGGCTGTCTGTGTGGAGTTTGCACGTTCTCTCTGTGACCGTGTAGGTTTCTTCCAGGTGCTCTGTAGTTTAATTGGCCACTGTAAAATAGCCCTTAATGTGTCGGGAGTGAATAATAAATTTGGGATAACATAGAACTAGTGCTGGACTGGGTGGACCGAATGGTCTGTTTCCATGCAGTAGCTCAACTAAAAAAAGCTTTTTGCAAATGTTTTCTTCCCAGTATATACTTCCAAGAACAAACAACCCTATTATACTGCAAGAAGATATGAACATTTACTGCCAGACCGGCAATCACAAATCGAGCAGAACAAAAAAGTACAAACAATTTACCAGCTTAGTTTTCGAAAGAACACAACTATGCTGATTCCGAAAGACAGGTCAAGTAAACAAAGAGCTTGACCATCAACTGCAAGGATTGTTACCTTGTACCAAAGGCCAGGTGCAGAGTGAAGTACCCAGCAATGATAGGGATACGGGCAGTGCTGCTATACTAACATCAATGCTTTATGAATGTGTTTCACCTCAACCTCCTTTTCTAACAATCACCCAATGCGAGAGTCAGTGGCATCGCCTGCTCTGTCTTCAGGACAAAACAGCCTTTCCTGACATCTCTCCCAAACAAATCTCCTCAACAGACAGGCACTACACTCCATGGTCCACTTGCAAAAAGCTGTCTTTGCAATGAATTTCTGCTTTCTGCAATATTTTTTTTTCACAACCAACATCACCTCCAAATGGCTGCTCATTGGCCACAGAAAGATTGGTTCTGCAGACAGATTTAAACTGTTCTCAGTTCAGCTGGAGAATAACAGAGTTGAAGCATTAATTTTATTTATCCTTCCACAAAATGATCTCCTCCCTTGAATACATCCAGATTTCCCATTTATATTTGAGAAAATAATTAATGTTATATTGAGTTCATTGGGCAGCTTTGTCCATAAATGATCTAAGTATTGTTGGCATTGAATCATTATTTTAAAGAGCTTGTCAGACAAAAAAAAATCAGATTAGGAATGAAATTGCCTTTATTTGAAATATCATTGATATTCCTCCCACAGTTCATTACACTTTCCATGGAACATCTTGCGAGGAGACTCCAGCCAATTGTAGCTCATTCCAAGGCAAGTTGTATTATTAATGGTCCACTGCTTTAGTCAACAAACCCTTCCATATTAATAATGATGCAACTGTATGATCTCCAGGGAAGTTTCACTCCTGAATAAATGCACTGCTCCCCTCTATGCATCTTGTAATCAGGTAGAGCACTTCCCTCCATCACCAGTAGAAGACATCACCTTCCACCAAAAATGCGGGAGGCAACAATACTGCATCAGATAGAAGACATTTACTACCCTGTTCTTGCAGCTGTGGGAATTCCTGGTAAGCAATATCTCTTGATGTACGTTTGGTAAATGCATCTTAAAATCTTGGACACTCATCTTGTAACTGATGATCTGTCACTGTGCTATATGGCCTCTCTGGTCTTGTGCCTCCTTTGTTTAGTTAGTTTAGTTTATTGTCACGTGTACTGAGGTACAGTGAAAATCTTTTGTTGCTTGGCAAGGTTTGTCCAAATATTTGTTCTGATGGGCCCGGAGCTGCAGATGCGTTTTACAGTGTACAGATCACACTGTGGCAATCACTGCCACAAAATCCGTTCCTCAGCCATTGCCTCTTTCCCCTGGTCTGCAACTGCCTAAGACACGAGCAACCGTGCTGTCGCAAGCAACGCTAATAACCAAATACACACTCCTACCCAACAACCCTTGATTTCCAGCGGGGTTGACCTTGCTGTATTCCACTCCTCGTCCACCCCAATCTGCTGTTGAATCTTCTTCTTCCTCCTGTTTGTTCCCTATAGGCTTGCCTGTCCTAATGCATTCCTTCTCATACCTTCCATAAGCAAGGCCACAAAAAATTCTGCTTCCTGCGTTCCACCCACCAATCCTACACTTGCCAATTCAGTGTCTCTCACCTACATCCTAAATTCTGACCCCTGGTGAGTATTCTCTCCATGACCTCCCCCGTTCCAGCCCCACAGCCCATCCAGGCATCAATGTGAAACAAGACCAGAAAGTGCTGGTAATACTCAGGCAGCATCTGCAGAGAAAGAGGCAGTGATACACATCAGTGACCTGCCATCAGATTGGAGGGAAATTTGAAATAATCATGTTTTAAATTTTAGATGAAGATGAAAAGGGCAGAGGAAAAGAGGTAGGGTTCCCTGAGCTTAGTTTGGGACAGGGCAAGGAATTAGAGCAGAGAGGTCAGAGTGGGATGGAGAATTAAACTGTAGTGGACATGAAACATGAACTCTGCTTTTCTTTCCACTGATGCTGCCTGTCAACTGAATGTTTCCACCACTGGGATGGAGATTGAAATTAACTTAAATCTGCTTTTCCTTTCAACTGATGCTGCCTGACCAACTGAATGTTTCTGTTAAGGTTCATTTTTACTTCAAACAGATAACAGCACAAAAGTTAGTAATACAGTAACGTCTTTATTTCGCCAGGCGGGTGTGGGATCAACTCTCACAGTATGTAAAATGCAGACTAGAGAGTCTCTCATTCTCCACATACCGAGGTAATGTTCAACCAGATATATTTATACCCTAATAATCAGCAATTCAGCAATTCTTTATCTTACAGAGCATTGTACAGCCTCTTGCCTGTTAAAATCAGAGGATTGACAGGTTATTCCTATAGAGCAAAGGTAAGCCAATATATGGTTATGCTGAAGGATGTATTTTTTGCTGATTCAAGCACTCTTGTCTGAAGAAGGGTTTCGGCCTGAAACGTCGCCTATTTCCTTCGCTCCATAGATGCTGCTGCACCCGCTGAGTTTCTCCAGCATTTTTGTGTACCTTCTATCTTCCAGCATCTGCAGTTCCTTCTTGAACTCTTGTCTTTTGACCTTGTTTAGTTATTTTTTGTACATTATAATCTGTGGATTAAAGGCAGGAACCGAGATGTCTGAACATCTTTCTGATTGTTTATATCATAGAGCAAAAACATTCATGTTATTGTGCTGTAATCTCACTAGTGTTATAGAAGAAAGGCGAAAACATTCATGTTATTGTGCTGAACTCTCACTGGTGTAGTAAGAGAAAGGTTAGGCATTCATTTCAATACTAAATCTACAGAAATCTACATTTTGTAACTTCTAAATCTTTAAACTCTTTTATTCCTTCCTCTTTATCATAATATGATCACATTCACAGTCCTCGGTAGGTGCACAATGGTCACAAGCATTTAACAATAAAAATCGGAGTGATGATGAATAAAAAGATAAAGCCATAATGTAACACAGTACCCCAGAGTCCACCAATCCAACTGAGTGGCCAGCAGCTCCCATCTCCTTCATTGTACACATGCATGTCACTGCCAACCTTACAGATCTTTTCAATTTCTTGGGAAATATGGTGGCAAAGTCAGTGATATTAGAGGATTCATCAGAGATATAGGTGCAACACTCATCTTATTATAGCACAGGTGGCTCCTTGTTGATCTTTATGATCAATAATTATATTATAGTAAGAAAGTTTTTTAATTTTTCTCTCAATAATCAGTTACAGAAATGGAGGCATACATGTGTCTGATTGTAATTCGTTTTGAACCTGTCCTTGAGCTCATAAAGGGATATGGCACAAACCCAACATTCTAATCAGATAAGGAAGCTTGTTTACCTTACAGCAGCGAGTTCACTGCTAACACTTCTATCATTGTAACCCTCACCGTTATAGCTTGTAAGCAGGCTGGCATGCCATTTCTACTGATGATACAGCCATGGAATAATAGGCTACTATTCTTAATGTAGGGGTATGGAGAAAAAGGCTGAACATAGGTCAATTACTGTAAAGGTGTCGGCTTCTGCCGGTATAGACGACAGAATAATATTGGTGTCAGGTACTAAAGGAGCAATAGGGATCACTATATTTAATAGCTCTCAGGATTTAATCAAAACACCATTCATGACGTCTTCCCACTTTCAGAGTTGGCAGAATAGGAGTATCACACAGACTTTGCATTTTCACTAATAATGCTTGTTGCAATAAATACATGATGACCATAGCTATCCCTTCTTCAGCCTCTGGGGCCAGTCAATATTGTTTTAAACATGGCAAGGCATCACCCTTTTTTAAAGTCACTTTATGTTCAGGGGCTGAATGCACTCATCCCACATGATTCTTATGCTTTGCCCATAGTTAAAAGGGTACTTGGACCAGAGCCATAGGTAACCTTGGCATATCCTCAGTAGGAGGCTGTTGCTTTTCATAGTGTCCCATTCCTTTCTGACCTATGTGATCTTTCCTTATGTGTCATTGGCAATTTTAAAACATGAATTGTCTGTTAGTCTTTCAGCCATTTTATCATTTTTACTATTTCTATAGCTGTTGCTGGAGGTTTAGTAGCTACGGTTAAGTGTGACTCGGAGGTGTCTCCCATCTCAAATCGATCCCTTTGGTTTTAAGAGAGGTGGACCATTATTCCCAATCACGGGACCCCAAAGAACAAATAAGGGGTCACTGTTAATTGTTCAAGTTTATTCAACCAGGGGGAGACTCGTTCCTGGTATCCGGGATTAAAGAGGCACGTATATAATTCAGTGCAATGCGTTTGCTTATGTTCATGGCTGGTTTCAATAAGATACAGGCCTTTTTTTTTAAATTTTGTACGGCTTCCTTTTACTTCCAGTCTTACAGGATGATGTCCAAGTTCATATTTCCAATTCTTTTGCGATTGGTTAGGTGTATCCAACGAGGATTATTTTCGACCTTCACTGCTGGAGGTGTAGTCAGTAGTACTTGGAAGGGCTCTTTCCACCGTTCTCCCAACTTCTTCTGATCCCAATTTCCTATTAGTTCGTGATTTCCTGGTTGTAAGGATTCGCCGTTATGATCAGCTGATAGTGGTTTCTGCGCTTCTGTGGTTCAGTGGTTTCTGTAAGACTGATAAGGTTCGGGTCAATTGCTGTACATATATAATTAATTCATCACTAAGGTCCTGTTCAGCTCAGCCAAGGCCTTACTTAAACTCTTTAAGTACTTACAAGGCAGGCCCTTTAAAAATAGGTCATTATATTAAAAAACAATTTTTTTTAATTCCCAATTCTTTCAAGCTAACCCCCCAAATTCACAATTTCAAATTAACATATTTTTTTCTGAGATAAAGGCATTTCCAATTCTCATCCAACACCTCAATCTGAATCCCACGTGGCCTGTGTGCAATTCAGATCTCTCTTGAATTCAATTCAAAAGGTAAGAAATAGGAAGAAATCAAACTTAAAATGCCGACAAGTTCACCAATCCAGGTTGCCAGGTTATGCCGCTCAGAAAATGAGCAGTCTCTTTGCTGAGCCACATCCGCTGTTTATTAAAAGTTGAGAAGACAGAGAAGACAGAGAATAATTTCCACATGATAGCCAATGCATTTCCAAAGAGCAAAGGAAAAGAAAATAACTGTGAGCATCCCCACCCCCACACAACTTCTTAAAAATACACCGCCTTTTAAAACACAGGAGACTCTACAAAGATTTATCACGTAAATGAGCAAGCTCATTCAATGACATCCTATTTCATTTGAATTATAGGATTAATTCAACATTCAACTGGCTCCACAAACAAGTAACAGTCTTTAAACTCACTCACTCTACACCCTCTTTTCTGTGACATTCACTCACAATTTCCCACACCTCATGCAATATGCTGAATCACAGATATTCACACACTTTAAAGCAATCAAATTCTCACTCAAGGGTAAAACACAGTTATACACTCAAGGAAATCATGCAAAACTCTTAAAACTTTGATACACCCAAAAATGTTCATACTTTGTTCATGAATACAACATAAACTGAAGAACGGCCTTAACCCAAAACAGACATTTACATATGCCTTATATCCCACTCGAAACTCTCTCTCTCTGTTGCTGCTGCTACTGCTCCCCCCTCTTGGACGCGGGTATTTTCATTAAAACGTCAAAGTGTAAGCTACATTCCACATTCCCTTCCCTTCTTATCGTAAGGAAGTGTATATAGTGTAAAAGAACTGACAGAAAAATATCAGGTACACAAATTTGACCGAGAGGGGTGAGCCAGAGGCTCCTCAAAGGGTCAACGGCGCAGCCCCCTCATTTCCCCAGATCTTTTTACGTGGCAGAACCCTCAGCTCCCTCAGGGTTTATGTTAATAGACAATATCCATTGTATCCCAAAGCTACTTAACTACAGTTCCAACACTGCTTCCAAGTCTCCTAGCTTAGTTTAGTTTAGTTTAAAGATACAGCACGGAAACAGGCCCTTCCGCCCACCAAGACGGCGCAAACCTGTGATCCCCGCACACTAAAGGGGCTGCCCCTCTTCGGCGACCTAATCCGTGACTTAAGAAGAGTGTCTTCGACCTTCAAGCTCGAGGGCACTCGCATGAAAAACCTCGAGCTTGAAGGTCGAAGGTTTTGAAACCGTGAGCTGGATCGACCGACCGCGCGCGCACACACACACACACACACACACACCACACACACACACACACACACACACACACACACACACACACACACACACACACACACACACACACACACACACACACACACACACACACACACACACACACACACACACACACACACACACACATCGCAAAGACGGGAGCCAAGGAAAAGCGGGGGAACACTGACTGAAATTCACACCCACGATGAAGAGCAAGGTAAAAACGGCTGCACAGTGTAAGTCCTTTGGGGGGGGTGGGAGAGGAGGGAAGAGAGGGGGAGAGGGGGAAGAGAGGGGGGAGAGAGGGGGTGAGGGGAGTGGTGAGAGGGGGTGAGAGGGGGTGAGAGGGGGAGAGAAGGGCAGAAAAGGGGGGGGAGAGAGGGGGGGGGAGAAGGGGGGGAGAAGAAGGGGGGGAGAGAAGGGGGGGGAAGAAGGGGGGGAAAGAAGGGGGGGGGGGAAGAAGGGGGGGAAGAAGGGGGGGGAAGAAGGGGGGGGGGGAAGAAGGGGGGGGGGGGGGGGAGAAGGGGGGAGAAGGAGTGGAGACACTTTTAAGTAGGGAATAAAGTTTAAGCATTTTACCTACTGGTCGGCTTTCCTTGATCCTGAAAACTCCAATGAGCCAATCAAATGCCCGTTCAGCGAAGGAGATTGCCTATGGCTGCACTCGACTGCCTGTAACTAAATAGCGACCCCACTCCACTTCACTACGAGTTAAAAAGAACCATGCCGAACAAATTATACATGCTGAAATTTTTTCCACGACCTAGCTTAGGCCGCGAGTATTCGGGAACTTCCCTAGAGAATAAAGGAGAATTCCAGTGACCTCATAGGACCACGTGTCAACCATGCTGCGAGTTTGAGTCAAGGGCAAACTCTTCTAAACTCTCAGATTAGGTCACAGCAGTGGGACAGTCCCTTAACACTATCCTAGACATACGAGGGACAATTTCACTTTTACACCAAGTCAATTAACCTACAAACCTGTACATCTTTGGAGTGTGGGAGGAAACCAAAGATCTCGGAGTAAGCTCCCCCACATCAAACGTAGAACATAGATTCTACCCAGTGCAGAGGGAGAAGAGGAGGGAAGAGACTGCAGACCTAAGACTTTTGCCTCCATCACAGTGAGGATATGCTGGGTGGACTCACTGTGGTGGATGTTAATGTGTGTTTATTGTTGTTTTATTGTATGGTATTATATGTATGACTGCTGCAATTTCGTTCAGACTTCGGTCTGAATGACGAAAAAAGGCTATCTATCTATCTATTAGATCGATCCTTATTTTGTGTTTGGAACAAACCTGGTGAACTTATTTATTAAATGGCTGATGAACCTTGAAGAGATGAATGACCTGTTGGCGCTCACATTCCCATGTAATCCCTTGCTCTTTGGAATTGCCTTCATGACTGGGATGTCGATCAATGACTTACCTGCTGTTTTGCATTTGTTGTAGTCAACTTGATGGCCATTGTGATCCTGTCGAGAGGAAAGTGCGGACTCTCCAGGTGTATCACTCTCTACCTGGTGGCCATGGCGACGTCGGATTTGATGGTCATTTTCACTGATGTGCTACTGTACACGATCATTCCTTTTCACTTCCCGGGAACTTACATGGACACCACTCCTGCAAGATCCCTCATACTTGTCCTGCTCTCTGCAGCCACCGATGTCTCTGTCTGGTTCACCATCACTTTCACCTTCGATCGATTTGTTGCCATCTGTTGTCAGAAGCTGAAAACAAAATATTGCACCGTGGAAACTGCCACAGTGGTTCTAACAGTAGTGAGTGTGGTGCTCAGTCTGAAGAACATCCCTTGGTACTTTATATATGAGCCTGAATTTATTGTTGATGATGTACCCTGGGGTAACACCATGTCACTAAGTTTTTACACAGAAACTGCATGGGTAGCTTTTGACTTGTTCTGCATGACTTTAACTCCTTGCTTCCCATTCCTTCTGATTCTGCTGCTCAACACTCTGACTGTCAGATCCATTCTGGTGACGGGTAAAATCCGCAGGAGGCTCCAGAAAAGCAGTAATTGTGAGGATCGCAACGACCCAGAGATGGAGAAACGAAGGAAATCCATCATCTTGCTCCTCACCATATCAGGCAGTTTTGTAGTTTTGTGGATGACAAGAATGCTGCTTTTACTATATTACAGAATAACCATGAACATACATGATCTCTCGGGTCCGGGCCACATCGCTGAACAAACTGGCTACATGCTGCAGCTTCTGAGCTCCTGCACCAACACCTGTATTTATGTGGTGACCCAGACTAGGTTCAGAGAGCAGCTGAGGGATGCCCTGTTGTACCCATTCACTGCGGTTCTTGCATGGTTTCAGTGAAGCTGCATTCATAACCACCTTCCCAGTGCCGTCCTCTCAGCTATTCTACTCCCTCTTTCTCTAACTCTGTGATTAGATTGGGCAAGTAGTGCCCCACGTGTAACTTGACTGGGTGCATCATGGCCTGATATGGTAATTCCAATGCACAGGGTTCCAGGAAGCTGCAGAGAGTGTGGACTTAGCCTGGTCCATCACGGGTACAGCCGTCCCCACCATCCTAAGCATCTACGTGATCTACGCCTCTACAAGATGGCGGCGCCTACCAACAAAGATCCCCACCATCCCGGCCACACCTTCTCCTTCATGCTTCCATTGGACAAGAGGTACAGAATCCCTCACCATCATGTTCAGGAACTGCTACAGCCCTACAGCCATCAACACCCCCTTACTATACTTCCTATATACCCATGAGTGTGGGTACAATTTCTGCAAATGACAGCACTGTGTTGTGCCAGATCTCGGACAATGCTGAGAGAGACAGGAAGGTGAAAGAGAACTTAGTTACATCCAGACAAGTCAACAACCTCTCCCTCAATATCAGCAAGATGTTGTTATCTTTAGGTTGCAAGGTGTTTACACCCCGGTCTGCATCAAAGTTGCCGAATTGGAAATGGTCAAGAGCATCAAGACTTGGCATATATATCACCAACAATCTGTCTTGTACCAACCACATTGAATCTGATCCTCCCACTTCTTTGAGAGACTGTGGAAGTTCGACAACTCTCCAACAACTCTCAACAAATTATACAGATGCACCATAGAAAACATACTATCCCGTTGCATCACAGCTTGGTTGGAAACAGCTCTTCGTAAAACCACAAAGAAATTGTCGATGTAATGCGGTCCATCACACGGACGAGCTTCCCCACCATTGACTCCATCTAAACATTACTCTGCCTTGTTAAAGCAGTCAACATAAACAAGATCCTTTATCACCCTGGTCATTCCCTCTTCTCACCTCTCCCATCAGGAAGAAGATACAAATGTTTGAAAGAACATGCCACCAGATTCTTCACCACTGTTATCAAAAAGCCAAACAGTCTTGCCATAAGCTAGGGCTTGGTCCTAATCTGAGATGACCCGTTGTCTTTTCAAACACGTATCATTGAATTGAATTGAATCCTTTATTTGTCATTCAGATCTTTCGGTCTGAACAAAATGTTGTTGCCTGCAGCCATACATGTAATAATAAAACAACACACAATAAACACAAATTAACATCCACCACAGTGAGTTCACCAAGCACCTTCATTGTACCGTTGGCCCTGTGTTAGCCTACATATGACAAATAAAACTGACTGACTGAACTGATCTTCCAATTTACCTCATTAGGATGTTGGACCTTTTCTCGGTAACTCTAATGCTCCAATACAGCAAGCCCAGTCAATTCAAGTCAAGTCAAGTCAAGTTTATTCGTCACATACACATACGAGATGTGCAGTTAAATGAAACGTGGCAATGCTCCCAGACTTTGTGCAAAAAGACAAACAAACAAACAAACAACCAAAGAAACTACAACAGAATGGAACAGAATCACATATTCTTTTACATATTAAATATTGTGGGCGGAAGGAAAAAGGGAAAAAAACAGCAATTTAAAAAAAAGCAGTCGAGTGGTTCAGTAAAGTTAGTCCCTGGTGAGATAGGAGTTTACAGTCCTAATGGCCTCTGGGAAGAAACTCCTTCTCAACCTCTCCATTCTCACAGCATGGCAACAGAGGCGTTTGCCCGAACGTAGCAGCTGGAACAGTCCGTTGTAGGGGTGGAAGGGGTCTCCCATGATCTTATTGGCTCTGAAGTTGCGCCTCCTGATAACACTATATTCTGCACTCTGTGATGTTTCTCTTTGTTCTATCTGCTGCACTTCTGCATGGCTTGATTGTACTCATGTACAGTGTGATTTGATTTGACTGGATGGCAAACAAACAAATGCTTTACACTGTATCTCAATACAGGTGACAATAATAAACCAATACCAACTCTAATTCTACTTCAACAATGGAACAATAAGGACCTGTGATGCTGCTCAAGCGAGATCTTCAATGCATCTGTACCTCACTATACTGTGCAAAATAAAATAAACGCAACTCAACTTGACTTGACTGTGATATTGCTAGAGTCACTGGCTCCTGTTGCAAGGGAACAGGTTCAAGGATCCGACTGATAGAACAGAAAAAGGCTCACACTCCAATTAAAGTATAAATCATTTATTGGCAACAGAGAGTAAACATCTACTTATCTAGGTTTGCACAAGTCCCCCTCTACAGCAGCACAACTCCCTCTCTATGCCCCCTTATGAGCAGCTGGTCGCAACCCAGTCCGTCAGTGAGGCCTTCCAGTATACATCAAGTTTATTGGCAATAGGGGGTGAACATCTACTTATCTAGGTTTGTGCAGGACCCTGTCTACAGCAGCATAACTCTCTCTCCCTATGCCCTGCTCGAGGCACCGGTCAATATCCCAGCTCTTTGATGACCTTTTGAAGAACAAAGGAGCACGCTGCAGATGCCTGCTTTATACCAAGTGGGGCAAGAAGCCGTCAGAGCACTACTTCAAGCCAATAGGATTCTGAAATACGCCATTAGTCCCCCAATAGAGTCATAGAGTCATAGTGTGGAAACAGGGGCCTTTGGCCCAACTTCCCCTCGCAGGCAAACATGTCCCACCTGCCTGGTCCATAATTTGGTCCATATCCCTCCAAACCTGTCCTATCCATGTACCTAGTCAAACTGTTTCTTAAACGTTGGGATAGTCCCAGCCTCAACTACCTCCTCTGGCAGCTTGTTCCATACACCCACCACCCTTTGTGTGAAAAAGTTACCCCTCAGATTCCTATTAAATCTTTTCCCCTTCACCTTTAACCTATGTTTGGTTGGTTAAGAAGGTTCAACTGTTGGGTATAAATGCAGGAATAGCAAGATGGATTCAACAGTGGCTGAATGGGAGAAGCCAGAGGGTAATGGTGGATGGTTGTTTATCGGGTTGGAGGCAAGTGACTAGTGGGGTGCCTCAGGGATCTGTGTTGGGTCCTTTGTTGTTTGTCATGTACATCAATGATCTGGATGAAGGTGTGGTAAATTGGATTAGTAAGTATGCAGATGATACCAAGATAGGGGGGTGTTGTGGATAATGAAGAGGATTTCCAAAGTCTACAGAGTGATTTGGGCCATTTGGAAAAATGGGCTGAAAGATGGCAGATGGAGTTTAATGCTGATAAATGTGAGGTGCTACACCTTGGCAGGACAAATCAAAATAGGACGTACATGGTAAATGGTAGGGAATTGAAGAATACAGTTGAACAGAGGGATCTGGGTATAACCGTGATTAGTTCCTTGAAGGTGGAATCTCATATAGCTAGGATGGTAAAGAAAGCTTTTGGTATGCTAGCCTTTATAAATCAGAGCATTGAGTATAGAAGCTGGGATGTAATGTTAAAATTGTACAAGGCATTGGTGAGACCAAATCTGGAGTATGGTGTACAATTTTGGTCGCCCAATTATAGGAAGGATGTCAACAAAATAGAGAGAGTACAGAGGAGATTTACTAGAATGTTGCCTGGGTTTCAACAACTAAGTTACAGAGATAGGTTGAATAAGTTAGGTCTTTATTCTCTGGAGCGCAGAAGGTTAAGGGGGGACCTGATAGTGGTCTTTAAAATGATGAGAGGGATAGACAGAGTTGATGTGGACAAGCTTTTCCCTTTTAGAATAGGGAAGATTCAAACAAGAGGACATGACTTCAGAATTAAGGGACAGAAGTTTAGGGGTAATATGAGGGGGAACTTCTTTACTCAGAGAGTGGTAGCGGTGTGGAATGAGCTTCCAGTGGAAGTGGTGGAGGCAGGTTCATTGGTATCATTTAAAAATAAAGTGGATAGGCATATGGATGAGAAGGGAATGGAGGGTTATGGTATGAGTGCAGGCAGGTGGGACTAAGGGGAAAAAAAAAAATTTGTTCGGCACGGACTTGTAGGGCCGAGATGGCCTGTTTCCGTGCTGTAATTGTTATATGGTTATATGGTTATATGGTTATGTCATCTGGTTCTCGATTCACCTACTCTGGGCAAGAGACTCTGTGGATCTACCTGATGTTTTATCTATCGATAGCAGGGGCCCACAGCATTTCCCACCCTCTCTTGTTACCAAGCAAAGCCCTATTAACTATTTGTTATCTACAGACTATTCGCACGCCTGGCTTTCTCACTACAACTCCCTGTTCAGTGAAAGCGTTCTGTTGTATTGAGTGGCACCACCAGTGTGTTGAATGGAGTAGGTTCAGAGCAGGCCCAACAACCATTGATGGGATACTGTGGGCCTCCAGCAGTTGTAGCACAATTCCTCCCCCCACATCACTTGCAGTTTCAGCCGTGTAAATGGGTCACCTGCAGGAGCAGTGCCAGGAGCAGCATCAGCTGCACCAAAACATGAAGACAAACAACACAAAAAGCTGGAGAAACTCAGTGGGACAGGCAGCATCTCCGGAGAGAAGGAATGTGAGAAGCTGCCTGTCCCGCTGAGTTACTCCAGCTTTTTGTTTCTACCTTTGGTTTAAATCAGCATCTGCAGTTCCTTCCTACCCAAGACAAACAGCACTGCAGATGCTGGAATCTAGAATTTAAAAAAAGGCTTGATGAACTCAGCAGGTCAAGCGACACATGTGGAGGTTAATGCTTTAAAGTTGATGCTTTGGGTTGAGCCTTAGCAGAGGAAAGGTTGCCAGTATTTAGCAGTATAAGACAGGGTGGGACAGAGGGTGGAAGGTGATAGATAGAGCCCATCATTTACCCACCCACCCCACCCCCTCACATTACAATAGACTGGCTATCTGTCCTTTGGAAACAGTGCGGAAACAGACGCTGGCAGAAGGGACTGTTTCCACACGGTCTCTTAAATCAAAAGTCTGAGGAAAGTGTAGATGATGTTTAACTGGATGCTGCCCAGATTAGAAGGTAATCAAATTGGATTAAAAGCAAAATTGGATTAACCTGGATTATTTTTGCTGCCGTTTGCAGTTGAGGAGAGATCTGATGGAAATATATAACATATCAGGGATGACGCCAGATTCAGCAGTGACCATACCGACACTGGCAGTACCCACATTATATATTTTATTTACATTGGGAAGAAAGTCCAGGACCGCATGGGGGCGCTGTTCTTCATTAGCAGGGACATGTGCAGTGGAGCTGGCAATCTCTGACTTGTCTCAGCAGCTCAGTCCTGGTCTCGAAGGAGGAGGAATGGCAATCTCCGGTTTTATGTAGTAATTACACCTGATGAAAGTTCTGAAATTAGAAAGACCTCTCATGTCCGGCTGAATCCCCTGCATCCACCACTTCCCTGCCTCAGCACACAGACCTGCCTCTAGCACGTCCAGGTTTCCGTCACCAAAGCTAATGGTCCTCTGATCCGTGGCCCCATGGAGTGTGCTGCTGTGCATAAACTACCATGAGCAATGTGTCTCAAAGGGCTTTTGGTCAGTGGAAAACCTCAGAAGCTGCCTTAAGGGAGCAGGATCCTCTTAGGAACAATGCAGTTCTCCATTTACTACCCGTTTCGGCCTGTAACCCATGACAACTGCACTCCTTTAGCCATTTTCACAATTTTTTAATGAGGGATCCAAAGGCACCAGAAATAGGACAACCGCGATTTCCAGCATGAGGCTGCTGGGGCTGTCGATAGTGAGCTGCAACAACACTTCCTCAGCCCAGGTATTCTTGTGCAGTGCTCTCCAGAACTCAACAGAGACCTGATGGGTTGCTGTCAGCAGCCTTACCTGAGGATGGTGTCACCGTCAGAACTGGGTGCACCAAGTCCGCACCAATCAACGATCACCTGTACACTAGTTCCATCCTACATACTGGGGACAACTTACAAAAGCCAAATAACCTACAAACCTGTATGTCCTTGAAAAGTGGGAAGAAACTGGAGTACCCAGAGAAACCCCACGTGATCACGAGAAGGAAGTACAAAACTCCATACAGTCAGCACCCGCAGTCAGCATCGAACCCGGGTCTCTGGGGTCCCAAAGGCTAACGAGCAGCACGGACAAAAGCAGGTGCAAGCAGGAGTGGGCCATTCGGTTTGTCGAGCCTACTCCACCATTCAAAAGGATCATGGCCACTTTGTTACTGCAATGCTACTTTCTCTCTCATGCACTAATAACATAAGCTCTCAATTTATTTAATTTCCAATAATTGTATCAAGTGTACTCAGAGTCACCAACCTCCTGGGTAGACAATTCCAAACATTCCAAGCTCAGGTCAATAAATGCTTTCTCAACTCTGTCCTGACTGGCCCACCCCTTCTCATGACTCTGTGACCCCTGGTTCCAGACTCGTGGGGGCGGCAAGGTGGAGCAGCGGTAGAGTTGCTACCTTAAAGCACCAGAGAACTGGGTTCAATCCTGACCACGGGTGCTGTCTGTATAGAGTTGATACCTTGTTCCCGTGACCGCGTAAGCTTTCTCCGGGTGCTCCGTTTCTTCCCACAGTCCAAAGACGTACAGGTTTGTAGGTTAATTGGCTCTGGTAAAAACTGTAAATTGTCCCTTGTGTGCAGGATAGTGTTAGTGTACGGGGATCACTCTGAACATTAATAGCCCATTCAAACTCCTGTGAAAAATAATCACAATCCTCACAAAACAAATCTCCCAAAGAGACAGGCACTACACTACACTCAACTTATAAAAGCTGTCTTTACAATAAATCTCTGCTTTCTGCTTTTTTTCACAACTAACATCACCTCCAAATGGCTGCTCATTGGCCATGGAAAGATTGGTTCTGCAGACAGATTTAAACTGTTCTCAGTTCAGCTGAAGAGTAACAGATTTGAAGCATTAATTGTATTTATGTCTCCACAGAATGATCTCCCCCCCTTGAATACATCCAGATTTCCCCATTTATATTTGAGAAAATAATTAATGTTATATTGAGTATATTGGGCAGCTTTGTCCAAAAATGATCTAAGTTTTGTTGGCATTGAATAATTATTTTAAAGAGCTTGTAAGACAACAAAAAATCAGGATAGGAATGAAATTGCCTTTATTTGAAATATCATTGATATTCCTCCCACAGTTCATTACACTTTCCGTGGAACATCTTGCGAGGAGACTCCAGCCAATTGTAGCTCATTCCAAGGCAAGTTTTATTATTAATGGTCTACTGCTTTAGTCAACAAAAACCTTTTCATATTAATAATGATGCAACTGTGTGATCTCCAGGGAAGTTTCACTCCAGAATAAATGCACTGCTCCTCTCCATGCATCTTGTAATCAGGTCGAGCACTTCCCTCCATCACCAGTAGAAGACATCACCTTCCACCAAAAATGCGGGAGGCAACAATACTGCATCAGATAGAAGACATTTACTACCCTGTTCTTGCAGCTGTGGGAATTCCAGGTAAGCCAATATCTCTTGATGTACGTTTGGTAAATGCATCTTAAAATATTGAACAGTCATCTTGTAACTGATCGACACACGTATCAATGCGTTTTATGGCCTCTCTGGTCTTGTGCTTCCGTAGTTTAGTTTAGGTAGTTTAGTTTATTGTCTCGAGTAACGAGGTAGTGAAAAGCGTACTTGGATTTGTCCAATTGCTTGTTCTGATTAGCCTAGAGCTGCAGATGTATTGTACAGAGTACAGACCACACTGTGGCTATCTCTGCCACAAAGTCCATTCCTCAACCACTGACTCTGTCCCTCTGGTCTGCAACTGCCTGATCATAAAGTAACAAGCAAGCAACCCAATCTGCTGTTGAATTTCATTTTTCCTCCTGTTTGTTCATTATATATTTGCCTGTCCAAATGTATTCCTTCTCCTCTCTTCCATAAGCAAGGCCACCAGAAATTCTGCTTCCTGCGTTCTACCCACCAATCCTGCACTTGCCAACTCAGTGTCTCTCACCTACATCCTAAATTCTCACCGCTGGTGAATAATCCCCACATGACCTCCCCCGTTCCAGCCCCACAGCCCATCCAGGCGTCCATATGAAACAAGACCAGAAAGTGCTGGTAATCTCAGGCAGCATCTGCAGAGAAAGAGGCAGTGATACACGTCAGTGACCTGCCATCAGATTGGAGGGAAATTTGAAATAATCATGTTTTAAATTTTAGGTGATGGTGAAAAGGGCAGAGGAAAAGTGGAAGGGTTCCCTGAGATTAGTTTGGGACAGGGCAAGGAATTAGAGCACAGAGGTCAGTGGGATGGAGAATTAAACTGTAGTGGACATGAAACATGAACTCTGATTTTCTTTCCACTGATGCTGCCTGACCAACTGAATGTTTCCACCACTCTGCTTTTGCTTCATGTGTGTATTAGACTGGAGACCAGGAGTGCATGAGTGGACAACAGAATGGTTGAATCTAATGGTCAAAGCCTGGAAAAATAATACAGGTGTGTGTGGGAGTTGTCAATGGAAGGACATGAATTAGGTCTGAGATGCCCTTTAGAGGAGAGAAGGAAACTGTTTGAAATAGGAAATACAAAAGGACTGATTGTCTGAAATAGTTGAATTTGAGTTTGGCTATTGAAACCTGTTACATTCCCAGTGAGAAGTGAGATTCTAATCCTATGTCTAACTATTAAAACAGTGCAAGGAATCAATGACTGCAAGTTCAGAGTTTGCTTTCGCAATGTTGAAAAGGGAAGAGGAGTGAAGATAGGTTGGTGGAGACATCACTTTAAACGGGTGGAATTTGTGGACAATGATCATTGATAGTGGAAGCTAGTGAGGAGAGTGAAGTCAAGAAGTCCCCTATACTTGATCTCAGTGGCAGGGGAGGGAGTGAGGGTAGTAATACACAGTATGTACCAGATGTAGTGAGAGCCCTGTTGACACTGACAGATGGAAAACCATCATTGGGAATATGGGAATATAATTGAAAACTCTGTTATGTGAGATGTCAAGACTAGAACAGATGCAAAGGAGACAGTGGAGAAACTATGGGGCGGCACGGTGGTACAGCGTTATAGCTACTGCCTTACAGCACCAGGGACGCGGGTTTGATCCTCACTATGGGTGCTTGTCTGTACGCAGTTTGTATGTTCTACCTGTGGCTTGTGGGGATTTACTTCGAGATCTTCGGTTTCCTCCCACAGGTGAGGTGGGTCAATACCACACAGAGGAGTCTTTCCCCATGAAGCCCATTGACCTCAGTTTTACCACAGAACCTTAATGTCACACTGTCCAAAATGTCAAATAACATCCAAACCTCAGTTTAGAATATAGAAGGTACACAAAAATGCTGGAGAAACTCAGCGGGTGCAGCAGCATTTATGGAGCGAAGGAAATAGGTGACGTTTCGGGCCGAAACCCTTCTTTAGAATAAAGAACATTGCTTCATGTTTGCACCAAGGTGGGAATGGGGTCTGGAATGTGTAACCATAGTGAATTTAAAACAAAATACTTTACTTGTGAATAATGTTTGCTTGATAATACCTGGCATTGTTTTGTTAGTGACTAGGATTGGACCAATCGGGCAAGAATGAGCCAGATTATATCGATCCTTATTTTGTGTTTGGGACATACCCGGGGAATTTATTTATTGAATGGCTGATGAACCTTGAAGGGATGAATGACCTGTTGCTGCTCACATTCCCATGTAATCCCTTGCTCTCTGGAATTGCCTTCATTACTGGGATGTTGATCAATCACTTACTTGCTGTTTTGCATTTGTTGTAGTCAACTTGATGGCCATTGTGATCCTGTCGAGAGGAAAGTGCAGACTCTCCAGGTGTATCACTCTCTACCTGGTGGCCATGGCAACGGCGGATACGATGGTCATTTTCACTGATGTGATACTGTACACGATCATTCCTTTTCACTTCCCAGGAACTTACATGTCCACCACTCCTGCAATATCCCTCCTACTCGTCCTGCTCTCTGCAGCCACCGATGTCTCTGTCTGGTTCACCATCACTTTCACCTTTGATCGATTTGTTGCCATCTCTTGTCAGAAACTGAGAACAAAATATTGTACCACGGAATCTGCCACAGTGGTTTTAACAGCAGTGAGCGTGGTGCTCAGTCTGAAGAACATCCCTTGGTACTTTATATATGAGCCTGAGTATATTGTTGACAATGTACCCTGGGGTGTGAAAGTTTCATCGAACTATCTCACGGAAAGTGCCTGGTTGGCTTTTGACTGCCTCTCTATTATTTTAACCCCTTTCCTTCCATTCCTCCTGATTCTGCTGCTCAATGCCTTGACAGTCAGACACATTCTGGTGTCGGGCAGAATCCGCAGGAGGCTACAGCAATGCAACAATAATGAGGATCACCCTGACCCAGAGATGGAGAAGAGAAGGAAATCCATCATTTTGCTCTTCTCCATTTCAGGCAGTTTTATACTTTTATGGATGACAAATGTTCTGTATTTCATCTACAGGAGGATTGCAAATGTTTATGTTTACACGAGTGTCCATGACCCCAGTTACATCGCTGAACAAACAGGCTACATGTTGCAGCTTCTGAGCTCCTGCACCAACACCTGTATTTATGTGGTGTCCCAGACTAGGTTCAGAGAGCAGCTGAGGGATGCCCTAATGTACCCATTCACTGTGGTTGTTGCATGGTTTCGGTGAAGCAGCAACTACGTCAGAGCTACCAGTACAGTTCAGTCTCATTTATTCTTCCCACTGTTTCTCTGTGTGAATTGTGACAGCGCCCCCTCCCTTGGATGCCACTCTGATCCCTATCACTGGCTGACTGTCCAGGAGAGGCCGATCCCCAGTATCATTGGTAATCGCTGGTTCCAATTAGTTGATATTAGTTATGGCAACCTAAACCATGTCAGCCTTCTCCCAATATAACCCAGGCAAAGAGGGAGGGGGGAGGATTGGCAGGTCTGGCGGCAACAAATGCAAGGATCAGGGCTTCATCAAGAATCACCTCTGGCAGGACAATATTACTTGGGTGAAAGTAGGCGGTTCATTTACATGGTGAATATACTCATTCTGCCCAGTGAGGCACTAGAGTTGTATTTAGCTCTGGTTGTCCAAGGCAACACATTTCATAGACATTGACAATTTGGAGACTGTAGGAGGGGTACAGCTGTGGTGATCAGAATCATCAGTGGACCTGCAGAACATCATCTCAGGCATTTGGATCATGTCACCAAAGTTTGCCGTCTGGATGAGAAATATTGGCGCGGCCATGGTAGAATTTTGGTAACTGATGCAACAGCAGACCATGTCATGAGATGCCTTGAAGCAAAAATTGCACATTGTCAGACCCCAATAACTGGCAACAATGCATCAAGTTCAAGTTCAAGTAAGTTTATTGTCATGTGTCCCTGTATAGGACAATGAAATTCTTGCTTTGCTTAAGCACACAGAAAATAGTAGGCATTTACTACAAAACAGATAAATGTGTCCATATACCATAATATAAATATATACACACACATGAATAAATTAACTGGTAAAGTGCAAATAACAGAAAGTGGTTATTAATGTCTCCTCCATGAATGTCTCCTCCATGTCATATTTAAATTGTATCCATTTTGAAGCATTATCACATTGAAATTACAATTGGTCAAGATATTTCAGTAGTCCCGACTGTCTACATTGAGATTTTCCACATTGGGTCTCACAAACTACAATAGTGTGGAACATTGAATCTGAAAATCATACCTCAAGAACTCTGATAGCTCATAAATTTAAACTAATGAATTTTCAGTGTAGGGCTTTGAAATAAATTAACCAATCTGATTTAACCAGTTCCTACTCACACGGCTGAGACTGTTTCCAGCCATCTATTGTCTTGAGTTGTTGGACCAATACAGTCCAATATTCACTCCTGTTATGTTCGATAAATCACCGGATTCAAGCAACATAGTTTGTATAACACGGTATTTTATTTCAGTACAAAATAAGGCACAATAGACTCAGGTAGCCGCGTACGCACTCGCAAAACCCCGATTGCACAGCAAAGCGTGCCGCCGAGTAGTGACCTGTTGATTCCGTTAGCCCTGAGAGCCGCTCCATTCTTTCATCATATGTCAGTCCCGCCATCCCGGGAATTAACCTGGTGAACCTACACTGCACTCCCTCAATAGCAAGAATGTCCTTCCTCAAATTAGGAGACCACTTACTGAAAAATGTATTTTCCGCACCAATCTTTAATCCTTCAGCTAACTTGGTAGACACTGCCTGCTTACCATGGGTACTGATCTCCCCATCATCAAAGTGATCTAAAGGAAGTGCTGCCTCATAAAGGCAGCCAACATCACCACTGACCCTCATCACCCTGGCCATGGTCTCATGTTATTCCTAGGTACAGAAGATACAGGCATGAAAACCGTGACCACCAGGTTCAAGAACAGCTTCTTCCCAGCAACCATCAGGGTCTTTAACTGTACAACACCATTCTCAGCATCTTTGAACATCTGTGGACTGTGTCTTTGGTTACACTATGAACTTTACGATACTGAAGTGATCTGAAATTGATCTGTGTTTTTGATTTAGTATTATGGTTATTAATTTATCGAATTATATTATCTGTGTGTATTAAGTTATGGGCTTGTTAAGCTATAATAAGGAAAAACGTAATTGTTCCATTGTCGATACTTATGACAATTAAACACACTTGACTTTCTTGACTTGACAATTACAGAGGCTCCTCGAGGTTTTGCTTGATTTTGCTTACGGAATTATGACTTTTCTCAAACCGTATTTAAATCTATACTTCCTGGTTTTGAGTCTTTTCTGGGTGAAATAGCTTATTCATGTTTATTCCATCCAGGCCCAATCCTGATGACATAAACTTCAATTAAGTCTCACATCCAGCCTCCTCGGTTGCATAGGGGGAAGAAAAACAATAGTTTATCCAATCTTCTTTCATAGCCTCTATTTTCCAGTTCTGGTAACATCCGCACATGTCTCCTCTGCACTCGATTATGTGCATTCTTGTCCTTCCTATAATGGGGAGCAGAGAAAAATCAGAAAGTTATTAAATTTTCTCTATCAGGAGAGATTAAAAGTGGATTGATGCTACATTGGCAATCAGCAGGAGTAACTAGCACCTTGTGGTCTGTGTGATTGTAGGGCAGTGACTACATACATCAGGTATGCAGAGGTATTATTTTTCTGAATTTTGTACTGTCATACCATGCAAGAATTTGAGGAAAGGAAGGCTAAATAACTCATGTTGTACCTCAACAAGCAAAAGCTAGTTGTAGACATAATCTATGAATTCCCCAGCATTTCTATATTTTATAAAGACGGGGTCAGGGACAAAACTAATGACTGAAATTAATTTATGAATCAACACCTCAAATATTGTTACCATAGGTGTTTGGTCAAGAATATAAAGTTTCAATAACCTTTATGATATGCGGTAATGTGAGAGTTGTAAAATATATAATTGAATAGAATAAAAATACTAGGGAACTTGCGTAGAAATGCGTCTCACTACATTTAAAGTCCATTATGTATCAACTCTCTTTCGCTTGCACTAGGTTTACTTTTCCCATTTAATTTCTCCTATCATCCGTTCTTTTGTTCTGCTTAAAACTTTGTATATCTCAAACCTTTTCAACAGGAAAAGGTGAGTAACTAGCACCTTGTGGTCAGTGTGATTTGTGGGGCAGTGACTAGACTCTTCTTCAGACTTCGAATTGAACCATTGACAATTTGGAGACAGTAGGAGGGGTACAGCTGTGGTGATCAGAATCATCAGTGGAACTGTAGAACCTCATCTCAGGCATTTGGATCATGTCACCAAAGTTTGCCGTCTGGATGGGAAATATTGGCGCGGCCATGATGGAGTTTGAGGTAACTTAGGCAACAGCAGACCATGTCATGAGATGCCTTGAAGCATAAATTGCACGTTGTCAGACACCTATAACTTGCTACTCCAATGCATCATGAATGTCTCCTCCAAAACATCACTCAGATGCTCCACAGATTCTGCTCAACCCACTGAGATCCTTCGGCAGTTTGTTTTTCCCTCCAGACTGTTCCTGCACTTTCTATGCGTCTTGAATTTTCCCACTTCAGGTAAACTGCTCGCATTGTTTCCCATTATCATGTTTATGTCCTTTTCTCATCCTGTTTTTGTGATGCCTCTCTTAAAAGTGAGCACTCGTACATCTTCTCACCTGATCTGTTTTAACCCATCTACATCTTTTGCCTTGCACCTCATTCCTCTCCAAGCCCAAAACTCTACTCTTCTCCCAGTTCTGAGCAAGAGTCCCTGGTTTCTCTTTCCACTGAACTGTGTGACTGACTGAGATCTTCCAGTATGTTCTGTTTTAGTTCCTATTTAAGGCAACACAGTGGCGCAACCGGTGGAGTTGCTGCCTTACAGTGCCAGAGACCGAGGTTCAATACTTACCTTGATTTCTATCTGTGTGGAGTTTGCACGTTCTCTCTGTGACCGTGTAAGTTTCTTCCAGGTGCTCTGTAGTTTAATTGGCCACTGTAAAATAGCCCTTAATGTGTCGGGAATTAATAGTAAATTTGGGATAATATAGAACTAGTGATGGACAGGGTGGGCCGAATGGTCTGTTTCCAGGCAGTAGCTCAACTAAAAAAAACTTTTTGCAAATTTTTTCTTCCCAGTATATACTTCCAAGAACAGACGACCCTATTATACTGCAAGAAGTGATAAACATTTACTGCCAGGCCGGCAATCACAAATCGAGCTGCACAAAAAGGTACAATCAATTTACCTGCTCAGTTTTCTAAAGAACACAACTATGCTGATTCCGAAAGAAGAGTCAAGTAATCAAAGAGCTTGACCATCAACTGCAAGGATTTCTACCTTGTACCAAAGGCCAGGTACCCAGCAAAGTACCCAGCAAAGATAGGGATATGGGCAGTGCTGCTATACTAACATCAATGCTTTATGAATGTGTTTCACCTCAACCTCCTTCTCTAACAATCACCCACTGCCATTCACTTAATCAGAGTCAGTGGCATCGTCTGCTCTGTCTTCAGGACAAAACAGCCTTTCCTGACATCTCTCCCAAACAAATCTCCCAAAGAGACAGGCACCACACTCCATGGTCCACTTGCAAAAAGCTGTCTTTGCAATAAATCTCTGCTTTCTGCTTTTTTTCACAACCAACATCACCTCCAAATGGCTGCTCATTGGCCATGGAAAGATTGGTTCTGCAGACAGATCTAAACTGTTCTCAGTTCAGCTGGAGAGTAACAGAGTTGAGGCATTAATTTTATTTATCTCTCCACAGAACGATCTCCCCCCCTTGAATACATCCAGATTTCCCCATTTATATTTGAGAAAATAATTAATGTTATATTGAGTATATTGGGCAGCTTTGTCCAAAAATGATCTAAGTTTTGTTGGCATTGAATAATTATTTTAAAGAGCTTGTAAGACAACAAAAAAATCAGGATAGGAATGAAATTGCTTTTATTTGAAATATCATTGATATTCCTCCCACAGTTCATTACACTTTCCATGGAACATCTTGCGAGGAGACTCCAGGCAATTGTAGCTCATTCCAAGGCAAGTTGTATTATTAATGGTCCACTGCTTTAGTCAACAAACCTTTTCATATTAATAATGATGCAACTGTGTGATCTCCAGGGAAGTTTCACTCCTGAATAAATGCACTGCTCCTCTCTATGCTTCTTGTAATCAGGTCGAGCACTTCCCTCCATCACCAGTAGAAGACATCACCTCCAATCAAAAATGCGGGAGGCAACAATATTGCATCAGATAGAAGACATTTACTACCCTGTTCTTGCAGCTGTGGGAATTCCTGGTAAGCAATATCTCTTGATGTACGTTTGGTAAATGCATCTTAAAATCTTGGACACTCATCTTGTAACTGATGATCTGTCACTGTGCTATATGGCCTCTCTGGTCTTGTGCCTCCTTAGTTTAGTTAGTTTAGTTTATTGTCACGTGTACTGAGGTACAGTGAAAATCTTTTGTTGCTTGGCAAGGTTTGTCCAAATACTTCTTCTGATGAGCCCGGAGCTGCAGATGCGTTGTACAGTGTACAGATCACACCGTGGCAATCACTGCCACAAAATCCGTTCCTCAGCCATTGCCTCTTTCCCCTGGTCTGCAACTGCCTAAGACACGAGCAACCGTGCTGTCGCAAGCAACACTAATAACCAAATACATACTCCTACCCAACAACCCTTGATTTCCAGTGGGGTAGATCTTGCTGTATTCCACTCCTCGTCCACCCCAATCTGCTGTTGAATCTCATTCTTCCTCCTGTTTGTTCCCTATAGGCTTGCCTGTCCTAATGCATTCCTTCTCATACCTTCCATAAGCAAGGCCACGAAAAATTCTGCTTCCTGCGTTCCACCCACCAATCCTACACTTGCCCACTCATTGGCTCTCACCTACATCCTAAATTCTGACCCCTGGTGAATAATCCCTCCATGACTTCCCCCGTTCCAGCCCCACAGCCCATCCAGGCATCAATGTGAAACAAGACCAGAAAGTGCTGGTAATACTCAGGCAGCATCTGCAGAGAAAGAGGCAGTGATACACGTCAGTGACCTTCCATCAGATTGGAGGGAAATTTGAAATAATCATGTTTTAAATTTTAGATGAAGATGAAAAGGGAAGAGGAAAAGAGGTAGCGTTCCCTGAGCTTAGTTTGAGACAGGGCAAGGAATTAGAGCAGAGAGGTCAGAGTGGGACGGAGAATTAAACTGTAGTGGACATGAAACATGAACTCTGCTTTTCTTTCCACTGATGCTGCCTGTCAACTGAATGTTTCCACCACTGGGATGGAGATTGAAATTAACTTAAATCTGCTTTTCCTTTCAACTGATGCTGCCTGACCAACTGAATGTTTCTGTTAAGGTTCGTTTTTACTTCAAACAGATAACAGCACAAAAGTTAGTAATACAGTAACGTCTTTATTTCGCCAGGCGGGTGTGGGATCAACTCTCACAGTATGTTAAATGCAGACTAGAGAGTCTCTCATTCTCCACATACCGAGGTAATGTTCAACCAGATATATTTATACCCTAATAATCAGCAATTCAGCAATTCTTTATACTACAGAGCATTGTATAGCCTCTTGCCTGTTAAAATCAGAGGATTGACAGGTTCTTCCTATAGAGGAAAGGTAAGCCAATATATGGTTATGCTGAAGGATGGATTTTTTGCAGATTCAAGCACTCTTGTCTGAAGAAGGGTTTCGGCCCGAAACATCGTCTATTTCCTTCGCTCCATAGATGCTGCTGCACCCGCTGAGTTTCTCCAGCATTTTTGTGTACCTTCCAGCATCTGCAGTTCCTTCTCGAACTTGTTTTTTGACCTTGTTGATTTATTTTTTGTACATTATAATCTGTGGATTAAAGGACAGGAACCGAGTTGTCTGAACATCTTTCTGATTGTTTATATCATAGAGCAAAAACATTCATGTTATTGTGCTGTAATCTCACTAGTGTTATAGAAGAAAGGCGAAAACATTCATGTTATTGTGCTGAACTCTCACTGGTGTAGTAGGAGAAAGGTTAGGCATTCATTTCAATACTAAATCTACAGAAATCTACATTTTGTAACTTCTAAATCTTTAAACTCTTTTATTCCTTCCTCTTTATCATAATATGATCACAATCACAGTTCTCGGTAGGTGCACAATGGTCACAAGCATTTAACAATAAAAATCGGAGTGATGATGAATAAAAAGATAAAGCCATAATGTAACACAGTACCCCAGAGTCCACCAATCCAACTGAGTGGCCAGCAGCTCCCATCTCCTTCATTGTACACATGCATGTCACTGCCAACCTTACAGATCTTTTCAATTTCTTGGGAAATATGGTGGCAAAGTCAGTGATATTAGAGGATTCATCAGAGATATAGGTGCAACACTCATCTTATTATAGCACAGGTGGCTCCTTGTTGATCTTTATGATCAATAATTATATTATAGTAAGAACGTTTTTTAATTTTCTCTCAATAATCAGTTACAGAAATGGAGGCATACGTGTGTCTGATTGTAATTCGTTTTGAACCTGTCCTTGAGCTCATAAAGGGATATGGCACAAACCCAACATTCTAATCAGATAAGGAAGATTGTTTACCTTACAGCAGCGAGTTCACTGCTAACACTTCTATCATTGTAGCCCTCGCCGTTATAGCTCGTAAGCAGGCTGGCATGCCATTTACTACTGCTGATACAGCCACAGAATTATAGGCTACTGTTCTTAATGCAGGGGTATGGAGAAAAAGGCTGAACATGGGTCAATTACTGTAAAGGTGCCGGTAAAGATGCCAGAATAATATTGGTGTCAGGTACTAAAGGAGCAATAGGGATCACTATATTTAATAGCTCTCAGGATTTAGACAAAACACCATTCATTACGTCTTCCCACTTTCAGGGTTGGCAGAATAGGAGTATCACACAGACTTTGCATTTTCACTAATAGTGCTTGTTGCAATAAATACATGATGACCATAGCTATCCCTTCTTCAGCCTCTGGGGCCAGTCAATATTGTTTTAAACATGGCAAGGCATCACCCTTTTTTAAAGTCACTTTATGTTCAGGGGCTGAATGCACTCATCCCATATGATTCTTATGCTTTGCCCATAGTTCAAAGGGTACTTGGACCAGAGCCATAAGTAACCTTGGCATATCCTCAGTAGGAGGCTGTTGCTTTTCATAGTGTCCCATTCCTTTCTGACCTATGTGATCTTTCCTTCTGTGTCATTGGCAATTTTAAAACATGAATTGTCTGTTAGTCTTTCAGCCATTTTATCATTTTTACTATTTCTATAGCTGTTGCTGGAGGTCTAGTAGCTACGGTTAAGTGTGACTCGGAGGTGTCTCCCATCTCAAATCGATCCCTTTGGTTTTAAGAGAGGTGGACCATTATTCCCAATCACGGGACCCCAAAGAACAAATAAGGGGTCACTGTTAATTGTTCAAGTTTATTCAACCAGGGGGAGACTCGTTCCTGGTATCAGGGATTAAAGAGGCACGTATATAATTCAGTGCAATGCGTTTGCTTATGTTCATGGCTGGTTTCAATAAGATACAGGCCTTTTTTAAAAAAATTTGTACGGCTTCCTTTTACTTCCAGTCTTACAGGATGATGTCCAAGTTCATATTTCCAATTCTTTTGCGATTGGTTAGGTGTATCCAACGAGGATTATTTTCGACCTTCACTGCTGGAGGTGTAGTCAGTAGTACTTGGAAGGGCTCTTTCCACCGTTCTCCCAACTTCTTCTGATCCCAATTTCCTATTAGTTCGTGATTTCCTGGTTGTAAAGATTCGCCGTTATGATCAGCTGATAGTGGTTTCTGCGTTTCTGTGGTTCAGTGGTTTCTGTAAGACTGATAAGGTTCGGGTCAATTGCTGTACATATATAATTAATTCATCACTAAGGTCCTGTTCAGCTCAGCCAAGGCCTTACTTAAACTCTTTAAGTACTTACAAGGCAGACCCTTTAAAAATAGGTCATTATATTAAAAAACAATTTTTTTTAATTCCCAATTCTTTCAAGCTAACCCCCCAAATTCACAATTTCAAATTAACATATTTTTTTCGGAGATAAATGCATTTCCAACTCATCCAACACCTCAATCTGAATCCCTCGTGGCCAGTGTGCAATTCAGATCTCTCTTGAATTCAATTCAAAAGGTAAGAAATAGGAAGAAATCAAACTTAAAATGCTGACAAGTTCACCAATCCAGGTTGCCAGGTTATGCCGCTCAGAAAATGAGCAGTCTCTTTGCTGAGCCACATCCGCTGTTTATTAAAAGTTGAGAAGACAGAGAATAATTTCCACATGATAGCCGATGCATTTCCAAAGAGCAAAGGAAAAGAAAATAACTGTGCGTCCCCACCCCCACACAACTTCTTAAAAATACATCACCTTTTAAAACACAGGAGACTCTACAAAGATTTATCACGTAAATGAGCAAGCTCATTCAATGACATCCTATTTCATTTGAATTATAGGATTAATTCAACATTCAACTGGCTCCACAAACAAGTAACAGTCTTCAACTCACTCACTCTACACCCTCTTTTCTGTGACATTCACTCACAATTTCCCACACCTCATGCAATATGCTGAATCTCAGATATTCACACACTTAGAAGCAATGAAATTCTCACTCAAGGGTAAAACACAGTTATACACTCAAGGAAATCATGCAAAACTCTTAAAGCTTTGATACACCCAAAAATGTTCATACTTTGTTCATGAATACAACATAAACTGAAGAACGGTCTTAACCCAAAACATACATTTACATCTGCCTTATATCCCACTCGAAACACTCTCTCTCTGTTGCTGCACTACTGCTCCCCCATCTTGGACACGGGTATTTTCATTAAAGCTTCAAGTTACATTCCACATTCCCTTCCATCCTTATCAACATGCATAAGGAAGTGTATATAGTATAAAAGAACCGACAGAAAAACATCAGGTACACAGATTTGACCGAGAGGGGTGAGCCAGAGGTCCCTCAAAGGGTCAACGGCGCAGCCCCCTCGTTTCCACTGATCTTTTTACGTGGCATTAATTAACTTTACATTAATTAACTTTACTTACCCTTGTCTGACAGCTGTTCTGTCTACTACAATCTCTGGTTCTGTGGGGACCAATGTGCAGAATTCGTAATCTGCTGTGCGGGCAGTAATGTCAGCTAGGGCATTCCCCCGGGAGACTTTGTTGTGGCCACTTGTATGGGGATTGCACTTGATAATGGCCAGTTGGACTGTGAGGGCTAAGGCGTGCAGTAGCTGTTGCAGTAGCCAGCGTTGTTAAGTTGCAAAAGCCTTCTTCTTGTTGGAGTGAGAGAGAATTGCTGCGGTGCCATGGCAGAGACACGAGCAACAGTAGTTTAATGTATCCACTGCCGTTAGAAATTAACCAAACCCAGAAAAGCCCTCATCTGTTTAGGGGTGGTCGGGCTGGTATAGTTCTCAATGGGATTGGTCTGATTTCCTGTCATTCAGGGCCTTGCCACACCTCATGCTTGCCCGGGTTACTCACAAACTTTCCCCTCTCTCTCCATCAGGGAGACGAGCTCTGTATTTGCAAACAGGTCAGAGTCTTTTGTTTCAAGTTTGTTTAAAACTGTATACCGACTGCTGGCTGCAAAATGTTCTTTGGGCAGTGAGCAGCCTCGATTCTTGCGGGGCAGTTAAGGTACAGTGCCTTGAAAGCCACCAGCTCGACATCCTGGTTTTTCCCTTTTCAGTCTTCTTTGATTTATCTGCTGTTGCTCTTTCTCTGGTGCTCTGTTGTTTAACTCGCTCACTGCTGGATTCATTATGGCTCTTCCTCTTCTACCTTAAGCCCTCTCCCTTCTTCTTTCTCATCTTCCTTATCAGTTTTTCCTTCTTCTGGGGTTGCCCTTCCCTGTAGGAGTACCGGAGCCCCTTCCTCTTCACGTGATCTTAGTGGGATAGGTCCTGCTGTTAGTGTCTGGTGGCCAGGGCATGGAGGAGGTGGTCTACACTATTTCCAATTTTGTTTCTCTCCCCGAATTTGTTCCTCATCCCCCCCCCTCTCTCTGTAAACAGGGTCGCCATGTCAGACAAGGGGTCCCTGGGGATATTTTGCTTAGGTTTCCATTTTTGCATACTAATTGTTTAATATTATGTTAGCCAACCTTATTCTCTTTTTAAAATCTATTCATTATGTAATCTTTACGTTTTCCTGGATCAAAATAATATGCTGTACCGAAGCTCCCATATCACTCTTATTTAGAGTCTGTTCCATCATTCGAATCTATAAATGATGATTATCTCACACATTAATTTCTACAGAACACATGACCTGATCAATCGAAAATACGTGTCCTGGACCCCATAATATTTTATCTGTAATCTCGACCCACATGGGGCATCTCCGATATAGGTACTTGAGCATTAGTTCCCAAGTCTGAGCTGCTCAATCAACAAAAATGGCTTACCTTACGTTATCTGTCAAGGATCTTGGCAGGGAACCAGATGAACTTTGGACGAAGGGTCACAGTGATCCCGGGCACTCTCATGAATTCAGACTCAAGGGGTCCGGAAGTGCACTTTCTAATCACTTTGAGATCCGGGCCAAACTGTAGCCTCTTACTCAGTCTTCAGAGATAGTTTCCAGCAAGATCCTGCCAACTACGCCAGGTTTGTTTTTACCTCAAACGGATAACAATACAAAAGTTAGTAATACAGTATTGTCTTTATTTCGCCAGGTGGGTGTGTGATCAACTCTCATAGTATGTAAAATACAGACTACAGAGTACAGACAAGCACTCTGCTTTTGCTTCATGAGAGGTGTGTATTACACTGGAGACCAGGAGTGCATGGGTGGGCAACAGAATGGTTGAATCTAATGGTAAAAGCCAGGAAAAATAATACATGTGTGTGAATGAGTTGTCAATAGAAGGAGATGAATTAGGTCTGAGATGACCATTAGAGGAGAGAGGGGAAGTATGAAATAGGAAATACAGAAGGACTGTTTGTCTGAAATTGTTGAATTTGAGTTTGGCTCTTGAAACCTGTTACATTTCTTTACAGTCAGAAGATGAGATTCTAATCCTATGTCTAACTTTATTAAAGCAGTGTAAGGAATCAATGACTGTGTTCAGAGTTTGCTTTCCCAATGTTGAAAAGGGAAGAGGAGTGAAGATAGGTTGGTGGAGACATCAGTTTAAATGGGTGGAATTTGCTAACAATGATCATTGAGAAAGGAAGCTGGTGAGGAGAGTGAGGGCAAGAAGTCCCCTATACTTGGTCTCAGTGTCAGGGGAGGAAGTGAGGGTAGCAAAGCAAAGTATGTACCAGATGTAGTGAGAGCCCTGTTGACACTGACAGAGGGAAAACCATAATTGGGGAGATGGGAACATAATTGAAAACTCTGTGATGTGAGATGTCAAGATTAGAACAGATGCAAATGAGAGAGTGGAGAAATTACGTAGCTACGGCCTTACAGAGACCCGGGTATTATCCTCACTATGGGTGCTTGGCTGTACACAGTTTCTATGTTCTACATTTGATGTGGGGGAGTTTACTCCGAGATCTTTGGTTTCCTCCCACACTCCAAAGACGTACAGGATTGTAGGTTAATGGGCTTGGTGTAAAAGTAAAATTGTCCCTCGTATATGTCTAGGATAGTGTTAAGGGACTGTCCCACTGCTGTGACTTAATCTGAGAGTTTAGAAGAGTTTTCCCTTGACTCAAACTCGCATGGTTGACACGTGGTCCTAGGAGGTCCTATCAGGTCACTGGAACTCTCCTTTATTCTCAAGGGAAGTTCCCGAATACTCACGGCCTCAGCTAGGTCGCGGAAAAAATTTCAGCATGTATAATTTGTTCGGCATGGTTCTTTTTAACTCGTAGTGAAGTGGAGTGGGGTCACTATTTAGTTACAGGCAGTCGAGTGCAGCCGTAGGCAATCTCCTTCGCTGAACGGGCATTTGATTGGCTCATTGCAGTTTTCAGGATCAAGGAAAACCGACCAGTAGGTAAAATGCCCACTAAACTTTATTAAACTTCTTAAAAGTGTCTCCTCCCTTCCCCCCCCTCCCCCCCCCCCCCCCCCCCCCCACCCCCCCTCCCCCCCCCCCCCCCCCCCCCCCCCCCCCCCCCCCCCCCCCCCCCCCCCTTCCCCCCCCCCCCCCCCCCCCCCCCCCCCCCCCCCCCCCCCCCCCCCCCCCCCCCCCCCCCCCTTCCTCCCCCCCCCCCCCCCCCCCCCCCCCCCCCCCCCCCCCGCCCCCCCCCCCCCCCCCCCCCCCCCCACCCCCCCCCGCCCTCCCCCCCCCCCCCCCTCCCCCCCCCCCTCCCCCCCCCCCTTCTCCCCCCTCTCTCCCCCCTCTCACCCCCCTCTCTCTCCCTCCTCTCCCCCCCCTAAAGGACTTACACTGTGCAGCCGTTTTACCTTGCTCTTCATCGCAGGTGTGAATTTCAGTCAGTACTCCCTCGCTTTCTTTGGCCCCCGTCTTTGCAGTGTGTGTGTGTGTGTGTGTGTGTGTGTGTGTGTGTGTGTGTGTGTGTGTGTGTGTGTGTGTGTGTGTGTGTGTGTGTGTGTGTGTGTGTGTGTGTGTGTGTGTGTGTGTGTGTGTGTGTGTGTGTGTGTGTGTGTGTGTGTGTGTGTGTGTGTGTGTGTGCGGTCGGTCGTCGATCCAGCTCACGGTTTTTCAAAACCTTCGACCTTCAAGCTCGAGGTTTTTCAGGCGAGTGCCCTCGAGCTTGAAGGTCGAAGACACTCTTCTTAAGTCACGGATTAGGTCGCCGAAGAGGGGCAGCCCCTTTAGTGTGTGCGGGGATCACAGGTTTGCGCCGTCTTGGTGGGCGGAAGGGCCTGTTTCCGTGCTGTATCTTTAAACTAAACTAAACTAAGCTAGGAGACTTGGAAGCAGGGTTGGAATTGTAGTTAAGTAGCTTTGGGATACAATGGATATTGTCCATTAACATAAACCCTGAGGGAGCTGAGAAGCTGTAAATGAAGGGAAATGGATGGACAAAATGAAAGCAAGGGAGTGCTAGAAATGGGCAGAAAATGTGTTGAAAGTTGCCACCCGAACTATCTGGTGGGTGAGGTGGGGCAATACCACACAGAGGAGTTGTTACCCATGAAGCCCATTGACCTCATGTTTACCACAGAACCTTAATATCACACTGTTCAAAATGTCAAATAACATCCAAACCTCAGTTTAGAATTTAGAAAATTGCTTCATGTTTGCACCAAGGTGGGAATTGGGTCTGGAATGAGTAACCGTAGTGAATTTAAAACAAAATACTTTATTTGTGAATAATTGTTGCTTGATATAGCAATGTTACAACATTTTGAGATTTAAAAAATCAAGTCTGTAATTTATCCCATCAGATAAAGCATAAAAAGAAGTTTAATTTGACACCCAATTCACTTTCATATCTCAAGTATTTAAAAAGTTATGGCCATTTTCATACTCGGAAATTAGCATCTTGTTCCCTATTGATTTTCTATGGACATAACAAAAAAAGCTGTGATCGTGTGCTGTCAAAAGGCCATAACCTTCTTAAAAATTAAGAGAACTGAATGAAATTTTCAGTTATCGTAGATTGAACCATTCTGAAACAAACATAAAATAATCTAACTTGGACGACCTGAAATTAAAGCATATAATTAGTTAGTTACCCAAGCGTAGCTAATTTCAAACTTCAATTACTAGATCTAAACATCTATCCATTTCTTAATAAACGATTAACGTTTTTAAATAGCCCAAGTGTCCAAATAATATTCACAAATAATTCACAATAAAACATGATTTTTAAATCGCATTTACATTAATTTATAGGCCAAATGGAAGGAATTTAGCGTTCAATTGCAGTAAATTAAAGTCCATTTTAAATCAGCTTTCTAGTGGGTTCCTATGAACGCGCTGGTTTAGAACGTTCACATTGCGCTGGATTTGTGCCCTCAAATGCCCAGAAAAATACTGCGGGATATAAAGAGCCCAAAATGAACTACTCGCTATAGAAAACTTTATATAACAGGGTTCTTAAGAAGCCCCTTTTAATGTAAAAATAAGGTACATACCTTTAATTGTTTGCTTTATAAAACCCTGGGGCTGCGAGAGGTCGCGGGTTTAGAGAGTGATTTTTAAACTACTATTATACAAGGCCATAAAAACTAATAATACCTTTTGCGACGGGGTCTTTCAGCGATTTTTCGTTAATGATTTACTAGGCTGAACATTTTCGATTGCAACAGCCTAGTAATAATCGCGTTTTAAACCCACCCCCTCTAAACAGCACCAAAATCACGCACACGGGCTGGGGCAGATTCTCCACGACGATTCAGGTAGGTTTTGCAACATACCTACTTGATAATACCCGGCATTATTTTGTTAGTGACTAGGATTGGACCAATCGGGCAAGAATGAGACAGATTAGATCGATCCTTATTTTGTGTTTGGAACAAACCTGGTGAATCTATTTATTGAATGGCTGATGAACCTTGAAGAGATGAATGACCTGTTGGTGCTCACATTCCCATATAACCCCTAGCTCTTTTGAATTGCCTTCATGTCTGGGATGTCGACCAATGACTTACCTGCTGTTTTGCATTTGTTGTAGTCAACTTGATGGCCATTGTGATCCTGTCGAGAGGAAAGTGCGGACTCTCCAGGTGTATCACTCTCTACCTGGTGGCCATGGCGACGGCGGATACGATGGTCATTTTCACTGATGTGATACTGTACACGATCATTCCTTTTCATTTCCCGGGAACTTATATGGACACCACTCCTGCAAAATCCCTCATAGTTGTCCTTCTCTCTGCAGCCACCGATGTCTCCGTCTGGTTCACCATCACTTTCACCTTTGATCGATTTGTTGCCATATGTTGTCAGAAGCTGAGAACCAAATATTGCACCACGGAAACAGCCACAGTGGTTCTAACAGTAGTGAGCGTGGTGCTCAGTCTGAAGAACATCCCTCTGTACTTTATATATGAGCCTGAGTATATTGTTGATGATGTACCCTGGGGTAACACCATGTCACTGAGTTTTTACACAGAAACTGCATGGGTAGCTTTTGATTTGTTCTGCATTACTTTAACCCCTTGCTTCCCATTCGTTCTGATTCTGCTGCTCAATGCTCTGACTGTCAGATCCATTGTGGTGACGGGTAAAATCCGCAGGAGGCTCCAGAAAAGCAGTAATTGTGAGGATCGCAACGACCCAGAGATGGAGAAGCGAAGGAAATCCATCATCTTGCTCTTCACCATATCAGGCAGTTTTGTAGTTTTGTGGATGACAAGAGTGCTGCATTTCCTTTATTGCCGAATCACCAACAAATGCGATCTCACGGGTCCGGGCCACATCGCTGAACAAACTGGCTACATGCTGCAGCTTCTGAGCTCCTGCACCAACACCTGTATTTATGTGTTGACCCAGACTAGGTTCAGAGAGCAGCTGAGGGATGCCCTGTTGTACCCATTCACTGCGGTTCTTGCATGGTTTCATTGAATCCACCTTCATAACCACCTTCCCAGTGCCCTCCTCTCAGCCATTCTACTCCCTCTTTCTCTGACTCTGTGAGTATATTGGGTCTGCAAGTAGTGCCCCATGTGTAACTTGACTGGGTGCATCATGGCCTGGTATGGTAATTCCAATGCACAGGGTTACAGGAAGCTGCAGAGAGTGTGGACTTAGCCTGGTCCATCACGGGTACAGCCGTCCCCACCATCCTAAGCATCTACGTGATCTACGTCTCTACAAGATGGCGGCGCCTACCATCAAAGATCCCCACCTTCCCGGCCACACCTTCTCCTTCATGCTTCCATCGGACAAGAGGTACAGAATCCCTCACCACCATGTTGAGGAACTGCTACGTTCCTACAGCCATCAAGTTCTTGAACCAAGCTGCACTGTGAGAACAGCGGACCAAATATCCTCACAATATGTTTCAACACTGGTACTCCAGAAGGGTGTGTTCTATACTTCCTATATACTCATGAGTGTGGGTCCAATTTCTGCAAATGACAGCACTGTGTTGTGCCAAATCTCGGACAATGATGAGAGGGACAGGAGGTGAAAGAGAAGTTAGTTACATCCAGACAAGTCAACAACCTCTCCCTCAATATCAGCAAGATGAAGGAGCTAGTTATTTTCTTTAGGATGCAAGGTGTTTACACCCCAGTCAGCATCAAAGTTTCCGAATTGGAAATGGTCAAGAGCATCAAGTTCCTTGGCGTATATATCACCAACAATCTGTCTTGCACCAATCACATTGAATCTAATCCTCCACTTCTTTGAGAGACTGTGGAAGTTCGACAACTCTCCAACAACTCTCACCAACTTATACAGATGCACCATAGAAAACATACTATCCTTTGCATCACAGCTTGGTTGGAAACAGCTCGTCATAAGACCACAAAAAAATTGTAGATGTAATGTGGTCCATCACATGGACGAGCTTCCCCACCATTGACTCCATCTAAACATTACTCTGCCTTGTTAAAGCAGTCAACATAAACAAGATCCTTTATCACCCTGGTCATTCCCTCTTCTCACCTCTCCCATCAGGAAGAAGGTACAAATGCTTGAAAGAACATGCCACCAGATTCTTCACCACTGTTATCAAAAAGCCAAACAGTCCTCCCATAAGCTAGGGCTTGGTCCTAATCTGAGGTGACCCATTGTCTTTTCAAACACGTTTCATTGTACAGTTGACCCTGTGTTAACCTACATTTGAAAAATAAAACTGAACTGACTGAACTGATCTTCCAATTTACCTCATTAGGATGTTGGACCTTTTCTTGGTAACTCTAATGCTCTAATACAGCAAGCTCAGTCAAGTCAAGTTTATTCGTCACATACACATACGAGATGTGCAGTGAAATGAAAAGTGGCAATGCTCACGGACTTTGTGCAAAAAGACAAACAAACAAACAACCAAGGAAACTACAACAGAATGGAACAGAATCACATATTCTTTTACATATTAAATATTGTGGGCGGAAGGAAAAAGGGACAAAAAATAGCAATTTAAAAAAAGCAGTCGAGTGGTTCAGTATAGTTAGTCCCTGGTGAGATAGGAGTTTACAGTCCTAATGGCCTCTGGGAAGAAACTCCTTCTCAACCTCTCCATTCTCACAGCATGGCAACAGAGGCGTTTGCCTGAACGTAGCAGCTGGAACAGTCCGTTGTAGGGGTGGAAGGGGTCTCCCATGATCTTATTGGCTCTGGAGTTGCACCTCCTGATAACACTATATTCTGCACTCTGTGATGTTTCTCTTTGTTCTACCTGCTGCACTTCTGCATGGCTTGATTGTACTCATGTACAGTATGATTTGATTTGACTGGATGGCAAACAAACAAATCCTTTACACTGTATCTCAATACAGGTGACAATAATAAACCAATACCAACTCTAATTCTACTTCAACAATGGAACAGTAAGGACCATCTCCCAGATGACCATGGAATTAATTTCTAAGTGGTTTTATACCCATGTCTTGTTTCAAGCACAGTCTTTTTCTTTCCACAGCTTTGTAGAATTTATTTAGTTGTAAGGTTTTGTATGTTATTTGAGTCCATGTGCCTGTGGTGCTGCTGCAAGCGAGATCTTCAATGCATCTGTACCTCACTATACTGTGCAAAATAAAATAAACGCAACTCAACTTGACTTGACTGTGATATTGCTAGAGTCACTGGCTCCTGTTGCAAGGGAACAGGTTCAAGGATCCGACTGATAGAAAAAGGCTCACACTCCAGTTACAGTATAAATCAAGTTTATTGGCAATAGGGAGTAAACATCTACTTATCTAGGTTTGCACAAGGCGCCCTCTACAGCAGCACAACTCCCAGCCCTTTGATGACTTTTTGAAGAATCAAGGAGCACGCTGCAGACGCCTGCTTTATACCAAGTGGACCAAGAGGCCGTCAGAGCACTACTTCAAGCCAATAGGATTCCAAAATATGCCATTAGACCCCAATAGAGTCATAGAGTCATACAGTGTGGAAAAGGGGCCTTTGGCCCAACTTCCCCTCGCAGGCAAACATGTCCCACCTGCCTGCATTTGGTCCATACCCCTCCAAACCTCTCCTATCCATGACCTGGTCACACTGTTTCTTAAACGTTGGGATAGTCCCAGCCTCAACTAGCACCTCTGGCAGCTTGTTCCATACACCCACCACCCTTTGTGTGAAAAAGTTACCCCTCAGATTCCTATTAAATCTTTTCCCCTTCACCTTAAACCTATGTCCTCTGGTCCTCGATTCACCTACTCTGGGCAAGAGACTCTGTGCATCTACCCGATGTATTATCTATCGATAGCAGGGGCCCACTGCATTTCCCACCCTCTCTTGTTACCAAGCAAAGCCCTAATAACTATTTGTTATCTACAGACTATTCGCACGCCTGGCTTTCTCACTACAACTCCTTGTGCTGAGAAAGCGTTCTGTTGTATTGAGTGGCACCACCAGTGTGTTGAATGGAGTAGGTTCAGAGCAGTCCCAACAACCATTGATGGGATACTGTGGGCCTCCAGCAGTTGTAGCACGATTCCTCCCCCCACATCACTTGCAGTTTCAGCCGTGTAAATGGGTCACCTGCAGGAGCAGTGCCAGGAGCAGCATCAGCTGCACCAAAACATGAAGACAAACAACACCAAAAACTGGTAGATACTCAGTGGGACAGGCAGCATCTCCGGAGAGAAGGAATGTGAGAAGCTGCCTGTCCCGCTGAGTTACTCAAGCTTTTTGTGTGAACCTTCTTTTTAAACCAGCATCTGCAGTTCCTTCATACCCAAGACAAACAACACAGCAGATGCTGGAATCGAGAATTTAAAAAAAGCTGGAAGAACTCAGGAGGTCAAGCGACACATATGGAGGTAAATGCTTTAATGTTTATGCTTTGGGTTGAGCCTTAGCAGAGAGAAGGTTGCCAGTATTTAGCATTATTAGAAAGGGTGGGGCAGAGGGTGGAAGGTGATATATAGATTTAACTCCCCCTCACATTGCAATAGACTGGCTACCTGTCCTTTTCCTCTCAATCTTGATGCATGGTTGTGACCCAAAATGTCAACACATATTTCTTGCTTCCACACGTGCTGAGTTATTCCTGCCTTCTGTTTTTCATACCAAAACTTGATTCGCCCAACTAGTGAAGCTGCATCACAGGACAGAACATTCAGCAAACAGTGGGAGCACCATGTAACACCAGCAATTTATCAAGGTCGAGTTCTGATGTCCTGAGAGTAGTGGTGGGCTGCTGAGATGGGGAATGAGTCTGTGGATATCCCCATGTTCAGTGGTAGCAGGGCCCAGAACTACCCCCACACATTTGGCTTTCCTCCATCTTTATGATGCTGCTTTTTAGCCAATTCAATTCATCCTACAGGAAGAGAAGGCTGAAGATTAAACTTCTCAATGGAAAACTGTGTTGTAATTAAGATGGTGGAGCTGTTCTAGACATTAACCAGACAGGCTTAACTGTCAAGAATGTGTTTTCAACGGCAGAGCTTATGTTTCACCTTGAATGGAAAAGCTGAAGATAAACAAAAGGAAAGCAGACATGTTGAAGTAAAGCTGATGGACTGGAAAGAAATTCAAAGGAAATGGATCAATTTTGTGAACTTAAGAAAAGTCTTAATTAGTACAGCATACATTTAATGTAATGAATTAATTAACCATATAAATTTAATAATACTAATTCGCGTTTAAGGTATTATACTAATATGACTAACTGATGGAGTTTGGGGGATAAAGGGACTTTAGATAGTTATTACTAATTTTTAAATAATCTTAATATAGTTTAAAGGAAACAAAATATAATTTAGGATGTATACTAATACATAATAATTAATGAAACTGGGAATAAGAATATTAAAACATCATAAGCCTGTGGGAAGGAGGGAGGTGTTAAATATTTGGAAAAGTTCCTGAGGTTTGGGCGGGAAGACGGTTCTACTTAAGATAAAGAAATTTAACCCCTTGGAACATGCTGTTAATTAAGGAAAAGATGAACAATCCCGGGTACAGAAGGGGACATTTGAAAAAGTATAGATACATATAGAACTGAACATACAGTTGATTAGGCTATCTCTCTATTTCTGAAATTTTTATTGTTTTTATTCATCCTGACTGGACAATTTTTTTTTTGCTTTTTGTTATAATAAGATGAAACGTCCTGTTGTCTTTATGATATTTTATCTAGGGGACTGAGCTCACTGTATAATTCCAACTTCGGAGGTCAATCAATTTTTGCCACCATAGGTGGCCACTTGAATTTAAGGTATCATCTTTTTGATACCTTAAAGTCACTTGTTTTAAATTCATTTTCAAGTGTTTCATGATAATTTTTCTTTTTTGCATCACTAACACTCAATATGCTTTCTTCTTTTTCTCATGGAGGTTTAATAGAGGGAGGATGTAAAACAACGTCAGAAGTCTGGGACGACACCCCACACCCAAAATCCTCAGGCATTTAACTGCACCACATGAATCAAAATCACCAAAATTAATTAACAATGCAAGACAATAGAAAAAAAAAGAATGGAGGAATCACATTCTGTAGTTGGAATATTAGGGGTCCGAATGATCCAATCAAGAGGGGCAAGATCCTTGCCCAGTTAAAATTATTAAATTCGGACATAGCTTTTCTGCAAGAAACACACACAAACCTACAAACACAGATGAGATTGAAGTCAAATTGGATAGGTCATACTTACTACTCGTCATTTACTTCTAAAGCTAAAGGTATGGCTATTATTATTCGGAAAGGTATACCATTTATATTAAAGAATACTATATCTGATAAAGAAGGAAGGTACACTATAGTTACGGGTGAAATTTACTCTACACCACTGACTCTGATAAATATTTGTGCTCCAAATTTTGATAACCCCCAATTTTTTAAGAAAATTATGGATATAAGAGATGAGCATAATTACCAAAATGTAATATTAGGGGGGGATTTTAACTGTGTTATAGATCCATATTTAGACAAATCAATAAAACCAAGGAACGGCAGCGCCAAATCCAAGACTAGTGAATTTTTCAACACATATATAAAAATTACTAATATAACAGATGTATGGAGAATAGTTAATCCAACTGGAAGGGAATACTCGTTCTACTCATCGGTACATAAAACTTACTCAAGAATTGATTATTTTTTAGTGGACACAAGATTAATCCCATACACGATTAATCCTAAATATCATAATAGTATTATTTCTGACCACTCCCCACTGACTTTTACTTTAAAAGTTGAGGGAATGCCTGGTATAAAATCTTTTTGGCGATTCAATACACAAATATTAAATAACCCACAAGGTTATATTTAAAACAACAAATGAAATTTTTTTTCGAGACAAACGAGACACCAGGTATTTCACCATCTTTGTTATGGGAAACTTTTAAGGCATTCATCCGAGGAGTTATAATTTCATATCAAAGTTTACAAAATAAAAAGAATAAGACAGAACAAATGTTGTTAGAACAAGAAATCAGACAGTTAGAGTTAGATAATGCTAAAGATTCCACAACAGATAACCATAATAATATAATATTACTGAAACTTAAACTTAATCTAATTTATCGGCAAGAGTAATAAGACTATTCCAAATTACAAAACAGGAACATTTTGAGTTTAGTTACAAACCACATAAGCTTTTAGCTCGCCAATTGAAAAAACAAGAAAAGGAAAATACTATAACCAAAATTAAATCAAAGAAAGTTGAATTACTAATACTACCTAAAGATATTAAAATAGATTTGTTCAATTTTACCAACATTTATACACATCTAAAATTAAAATAGAAGATAGTAAAATTAACTGTAATCTTCCAAAACTGGACCTTTTGGAACAAGAGGAACTTGGAGCTCAAATTACAATCAAAGAAATAGGTGAAACAATAAAATCGTTGAAAAATGGTGAGACCGGGACCAGATGGTTTTAGTAATGAATTTTATAAAAAATGTCATGACATAACAACCCCTTATTTATTTAATTTATACTCCCATGCTTTTAAAGAAAACAAACTACCTGAAACACTAACAGAATCAACTATGACGCTTATTCCAAAAAAAGATAAAGATTTAGAAGATCCGGGCTCATACAGAGCTATATCACTTTTAAATACAGACCAGAACATCTTAGCAAAGACTTTAGCAAGAAGATTAAGCAAATATATTAGGAAATTGATAAACGCTGATCAAACGGGGTTTATACCCAAAGGATACTCATTTAATAATTTGAGACGCCTGTTTAATATAATGTACTCGCATAAAGTAGAGGTAGAAGATATATCAATTATTTCTTTGGATGCAGAGAAAGCATTTGATCAGGTAGAGTGGCAATACTTATATAAAGTACAGCAAAAATTTAATATGGGAGAGAATTTTATAACATGGGTAAAATTATTGTATGATAAACTGATGACAAGCATTTTAACTAACAACATGTTGTCTCAAAAATTTCAACTATCAAGGGGTAATAGGCAGGGATGTGCGTTATCACCCCTTCTATTTGCCCTTATGATAGAACCTCTGGCTGAAAGTATAAGAATTCATCTGAATATTCAGGGCTATAATACCAGGGACTCAAAGAATAAAATCTCATTATATGCAGCCGATATACTTTTATATATTACAAAGTCACAAACGAGCATACCAAATTTATTAAATTTAATAGAGGAATTTGGGTCTTTTTCTGGATATAGAATAAACTGGAATAAAAGTGAAATCATGACATTAAAACCTCAAGAACCTACACACGTATTGAAGTTCCCCTTTAAAATCGCAACAGAAAATTTAAATATTTGGGTATTCAGTTTACTAGAAAATATAAAGCATTATTCAACGCTAATTTTATACCTTTATTAAATAAACTTAATACGCTGATTACATTTTGGAAAACCCTTTATCATTATTAGGTAGAATAAATGCAATAAAATGATCTTCCTACCACAATTGCTATACCTATTTCAGTCTATACCGGTGTGCGTCAGCCTAAACAGGGCCACTCATGCTCGAACCCTCCCCGCAGACACAGCTCCAGGCCCTGCCCCGACCTCACCTGCACCGCACCGCACCGGGCCTCACCGCGGACATGGTTGCAGACACGTTACCGGAACAGGCCTCGTCGCGGCCACAGCTCCACGCCTTGCACCTCACCGGCAAACCCGGCACCGCAACAGGCCGGCCGCTGTCCAGGGCCTAGCCACCCGATAGCTCGGGCTTACCTGGGGCGCCTGCCGAAGACGCCCTTTCTTCACCTCACCGGCATGGACACTGAAGATCCCTGTGAGCTGGCTGCCTGTCCGGCCCAGGGATTCAATCGCTGGCAAAGTCCGCTTCAGGTCAACTGCGCCAGAAGTGCTCTGTCAACATACCTGTGGCAAGGAACAGAGCGGCATTCTGTTGGGACACACCCTGGTAACCAAACTCATGAGGGGCATTTTAATATTAATCCCCCAAGAACCAGGTACTCCCAAACATGGGATATGAGCATTGTACTGACCATGTTAAGGAACTGGTCTCCAGCTACAGCTCTGTCCCTACAGAAACTGACTATGAAAACAGTCATGCTGATGACCTTGGCCACGGCACAAAGGGTCCAGTCACTACAGAAACAAAGGCTGGACAACATGATTATTTCATCTGGAAATTTAACTTTTCACATTAATGAAATAGTCAAACAGAACAGACAGGGGTCAGCAGGCCTAAAAACAGAATTCAGGGCCTACCCGACAGATGGTCGTCTCTGTATTGTAACACACTTACTATTATATATGGAGTATACCAAGATCATCAGAGGGTAGAAATGTCACTTTAATCAGCTACAAACAGCCACTCAAAACAGTGACAGTCCAGACTATCTCTAGATGGCTAAAACAGGTCCTAATAAAGGCTGGAGTAGACACTAGCACTTTTAAATCTCACTCCACCAGGGCTGCAGCTACATCGGCAGCTATGAATTTGGACCTTCCTATGGACCATATCCTCAAGACAGCAGGATGGTCAACGAAGGAAACTTTCCAATGACTTTATAACAATCCAGTCATTGAACCTGGAATATTTGCAGAAACAAATTTAAGTTCTGTAATATAATTTACCCCATAAATAGGGGCAATAATTGGTGTTAATATTTTTATCGTTGGGTTTCAATATCGTATTGATGTCTAATGATGTTAACTCTATTCTCCCCATAATCAAGGCAGATGTGATGCATGGACTCATTTCCACGGCATGAAATCACAGAGCTTTAAAATCTTCACGTAGTCACTCACGTGACTCCGAAGTAAAATAGTAAGATTAAACGAGAACTTACCAGTTTGAAGTTTGATCGTTATTTTATGAGGAGTAACGTTGAGGGAATACGTGCCCTCCACTCCCACCCTTGATCATATACTCAACTGGTATCTCTTCTCTAATCTTACTATGTTTAGTCATTACAGTTATCTGTGATTTCACACCGCTGCTTTGAATAATGACACGCATGCGTCCTGGCGGGGTTCTTCACGTATTCCCTCAACGTTACTCCTCATAAAATAACGATCAAACTTCAAACTGGTAAATTCTCGTTTAATCTTACTATTGAAACACAAAGTTCAGTCAGTACAGACAAAGAAACAGATTCCTCTGGTCAAAGTCAGGGTACTAAAACAGAGCCAAACAAGCCAACACCTAAACCTGTTATACCTGTTACTGTTAGACGATCAGGCAGGATCCGTAAACCAGTAGTCAGATTAGGTTTTTAAGTTAAGCAACTCACTGTCTAGGTAGAATGTGTAAATATGTAAAATAAATATATTACGTTATCATTTAAGATTTAATGAATGCTGGTTTAAATCAAGTATCACAACAAGAATATTGTAACTGTCTACTTAGATTTAATATTAAAAAAAAGGGGAGCAGTGTAATGTATTCATGCATATTCATGTATATGCTATTGAGTTGGTGTTGTATATAAGTAGGGGATGTTGGGTAATAAATCTCTCTTGTGATCCAGGCAGCCTGCGTGTAAGTTATTATTCATTCTGCTGTTCGGAATATAACAGCTCTTGAAACCTGTTACATTCCCAGTCAGAAGATAAAATTCTCATCCTATGTCTAACTTTATTAAAGCAGTGCAAGGCAACAATCATTGTGGGTTCAGTGTATGCTTTCACAATGTTGAAAAGGGAATAGTAATGAGGATAGGTTGGTGGAGACATCACTTTAAACGGGTGGAAATTGCGGATGATGATCATTGAAAGTGGAAGCTAGTGAGGAGAGTGAAGGCAAGATGTCCACTATACTTGGTCTCGGTGGCAGGGGAGGGAGTGAGGGTAGCAATACACAGTATGTACCAGATGTAGTGAGAGCCCGGTTGACACTGACAGATAATGTGGATAAATGTGAGGTTATCCATTTTGGTGGCAAAAACGGGAAAGCAGATTATTATCTAAACGGTGGCCGATTGGGAAAGGGGGTGATGCAGCGAGACCTGGGTGTCATGGTACACCAGTCATTGAAGGTAGGCATGCAGGTGCAGCAGGCAGTAAAGAAAGCGAATGGCATGTTGGCTTTCATAGCAAGAGGATTTGAGTATAGGAGCAGGGAGGTTCTACTGCAGTTGTATAGGGTCTTGGTGAGACCACACCTGGAGTATTGCGTGCAGTTTTGGTCTCCAAATCTGAGGAAGGACATTATTGCCATAGAGGGAGTGCAGAGAAGGTTCACCAGACTGATTCCTGGGATGTCAGGACTGGCTTATGAAGAAAGACTGGATAGACTTGGTTTATACTCTCTAGAATTTAGGAGATTGAGAGGGGATCTTATAGAAACTTACAAAATTCTTAAGGGGTTGGACAGGCTAGATGCAGGAAGATTGTTCCCGATGTTGGGGAAGTCCAGGACAAGGGGTCACAGCTTAAAGATAAGGGGGAAATCCTTTAAAACCGAGATGAGGAGAACTTTTTTCACACAGAGAGTGGTGAATCTCTGGAACTCTCTGCCACAGAGGTTAGTTGAGGCCAGTTCATTGGCTATATTTAAGAGGGAGTTAGATGTGGCCCTTGTGGCCAAGGGGATCAGAGGGTATGGAGAGAAGGCAGGTACGGGATACTGAGTTGGATGATCAGCCATGATCATATTAAATGGCGGTGCAGGCTCGAAGGGCCGAATGGCCTACTCCTGCACCTAATTTCTATGTTTCTATGTTTCTATGACAGAGGGAAAACCATAATTGGGGATATGGGAACATAATTGAAAGCTCTGTTATGTGAGATGTCAAGACTAGAACAGATGCGAAGAAGATAGCGGAGAAACTATGGGGCGGCACGGTGGTACAGCGTTAGAGTTACTGCCTTACAGCACCAGAGACCCGGGTTCGAACCTCACTATGGGTGCTTGTCTGTACGCAGTTTGTATGTTCTACCTGTGACCTGCGGGGGTTTACTTCGAGATCTTCGGTTTCCTCCCACACTCCAAAGACGTACAGGTTTGTAGGTTAATTGGCTTGGTGTAAATGTAAAATTGTCCCTAGTGTGTGTAGGATATTGTTAATGTGCGGGAGCCACTGGTTGGCATGGTCTTGGTGGGCTGAAGGGCCTGTTTCCGTGCTGTATCTTTAAACTAATCTAAACTAGGCTATGAGAATGGAAGACGGGTTAGAATTGAAGTTAGGTAGCTTTGGGATACTTAATGGATATTCGCCATTAACATGACCCCTGAGGGAGCTGGGAAGTTGTAAATGAAGGGAAGAATCAGAGATGGACAAGATGAAAGTGAGGGAGTGGTAGAAATGGCAGAAAATTTATTGAAACATCCCACCTGAACCATCCGATGGGTGAGGTGGGGCAATTCCACACAGAGGAGTCTTTCCCCATGAAGCCCATTGACCTCATGTTTACCACAGAACCTTAATATCACACTGTCAAAAATGTCAAATAACATCCAAACCTCAGTTTAGAATATAGAACATTGCTTCATGTTTGCACCAAGGTGGGAATGGGGTCTGGAATGAGTAACCGTAGTGAATTTAAAACAAAATACTTTATTTGTGAATAATGGTTGCTTGATAATACTCTGCATCGTTTTGTTAGTGACTAGGATTGGACCAATCGGGCAAGAATGAGCCAGATTAGATCGATCTTTATTTTGTGTTTGGGACAAAGCTTATTGTATGGCTGATGAACCTTGAAGGGATGAATGACCTGTTGGTGGTGCTCACATTCCAATGTAATCCCTTGCTCTCTGGAATTGCCTTCATGACTGGGATGTCGATCAATGGCTTGCTTGCTGTTTTGCATTTGTTGTAGTCAACTTGATGGCCATTGTGATCCTGTCGAGAGGAAAGTGCGGACTCTCCAGGTGTATCACTTTCTACCTGGTGGCCATGGCGACGGCGGATACGATGGGCATTTTCACTGATATGATACTGTACACGATCATTCCTTTTCATTTCCCGGGAACTTACATGGACACCACTCCTGCCATATCCCTCCTACTCGTCCTGCTCTCTGCAGCCACCGATGTCTCCGTCTGGTTCACCATCACTTTCACCTTTGATCGATTTGTTGCCATATGTTGTCAGAAGCTGAAAACAAAATATTGCACCACGGAAACTGCCACAGTCGTTTTAACAGCAGTGAGCGTGGTGCTCAGTCTGAAGAACATCCATTGGTACTTTATATATGAGCCTGAGTATTTTGTTGACAATGTACCTTGGGGTGTGAAAACCTCATCGAACTATCTCACGGAAAGTGCCTGGGTGGCTTTTCACTGCCTCTCTATTATTTTAACCCCTTTTCTTCCATTCCTGATTCTGCTGCTCAATGCCTTGACGGTCAGCCACATTCTGGTGTCGGGCAGAATCCGCAGGAGGCTACAGCAATGCAACAATAATGAGGATCACCCTGACCCAGAGATGGAGAAGAGAAGGAAATCCATCATTTTGCTCTTCTCCATTTCGGGCAGTTTTATACTTTTATGGATGACAAATGTTCTGTATTTCATCTACAGGAGGATTGCAAATGTTTATGTTTACACGAGTGTCCATGACCCCAGTTACATCGCTTAACAAACAGGCTACATGTTGCAGCTTCTGAGCTCCTGCACCAACACCTGTATTTATGTGGTGTCCCAGACTAGGTTCAGAGAGCAGCTGAGGGATGTCCTAATGTACCCATTCACTGTGGTTGTTGCATGGTTTTGGTGAAGCACCGACTACTTCAGAGCTACCATTCCAGTTCAGTCTCATTTATTCTCCCACTGTTTCTCTGTGTGAATTGTGACAGCGCCCCCTCCCTTGGATGCCACTCTGATCCCTATCACTGGCTGACTGTCCAGGAGACGCCGATCCCCAGTATCATTGGTAATAGCTGGGTCCAATTAGTTGATATTGGTTATGGCAACCTGAACCATGCCAGCCTTCTCCCAATGTAACCCAGGCAAAGAGGGAGGGGGGAGGATTGGCAGGTCTTGCGGCAACAAATGCAAGGATCAGGGTTTCAGCAGGAATCACCTCTGGAAGGACAATATTACTCAGGTGAAAGAAAGCAGTTCAGTTACATGGTGGATATAATCATTTTGCCCAGTGAGACACTAGTTGTATTCAGCTCTGGTTGGCCAAGGCAACACATTTCATAAACATTGACAATTTGGAGACAGTAGGAGAAGTACAGCTGTGGTGATCAGAATCATCAGTGGACCTGCTGAACCTCATCTCAGGCATTTGGATCATGTCACCAAAGTTTGCCGTCTGGATGAGAAATATTGGTATAGCCTTGACGGACTTTGGGGTAACTCATGCAACAGCAGACCTTGTCATGAGATGCCTTGAAGCATAAATTGCACATTGTCAGACCCCTATAACTGACTACTCCAATGCATCATGAAACAATAACAATTAGCTCCATTTCTACTTCTTGGGACATTACTAATGTCTCCTTCATGTCATATTTAAACTGTTTCCATTTTGAAGCATTATCACATTGAAATTTAAATTGGTCAAGATATTTCAGTAGTCCCGACTGTCTACAGAGAGATTTTTCCACATTGGATCTCACATTCTACATTCGAGTGGAACCTTTGAATCTAAAAATTACACCTCAAGAACTCTGGTAGCTCATACCTTTAAAATAATGAATTTTCAGTGTAGGGCATTGAAATGAAACCAAACCAATCTGATTTAACCAGTTTCTACTCACACGCTGAGACTGTTTCCAGCCATCTATTGTTTCAAGTTGTTGGACCATTACAGTCAATATTCACTCCTGTTGTGTTCGATAAATCTCCGGATTCAGGCAACATAGTTTGTATACAAGATATTTTATTACACTACAAAATAAGGCACAATAGACTCAGGTAGCCGCGTACGCACTCACCAAACCCCGATTGCACAGCAAAACATGCTGCCGAGTAGTGATCTGTTGATTCCTGAGAGCCATATCTAACTCTCTCTTGAAAACATCCAGTGTATTGTCCTCCACTGTCTTCTGTGGCAGAGAATTCCACAGATTCACTACTCTCTGGGTGAAAAAGTTTTTCCTCATCTCAGTCCTAAATGGCCGACCACTTATTGTCAAACTGTGACCCTTGGTTCTGGACCCCCAACATCGTGAACCTTTTTCCGGCATCTAGCCTGTCCAATCCCTTATGAATTTTACATGTTCGATAAGATCCCCTCTTACGCTTCCAAATTCCATTGAATATAAGTGCAGTTGATCCATTCTTTCATCATATGTCAGTCCCGCCATCCCGGAAATTAACCTGGTGAACCTACACTGCACTCCCTCAATAGCAAGAATGTCCTTCCTCAAATTAGGAGACCACTTACTGCGAGATTTATTTTCCTCCCCAATCTTTAATCCTTCAGCTAGCGTGGTAGACACTGCCTGCTCCACCACAGGTACTGACCACCCCACCATCAAAGGGATCTATAGGAAACACTGCCTCAGAAAGGCTGCCAATACATCAATAACCCTCATCACCCTGGCCATGCTCCCATTTCATTCCTACCATCAGGAAGGAGGTGCAGGCATGAAAACTGTAACCACCAGGTTCAAGAACAGCTTCTTCCCAGCAAACATCAGGGTCTTTAACTGTACAACACCATTCTCAGCATCTTTGAGCTTCTATGGACTGTGCCTTTGGTTGCACTACGAACTTTACGATACTGAATTGATCTGAAATTGATTTGCTTTTTGCATTAGTATTACGGTTATCAATTTATTGAATTTCTCGATTATTATATATTTTCTGTGCGTATTGAGTTATGGGTTTGTTAAGCTATTATAAGGAAAAATGTAATTGTTCCATTGTCGATACACATGACAATTAAACGCTTAATTTTCTTGACTATTGACAATTGCAGAGGCTCCACGAGTTCTGAATAATTTCCCTTACGGAATTATGACGTTTCTCAAACTCTCCTGTATACTTTCACGTTGCTAGTAATTTTTTCAAGTTACTATTAATAATAATAATGAAAACATGTTCCATGTTATTTGGTTAATGACTGAGTACATTGTATATTCTATTAGCTTAATTACGCATTATATGAGGGTGATGATTCAATGAAATTAATGAATTATAGTGTGTGTGTGTGTGTAGACCAATACAACACGGGTTACGAAATTCTAGAAAACTTTGGTTGTACTTTGGCTTTCAAAGAGTTCTCAAGAACAGAACGTGTGCACAACCCAGGGATTGCATGTGTTTAAATCTATACTTCCTGGGTTTTGTGTCTTTTCTCGGTGAAATAGCTTATTCCCATTTATTCTGTCCAGGCCCCTCCTAATGATATAAACTATTAAGTTTCACATCCAACCTCCTCTGCTGCATTAGGAGGGAAACAATAGTTTATCCAATCTTTTTCTCATAGCCTCTATTTTCCAGTCCTGGTAACATCCTCATATGTCTTCTGTGCACCTGATTCTGTGCATTCTTGTCCTTCCTATAATGTGGAGCAGAGAAAAATCAGAAAGTCATTCAATTTTCTCAACCAGGAGAGATTAAAAGTAGATTGATGCCACAGTGGCAATCAACAGGAAAAGGTGAGTAACGAGCACCTTGCGGTCAGTGTGATTGGTGGGGCAGTGACTAGACCTTTCTTCAGACTTCGAATTGAACCAGCATCTGCAGTTCTTTATTACACAGGTTACCCATAGAACCTTAATATGAGAACTTTCCTTCAAAGATGCAGTTAGAAGGAGCCTACCGGTACCGCCAACTAATAAGGAACTACAAGCTGGCCAGCCTCCCAGGAAGACACTGATTGCAATTCTTAGCCAAGCCAGCAGGCAGCCCACTTTGATGCTGTAGGGAGAATTTGTTATGAGTGAAATGGATATCTGTGGCATTCCCAAAGTATTCTGATTGGAAAACACTGCTCCGAGACAAAATAGACCTACTAGCACTGGGTCCCATAAGGTGACTATTACACATAGATGTCTGACCCTTACATTGAAATCACCCAGGGATTATGGCTTTTAGGGAACAAGGAAACATTACTTTGACTTCATGCAGCCATATCACGGAGTCTGGAGTGATAATGCAGAGGTATTATTTTTCTGAATTTTGTGCTGTCATACCATGCAAGAATTTGAGGAGAGGAAGGCCAAATAACTCATGTTGTACCCCGACAGCAAAAGCTTGTTGTAGACATAATCGATGAATTCCCCAGCATTTCTATATTTTATAAAAGACGGGGTCAGGGACAGAACTAATAACTGAAATTAATTTATGAATAACAAATAAATGTTAACAATATTTTAACACCTCAAATATTGTTACCACAGGTGTTTGGTCAAGAATATAAAGATTCAATAATATTTATTGAAATGTGGTAAAATGAAAGTTGTAAAATATAACACTTAACAGAGTAAAAATGATAGGGAACTTACTAAGAAATGAATGCCACTCCACTTAAAGTCCATTATGCATCAACTCCCTTTCTCTTGCAAGCCAAACAAATGATGTTTGCACATGTTCATCCCTTGAATTGCGTGAGTGAACTGAACAGACTTCATGATAATCTAATACTTTAATAATTAGCATTATTGATGTTAACTTTCCATTCCCTTGTTATTTAAATCATTTTTATTTACCAATTTACCTCCCTCAGTTTCCACTGTGAGATTCTAGGTCTTGTCATCAGATCATTAGTCCAGGCATGTGGACATCATCCAGCAGCTCTACCCATGCTGCCATGTCTTCAATGAGGGTTTGATGAGAAGCAGAGAAGTGGAACCCAGCTACCATGACCTGTGAGATAGCTGGGAGTGGGGAAGCACCATGAACCTTGGACAGGTAAGTACAAAGACTCTATAAAAAAAAACAAACACCAGTGGCAGTAACATTGTTCTCTAACCTTGCAAACAAATCAAGTTTGTAAAATTAATTGGAAAGGTTAATTGTTTTTTGTTGGGCAGCCAATGGGGAGAGATTTGTAGAATAGAGAGCAGGAACAGTAGAAAATTAGTGGCAAGATTATTCAATGTTATTAAAAGCAGAAAATATTAGAAACATTCAGCAGGTTGGGTCGTAGAGAAACAGGGTTAATATTTCAGTTGAAGAAATATTCACCAGATTTTGCAGATTAAGTGTGGCACCAAAAAAGTGAAGGGTGGAGCTTTGAAATAATACAGAACATGTCAGAGAGCACATTACCAGATCCGCCATTATCACAGTGCACGCTGATTCATATAATGGCGGATCATATAAACGTGGATGCAAGGAGTGAGTCTTAATTTTTTTTCTAAAAGTCATACTGTGGTTGTTGATCTGCAATGATTGTACACATCTTGAAGTTCTACTTCTATGGATCTGGGCCTTTGAAACATGGAGACGATTCACTATTACAGCTCGATTTCCGAAGACTTTGGTGATTACCGTCCGAAGCGAAAACCTCTCATCAGAGAGATCCCCATTATTTAGGATTAATCATTCGCATTTTTACACCTTTCTCACAATAACATGTCACTGAATTTATTGCCGAGGCAGAATATACATGTGGGTTGCATCTAGGGAAAATATTTGAAGCTATTGAATGTGGAGTATTTGAGAGAGACAGATTTAAATGACTGCTCATCACCAACAACAGTTGCCGAGTAAACATTGGACCTTGCAGGAAATAACTGGGAGTGGAGTGCAGGAGCTCTGGAGTTGCCCAGATTCCTGCACCATAAAGATGTTTCTACATTGTATGATTACACATTTCGTCAAACTAGATTCAACGTAAGTACTTACCAAAACCAATTCTTTTGGAACACACATCAGAGGTAATTTTTGCTTTACTTTCAGCCACAGGCAAGTCAAATGCAACCCTACAAAGAACAGCTCTCTCTCTGATCTTCTCCATTTTAGGCAGCGTATTTGTCTTGTTCCAATGATCTCTGTAGCTACAATTTACTGCAGAACAAAGGTCTCGTTCACATCTCTTTGAATTCTTGGCTAATCACTTTGAAAAGTTAAATGGCCAGTGTAATTTGTTCCCAATCTGTAGGTGAATGGTGGGATTTGGAGGTGGGATGGGGGAGAGTTGAGAAGAATATTGGAAGAATAAAAAATGGAACTGATGTAGGAGAGGAGTAATCGATAGTTCATGCAGCAGTAGGCACCTGCTTTCCTGCTTTATCTCTTCATGCTATGAATCAATTAACATAATTTCTGATGGAGACATCAGATCATCTGGGTTTATCTACTGCACCTGATGTTTATTATCTCATTGCATCCCTGTTGGGTACTGTGAATGAAATGTGGTCTATTTGAAGCTGCTTGTATGCGTCTCAATCCACATTGCCGTACTGACGCCCAACTTAAATTAGAATAACATCTTATCTTCCATCCAGGCACTTTCCAACCTTCTGGAATTAACATTTAATTTTTCAAAAGACATGCTGTTGGAGGATCTCAAAGTGTCAAGCAGCATCCGTGGAGGCTAAGCAATGAATGAAAGTTCAGACCGAGATCTTGCATCAGGACTCACCCCTGTCCTCTCCTCCTTCTACACAATGACTACACCTCCACTAACACCTCTGTCAAGCTTCTCAAGTTTGCGTTTGACATAATCCTGATTGGACGGATCCAGGATGGGGAAGAATCTGCCTACAGACAGGAAGTGAAAAAGCTGGCATCCTGGTGCCATCGCAACAGCCTGGAGCTCAATGCTCTTAAGACAGTGGAATTGATATTAGACTTTAGGAGAGCTCCCCCTCCCCTCACCCCACTCATCATCAACAACATCACAGTCACATCTGTGGAGTCTTTTAAGTTCCTGGGAACCTTAAATGAGGGGCCACCATCGACTCCACAGCCAAAATGGCACCACAGAGGATGTACTTCCTGCGACATTTGAGGAAGCACTATCTGCCACAGGCAATGATGGTCCAATTCCATACGGCCATCGTAGAGTCTGTCCTCATCTAGTCCATCATGGTCTGGGTTTGGCTCAGCCACCAAGCGCGACATCTGGAGGCTGCAGCGAATCGTCCGATCAGCAATGAAGGTTATTGGCTGCAACCTTCCCTCCATTGATGAACTGTACACTGCAAGGGCCAGGAAGCAAGCGGATAAGATCATCTCTGACCCCTCTCACCCTGGCCACAAACTCTTTGAATCACTTCCCTCTGGAAGGCGACTCCGGACTGTCAAAGCTGCCACAGCCAGACATAAAAATAGCTTTTTTCCATGAGTAGTAGCTCTACTCAATAACCAAAAATCTGTAGCCTCCTTTTGCTCTGGTTTTTATTTAGTTCACATGTTTAATTAATAATGTTTTATTATTAATGTTTAATGTTTAATGTGCCATTCCTAACTGTCACTGTATGTCATGTTGTCCCTTGCGGGTGGAGCACCAAGGCAAATTTCTTGTATGTGAATACGTGGCCAATAAACTAATTAATTAATTAATTAATTCATTCATTCATTATTAGTGCAAGGTTTCCCACTTCCCACCACACTCTGCCGACACAGGGTCTTAAACCAAAACATCACTCAGATGCTCCACAGATTCTGCTCAACCCACTGAGATCCTTCGGCAGTTTGTTTTTCCCTCCAGAATTTTCCTGCACTTTCTATGCGTCTTGAATTTTCCCACTTCAGGTAAACTGCTCGCATTGTTTCCCATTATCATGTTTATGTCCTTTTCTCATCCTGTTTTTGTGATGCCGCTCTTAACAGTGAGCACTCGTACATCTTCTCACCTGATCTGTTTTAACCCATCTACATCTTTTGCCTTGCACCTCATTCCTCTCCAAGCCCAAAATTCTACTCTTCTCCCAGTTCCGAGCAAGAGTCCCTGGTTTCTCTTTCCACTGAACTGTGTGACTGACTGAGATCTTCCAGTATGTTCTGTTTTAGTTCCTAGTTAAGGCAACACAGTGACGCAACCGGTGGAGTTGCTGCCTTACAGTGCCAGAGACCGGGGTTCAATACTTACCTTGATTGCTGTCTGTGTGGAGTTTGCACGTTCTCTCTGTGACCGTGTAGGTTTCTTCCAGGTGCTCTGTAGTTTAATTGGCCACTGTAAAATAGCCCTTAATGTGTCGGGAATTAATAGTAAATTTGGGATAATATAGAACTAGTGATGGACTGGGTGGGCCGAATGGTCTCTTTCCAGGCAGTAGCTCAACTAAAAAAAACTTTTTGCAAATTTTTTCTTCCCAGTATATGCTTCCAAGAACAGACGACCCTATTATACTGCAAGAAGTGATAAACATTTACTGCCAGACCGGCAATCACAAATTGAGCTGCACAAAAAAGTACAATCAATTTACCTGCTCAGTTTTCTAAAGAACACAACTATGCTGATTCCGAAAGAGGAGTCAAGTAATCAAAGAGCTTGACCATCAACTGCAAGGATTTCTACCTTGTATCAAAGGCCAGGTACCCAGCAAAGTACCCAGCAAGAATAGGGATATGGGCAGTGCTGCTATACTAACATCAATGCTTTATGAATGTGTTTCACCTCAACCTCCTTTTCTAACAATCACCCAATGCGAGAGTCAGTGGCATCACCTGCTCTGTCTCAGGACAAAACAGCCTTTCCTGATATCTCTCCCAAACAAATCGCCCAAAGAGACAGGCACTACACTCCATGGTCCACTTGCAAAAAGCTGTCTTTGCAATAAATCTGTGCTTTCTGCTATATATGTTTTTCACAACAAACATCACCTCAAAATGGCTGCTCATTGGCTACAGAAAGATTGGTTCTGCAGACAGATCTAAACTGTTCTCAGTTCAGCTGGAGAATAACAGAGTTGAACCATAAATTGTATTTATCTCCCTACAGAATGATCTCCCCCCTTGAATACTTCCAGCTTTCCCCATTTACATTTGAGAAAATAATTAATGTTATATTGAGTACATTGGGCAGCTTTGTCCATAAACGTTCTAAGTATTGTTGGCATCAAATAATTATTTTAAAGAGCTTGTCAGACAAAAAAAATGAAGAAAAGAATGAAATTGTCTTTATTTGAAATATCATTGATATTCCTCTCACAGTTCATTACACCTTCCATGGAACACCTTGCCTGGAGACTCCAGCTAATTGTAGCTCATTCCAAGGCAAGTTGTGTTAGGATTGGTCCACTGCTTTAGTCAACGAACCTTAATACGTTATTAATGATGTAACTGTGTGATCTCCAGGGAAGTTTCACTCCTGAATAAATGCACTGCTCCTCTCTATGCATCTTGTAATCAGGTCGAGCATTTCCCACATCACCAGTAGAAGACATCACCTTCCACCAAAAATGAGGGAGGCAACAATACTGCATCAGATAGAAGACATTTACTACCCTGTTCTTGCAGCTGTAGGAATTCCTGGTAAGTCGACCCAATGTAACCAAATATCTCTTGATGTACATTTGGTAAATACATCTTAAAATGTTGGACACTCATCTTGTAATTGATGACCTGTCGCTGTGTTATATGGCCTCTCTGGTCTTCTGCTTCCTTAGTTTAGTCAGTTAGATTAGTTTATTGTCACGTGTACCGAGGTACAGTGAAAAGCTTTTGTTGCTTAGTGTTTGTCCAAATACTTGTTCTGATGCATTTCGTTGTCTCTGTACTGTACACTGACAATGACAATTAAAATTGAATCTGAATCTGAATTGAATCTGATGAGCCCGGAGCTGTAGATGTGTTGTACAGTGTACAGATCACACCGTGGCAATCTCTGCCACAAAATCCATTCCTCAACCACTGACTCTGTCCCCCTGGACTACAATTGCCTAAGACACGAGCAACTGTGCTGTCGCAAGCAACACTAATAACGAAATACCGATCCCTACCCAACAACCTTGATTTCCAGCGGGGTTGACCTTGCGTTATTCCACTCCTCGTCCACCCCTATCTTTTGTTCCATCTCCTTTATCCTCCTGTTTGTTCCCTATAGACTTGCCTTTCCTAATGTATTCCTTCTCCTACCTTCCATAAGTAAGGCCACCAAGAATTCTGCTTCCTGCGTTCCACTTGCCAATTCAGTGGCTCTCACCTACATCCTAAATTCTCACCCCTGGTGAGTATTCTCTCCATGACCTCCCCCGTTCCAGCCCCACAGCCCATCCAGGCATCCATATGAAACAAGACCAGAAAGTGCTGGTAATACTCAGGCAGCATCTGGAGAGAAAGAGGCAGTGATACACATCAGTGACCTGCCATCAGATTGGAGGGAAATTTGAAATAAACATGTTTTAAATTTTAGATGAAGGTGAAAAGGGCAGAGGAAAACAGGTGGGTTCCTTGAGCTTAGTTTGGAAGAGTGCAAGGAATTAGAGCAGAGAGGTCAGAGTGGGATGGAGAATTAAACTGTAGTGGACATGAAACATGAACTCTGCTTTTCTTTCCACTGATGCTGCCTGACCAACTGAATGTTTCCACCACTGTGTGCTTTTGCTTCATGAGAGGTGTGTATTAGACTGGAGACCAGGAGTGCTTGAGTGGACAACAGAATGGTTGAACATAATGGTGAAAGCCTGGAAAAATAATACATGTGTGTGGGAGTTGTCAATGGAAGGAGATGAATTAGGTCTGAGATGCCCATTAGAGGAGAGAAGGAAACTGTTTGAAATAGGAAATACAAAAGGACTGATTGTCTGAAATAGTTGAATTTGAGTTTGGCTATTGAAACCGGTTACATTCCCAGTGAGAAGTGAGATTCTAATCCTATGTCTAACTATTAAAGCAGTGCAAGGAATCAATGACTGCAAGTTCAGAGTTTGCTTTCGCAATGTTGAAATGGGAAGTGGAGTGAAGATAGGTTGGTGGAGACATCACTTTAAACGGGTGGAATTTGCAGACAATGATCATTGAAAGTGGAAGCTAGTGAGGAGAGTGAAGGCAAGAAGTCCCCTATACTTGATCTCAGTGGCAGGGGAGGGAGTGAGGGAAGCAATACACAGTATGAACCAGATGTAGTGAGAGCCCTGTTGACTCTGACAGAGGGAAAAACATAATTGGGGATATGGGAACATAATTGAAAACTCTGTTACGTGAGATGTAAAGACTAGAACAGATGCAAAGGAGAGTGGAGAAACATAGAAAATAGGTGCAGGAGGAGGCCATTCGGCCCTTCGAGCCATAGCCAGAAACTATGGGGCGGCACGGTGGTACAGCATTAGAGCTACTGCCTTACAGCGCCAGAGACCCGGGTTCGAACCTCACTATGGGTGCTTGTTTGTACGGAGTTTGAATGTTCTACCTGTGACCTGCGGGGGTTTACTTTGAGATTTTCGGTTTCCTCCCACACTCCAAAGACGTACAGGTTTGTAGGTTAATTGGCTTGGTGTAAATGTAAAATTGTCCCGAGTGTGTGTAGGATAGTGTTAATGTGCGGGAATCACTGGTTGGCATGGTCAGGGCCTGTTTCCATGCTGTATCTTTAAACTAAACTAAACTATGCTAGGGGAATAGAAGCAGGGTTAGGACTGTAATTAAGTAGCTTTGGGATATTTAATGGATATTCACCATTACCATAACCCCTGAGACGGAGCTGGGAAGCTGTAAATGAAGGGAAGAATCAGGGATGGACAAGATGAAAGTGAGGGAGTGCTGAAAATTGGCAGAAATTGTATTGAAACATCCTACCCAAACCATCCGATGGGTGAGGTGGGGCAATTCCACACAGAGGAGTCTTTCCCCATGAAGCCCATTGACTCCGGTTTACCACAGAACCTTAATATCACAGTCAAAAATGGCAAATAACATCGAAACCTCAGTTTAGAATATAGAACATTGTTTCATGTTTGCACCAAGGTGGGAATGGGGTCTGGAATGAGTAACCGTAGTGAATTTAAAACAAATTACTTTATTTGTGAATAATGGTTGCTTGATAATACCCGGCATTGTTTTGTTAGTGACCAGGATCAATTCTTATTTTGTGTTTGGGACAAACCCAGGGAATTTATTAATTGAATGGCTGATGAACCGTGAATGGATGAATGATGTGTTGGTGCTCACATTCCCATGTAATCCCTAGCTCTCTGGAATTGCCTTCATGTCTGGGATGTTGATCAATGACTTACTTGCTGTTTTGCATTTGTTGTAGTCAACTTGATGGCCATTGTGATCCTGTCGAGAGGAAAGTGCGGACTCTCCAGGTGTATCACTCTCTACCTGGTGGCCATGGCCACAGCGGATACGATGGTCATTTTCACTGATGTGCTACTGTACACGATAATTCCTTTTAATTTCCCGGGAACTTACATGGACACCACTTTTGCAAATTCCCTCATACTCGTCCTGCTCTCTGCAGCCACCGATGTCTCCGTCTGGTTCACCGTCACTTTCACCTTCGACCGATTTGTTGCCATCTGTTGTCAGAAGCTGAGAACAAAATATTGTTCCACGGAAACTGCCACAGTAGTTCTAACAGCAGTGAGCGTGGTGCTCAGTCTGAAGAACATCCCTTGGTATTTTATATATGAGCCTGAGTATATTGTTGACAATGTACCCTGGGGTGTAAAAGTTTCATCAAACTTTCACACGGAAAGTGCCTGGGTGGCTTTTGACTGCCTCTCTATTATTTTAACCCCTTTCCTTCCATTCATCCTGATTCTGCTGCTCAATGCCTTGACGATCAGACACATTCTGGTGTCGGGCAGAATCCGCAGGAGGCTACAACAATGCAACAATAATGAGGATCACCGTGACCCAGAGATTGAGAAGAGAAGGAAATCCATCATTTTGCTCTTCTCCATTTCAGGCAGTTTTATACTTTTATGGATGACAAATGTTCTTTATTTCCTCTACTGGAGGATTGCAAATGTTTATGTTTACACGAGTGCCCATGACCCCAGTTACATCGCTGAACAAACAGGCTACATGTTGCAGCTTCTGAGCTCCTGCACCAACACCTGTATTTATGTGGTGTCCCAGACTAGGTTCAGAGAGCAGCTGAGGGATGCCCTAATGTACCCATTCACTGTGGTTGTTGCATGGTTTCGGTGAAGCACCGACTACTTCAGAGCTACCATTCCAGTTCAGTCTCATTTATTCTCCCACTGTTTCTCTGTGTGAATTGTGACAGCGCCCCCTCCCTTGGATGCCACTCTGATCCCTATCACTGGCTGACTGACCAGGAGAGGAGGATCCCCAGTATCATTGGTAATAGCTGGGTCCAATTAGTTGATATTGGTTATGGCCACCTAAACCATGTCAGCCTTCTCCCGATATAACCCTGACAAAGAGGGAGGGGGGAGGATTGGCAGGTCTGGCGGCAACAAATGCAAGGATCAGGGTTTCATCAGGAATCACCTCTGGGAGGACAATATTACGGGTGAAAGTAGGCGGTTCATTTACATGGTGAATATACTCATTCTGCCCAGTGAGGCACTAGAGTTGTATTTAGCTCTGGTTGTCCAAGGCAACACATTTCATAGACATTGACATTTTGGAGACAGTAGGAGGGGTACAGCTGTGGTGATCAGAATCATCAGTGGACCTGCAGAACCTCATTTCAGCCATTTGGATCATGTCACCAAAGTTTGCCGTCTGGATGAGAAATATTGGCGCGGCCATGGTAGAATTTGGGGTAACTCATGCAACAGCAGACCATGTCATGAGATGCCTTGAAGCATAAATTGCACGTTGTCGGACCCCAATAACTGGCAACAATGCATCATGAATGTCTCCTCCATGTCATATTTAAACTGTTTGCATTTTGTAGCATTATCACATTGAAATTGAAATTGGTCAAGGTATTTCAGTAGTCCCGACTACAGAGAGATTTTCAACATTGGGTCTCACAAACTACAATAGTGTGGAACCTTTGAATCTGAAAATCACACCTCAAGAACTCTGATAGCTCATAGCATTAAAATAATGAATTTTCAGTGTAAGGCATTGAAATAAAACCAAACCAATCTGATTTAACCAGTTTCTACTCACACGGCTGAGACTGTTTCCAGCCATCTATTGTCTTAAGGTGTTTTTCAGTACAAAATAAGGCACAATAGATGCAGGTAGCCGCGCATGCACTCGCAAAACCCCGATTGCACAGCAAAGCGTGCCGCCAAGTAGTGACCTGTTGATTCCGTTAGCCCTGAGAGCCATATATAACTCTCTCTTGAAAACATCCAGTGAATTGTCCTCCACTGTCTTCTGTGGCATAGAATTCCACAGATTCACTACTCTCAGGGTGAAAATGTTTTTCCTCATCTCAGTCCTAAATGGCTGACCCCTTAATCTCAAACTGTGACCCTTGTTTCTGGACTCCCCCAACATTGTGAACCTTTTTCCGGCATCTAGCCTGTCCAATCCCTTATGAATTTTACATGTTCTATAAGAACCCCTCTTACCCTTCTAAATTCCAATGAATATAAGTGCAGTTGATCCATTCTTTCATCATATGTCAGTCCCGCCATCCCGGGAATTAACCTGGTGGACCTACCCTGCACTCCCTCACTAGCAAGAATGTCCTTCCTCAAATTAGGAGACCACTTACTGCAAAATGTATTTTCCGCACCAATCTTTAATCTTTCAGCTAGCTTGGTAGACATTGCCTGCTCCACCATGGGTACTGATCTCCCCAACATCAAAGTGATCTAAAGGGAGCGCTGCCTCATAAAGGCAGCCAACATCATCACTGACCCTCATCACCCTGGCCATGGTCTCATGTTATTCCTAGGTGCAGAAGATACAGGCATGAAACCCGTGACCACCAGGTTCAAGAACAGCTTCTTCCCAGCAAACATCAGGGTCTTTAACTGTACAACACCATTCTCAGCATCTTTGAACATCTGTGGACTGTGTCTTTGGTTACACTATGAACTTTACGATACTGAAGTGATCTGAAATTGATCTGTGTTTTTGATTTAGTATTATGTTTATTAATTTATCGAATTATATTATCTGTGTGTATTAAGTTATGGGCTTGTTAAGCTATAATAAGGAAAAATGTAATTGTTCCATTGTCGATACTTATGACAATTAAACACACTTGACTTTCTTGACTTGACAATTACAGAGGCTCCTCGAGGTTTTGCTTGATTTTGCTTACGGAATTATGATTTTTCTCAAACCGTATTTAAATCTATACTTCCTGGTTTTGAGTCTTTTCTGGGTGAAATAGCTTATTCATATTTATTCCATCCAGGCCCAATCCTGACGACATAAACTTCAATTAAGTCTCACATCCAGCCTCCTCGGTTGCATAGGGGGAAGAAAAACAATAGTTTATCCAATCTTCTTTCATAACCTCTATTTTCCAGTTCTGGTAACTTCCGCACATGTCTCCTCTGCACTCGATTATGTGCATTCTTGTCCTTCCTATAATGGGGAGCAGAGAAAAATCAGAAAGTTATTCAATTTTCTCTATCAGGAGAGATTAAAAGTGGATTGATGCCACATTGTCAATCAGTAGGAGTAACTAGCACCTTGTGGTCTGTGTGATTGTAGGGCAGTGACTACATACATCAGGTATGCAGAGGGATTATTTTTCTGAATTTTGTACTGTCATACCATGCAAGAATTTGAGGAAAGGAAGGCTAAATAACTCATGTTGTACCTCAACAGCAAAAGCTAGTTGTAGACATAATCGATGAATTCCCCAGCATTTCTATATTTTAAAAAAGACGAGGTCAGGGACAAAACTAATGACTGAAATTAATTTATGAATCAACACCTCAAATATAGTTACCATAGGTGTTTGGTCAAGAATATAAAGTTTCAATAACCTTTATGATATGCGGTAATGTGAGAGTTGTAAAATATATAATTGAATAGAATAAAAATACTAGGGAACTTGCGTAGAAATGAATCCCACTACATTTAAAGTCCATTATGTATCAACTCTCTTTCGCTTGCACTAGGTTTACTTTTCCCATTTAATTTCTCCTATCATCCGTTCTTTTGTTCTGCTTAAAACTTTGTATATCTCAAACATTTTCAACAGGAAAAGGTGAGTAACTAGCACCTTGTGGTCAGTGTGATTTGTGGGGCAGTGACTAGACCCTTCTTCAGACTTCGAATTGAACCATTGACAATTTGGAGACAGTAGGAGGGGTACAGTTGTGGTGATCAGAATCATCAGTGTACCTGTAGAACCTCATCTCAGGCATTTGGATCATGTCACCAAAGTTTGCTGTCTGGATGGGAAATATTGGCGCGGCCATGATGGAGTTTGAGGTAACTTAGGCAACAGCAGACCATGTCATGAGATGCCTTGAAGCATAAATTGCACGTTGTCAGACACCTATAACTGGCTACTCCAATGCATCATGAATGTCTCCTCCATGTCATATTTAAACTGTTTCCATTTTGAAGCACAATGAAATTGAAATTGGTCAAGGTATTTCAGTAGTTCCGACTGTCTACAGAGAAATTATCCACATAGGGTCTCACAAACGACAATATTGTGGAACATTTGAATCTGAAAACCACACCTCAAGATATCTGATAGCTCATAACTTTAAAGTAATGCATTTTCAGTGTAGGGCTTGAAATAAAACCAAACCAATCTGATTTAACCAGTTTCTACACACAGCTGAGTGTTTCCAGCTATCTATTGTCTCAAGTTGTGGGACCATTACAGGCCGATATTCACTCCTCTTGTGTTAGATAAATCACCGGATTCAGGCATCATAGTTTATATAACAAGTTATTTTATTACACTACAAAATAAGGCACAATAGATTCATGTATGTGTGTACGGGAGTTTGCAAAACTCAGAGTGCACCGCAAAGCGCGCCGTGGGTTAGTGACCTGTTGTTGTTCTCCTGGCACCGTTTATGACACGGTCCGAGGCTGGGACTCGCTCCTGCTCTGGAAGGGTGCCAGGACTGTCCTTTATGGCCTTTCCCGTCCAATCAGTCCGCATCATACCCCCATCCCATTTGCAGCTAAAATGTAGTTGTCAGCTAAATTAGCAACACAGCATTCCGAATAGTTACGAAAACAAGTAGATGCTTTTGAAGAATATCCGGGAATGTCTGGACATCCTGAGCAAAACACTGCAAAAGCTGGGTGAACCACCCATGTCCCCTACCACAAGCAGTGCAGAAACAGCATGCACATCAGACAGTGTGGCACGGCCTGATTGAACGTGACCTTTCGCTTGTCAGGCGAATGTGATAACCACTGCAGTACGGAAACAAAACATTTTTAATTCTATTTGTCGGATCTGACAAATATAATAGAAAATGTTTAGTAAAATGAAATCGTGGTCCAGAAGAATGTCTTCTAGAGGGTGTTCTGATAATACAGATATGTTTGGGGTTCTAAACTTAATTTATACTGTAACTGGTGTGAGCCTTTTATTTGTTCTATCAGTCGGATCCCTGAACCTGTTCCCTTGCAACAACTTCTGACACAATTCACTCCTTAGCAATACTGAAACAATTTACCTGCCATATTTTTCACAGCCTGAACGTGTCACTTAATTTGAAGCGGATCAAAATATACTGAAGCAAAACTCCTTAATATGTGGTGCACTTTGCAGGAAAACTTTGTGATGGTTGATGAGAGAAACATTTCTAATGCAAGATTGTGCTGGTCAACAAAGAGCCACCCAGCCTAATCCCACCTTCCACCATTTGATGTGTAGGACCGCAGGTCACTGTTCTTTTAAATATAATCGGTGTTTCTGTCTCTACTATTCTTTCAGACAGGAAGATCTAGACTTCTGCCACTTACTGTGAGATTTATTTTCCTCACCAATCTTCAATCCTTCAGCTAGCGTGGTAGACACGGCCTACTCATCAAAGGGATCTATAGGAAACGCTGCCTCGGAAAGGCAGCCAAGATCATCAACGACCCACATCACCCTGGCCACGCTCACATTTCATTCCTACCATTGGGAAGAAGATACAGGCATGAAAACCGTGACCACAAGGTTCAAGAACAGCTTCTTCCCAGCAAACATCAGGGTCTTTAACTGTACAACACCATTCTCAGCATCTTTGAACATCTGTGGACTGTGTCTTTGGTTACACTATGAACTTTACGATACTGAAGTGATCTGAAATTGATCTGTGTTTTTGATTTAGTATTATGGTTATTAATTTATCTAATTATATTATCTGTGTTTATTAAGTTGTGGGCTTGTTAAGCTATAATAAGGAAAAATGTAATTGTTCCATTGTCGATACTTATGACAATTAAACACACTTGACTTTCTTGACTTGACAATTACAGAGGCTCCACGAGGTTTTGCTTGATTTTGCTTACGGAATTATGACTTCTCTCAAACCGTATTTAAATCTATACTTCCTGGTTTTGAGTCTTTTCTGGGTGAAATAGCTTATTCATATTTATTCCATCCAGGCCCAATCCTGATGACATAAACTTCAATTAAGTCTCACATCCAGCCTCCTCGGTTGCATAGGGGGAAGAAAAACAATAGCTTATCCAATCTTCTTTCATAGCCTTTATTTTCCAGTTCTGGTAACTTCCGCACATGTCTCCTCTGCACTCGATTATGTGCATTCTTGTCCTTCCTATAATGGGGAGCAGAGAAAAATCAGAAAGTTATTCAATTTTCTCTATCAGGAGAGATTAAAAGTGGATTAATGCCACATTGGCAATCAGCAGGAGCAACTAGCACCTTGTGGTCTGTGTGATTGTAGGACAGTGACTACATACATCAGGTATGCAGAGGGATTATTTTTCTGAATTTTGTACTGTCATACCATGCAAGAATTTGAGGAAAGGAAGGCTAAATAACTCATGTTGTACCTCAACAGCAAAAGCTTGTTGTAGACATAATCTATGAATTCCCCAGCATTTCTATATTTTATAAAAGACGAGGTCAGGGACAAAACTAATGACTGAAATTAATTTATGAATCAATACCTCAAATATTGTTACCATAGGTGTTTGGTCAAGAATATGAAGTTTCAATAACCTTTATGATATGCGGTAATGTGTGAGTTGTAAAATATATAATTGAATAGAATAAAAATACTAGGGAACTTGCGTAGAAATGAATCCCACTACACTTAAAGTCCATTATGTATCAACTCTCTTTCGCTTGCACTAGGTTTACTTTTCCCATTTAATTTCACCTATCGTCCGTTCTTTTGTTCTGCTTAAAACTTTGTATATCTCAAACATTTTCAACAGGAAAAGGTGAGTAACTAGCACCTTGTGGTCAGTGTGATTTGTGGGGCAGTGACTAGACCCTTCTTCAGACTACGAATTGAACCATTGACAATTTGGAGACAGTAGGAGGGGTACAGCTGTGGTGATCAGAATCGTCAGTGTACCTGTAGAACCTCATCTCAGGCATTTGGATCATGTCACCAAAGTTTGCCGTCTGGATGGGAAATATTGGCGCGGCCATGATGGAGTTTGAGGTAACTTAGGCAACAGCAGACCATGTCATGAGATGCCTTGAAGCATAAATTGCACGTTGTCAGACACCTATAACTGGCTACTCCAATGCATCATGAATGTCTCCTCCATGTCATATTTAAACTGTTTCCATTTTGAAGCATTATCACATTGAAATTGAAATTGGTCAAGGTATTTCAGTAGTCCCGACTGTCTACAGAGAGGTTTTCCACATAGGGTCTCACAAACGACAATATTGTGGAACATTTGAATCTGAAAACCACACCTCAAGATATCTGATAGCTCATAACTTTAAAATAATGCATTTTCAGTGTAGGGCTTCGAATAAAACCAAACCAATCTGATTTAACCAGTTTCTACCCACACAGCTGAGTGTTTCCAGCCATCTATTGTCTCAAGTTGTGGGACCATTACAGGCCGATATTCACTCCTGTTGTGTTAGATAAATCACCGGATTCAGGCATCATAGTTTATATAACAAGTTATTTTATTACACTACAAAATAAGGCACAATAGATTCACATATGTGTGTACGGGAGTTTGCAAAACTCAGAGTGCACCGCAAAGCGCGCCGTGGGTTAGTGACCTGTTGTTGATCTCCTGGCACCGTTTATGACACGGTCCGAGGCTGGGGCTCTCTCCTGCTCTGGAAGGGTGCCAGGACTGTCCTTTATGGCCTTTCCCGTCCAATCAGTCCGCATCACACCCCCATCCCATTTGCAGCTAAAATGTAGTTGTCAGCTAAATTAGCAACACAGCATTCCGAATACTTACGAAAACAAGTAGATGCTTTTGAAGAATGTCCGGGAATGTCTGGACATCCTGAGCAAAACACTGCAAAAGCTGGGTGAACCACCCATGTCCCCTACCACAAGCAGTGCAGAAACAGCATGCACATCAGACAGTGTGGCACGGCCTGATTGAACGTGACCTTTCACTTGTCAGGCGAATGTGATAACCACTGCAGTACGGAAACAAAACATTTTTAATTCTATTTGTCGGATCTGACAAATATAATAGAAAATGTTTAGTAAAATGAAATCGTGGTCCAGAAGAATGTCTTCTAGAGGGTGTTCTGATAATACAGATATGTTTGGGGTTCTAAACTTAATTTATACTGTAACTGGTGTGAGCCTTTTATTTGTTCTATCAGTCGGATCCCTGAACCTGTTCCCTTGCAACAACTTCTGACACAATTCACTCCTTAGCAATACTGAAACAATTTACCTGCCATATTTTTCACAGCCTGAACGTGTCACTTAATTTGAAGCTCATCAAAATATACTGAAGCAAAACTTCTTAATATGTGGTGCACTTTGCAGGAAAACTTTGTGATGGTTGATGAGAGAAACATTTCTAATGCAAGATTGTGCTGGTCAACAAAGAGCCACCCAGCCTAATCCCACCTTCCACCATTTGATGTGTAGGACCGCAGGTCACTGTTCTTTTAAATATAATCGGTGTTTCTGTCTCTACTATTCTTTCAGACAGGAAGATCTAGACTTCTGCCACTTACTGTGAGATTTATTTTCCTCACCAATCTTCAATCCTTCAGCTAGCGTGGTAGACACTGCCTACTCATCAAAGGGATCTATAGGAAACGCTGCCTCGGAAAGGCAGCCAAGATCATCAACGACCCACATCACCCTGGCCACGCTCACATTTCATTCCTACCATTGGGAAGAAGATACAGGCATGAAAACCGTGACCACAAGGTTCAAGAACAGCTTCTCCCCAGCAAACATCAGGGTCTTTAACTGTACAACACCATTCTCAGCATCTTTGAACTTCTGTTGACTGTGTCTTCGGTCACACTACGAACTTTGTGATACTGAATTGATCTGAAATTGATCTGTTTTTTTGCACTAGTGTTACAGTTATTAATTTATTGAATTTCTCGATTAGTATATATATATTATCTGTGTGTATTGAGTTATGGGCTTGTTAAGCTATTATAAGGAAAATGTAATTGTTCCATTGTCGATACATATGACAAATAAACACTCTGTACTTTCTTGACTCTTGACAATTACAGACGCTCCACGAGATATGAATGATTTTGCTTTTGGAATTATGACTTTTCGCAAACTGTATTTAAATCTATACTTCCTGGATTATGAGTCTTTTCACGGTGAAATAGCTTATTCCCATTTATTCTGTACAGGCCTCTCCTGATGATATAAACTTTAATTAAGTCTCACATCCAGTGTTCTCTGTTGCATATGGGGGGGGAAAACAATAGTTTATCCAATCTTTTCTCATAGCCACTATTTTCCAGTCCTGGTAACATCATCATATGTCTTTTCTGCACCTGATTCTGTGCAGTCTTGTTCTTATAATGTAGAACAGAGAAAAATCAGAAAGTCATTCCATTTTTTCTATCAGGAAAGATTAAATGTGGATTGATGCCACAGTGGCAATCAGCAGGAAAAGGTGAGTAACTAGCACCTTGTGGTCAGTGTGATTGGTGGGGCAGTGACTATGTACATCAGGTTACCAAAGGAAGACACAAAATGCTGGAGTAACTCAGCTGGAGAAAAGGAATGGGCAACATTTCGGGCCGCGACCCTTCTTCAGACATCATATGAGAACTTTCCTTCAAAGATTCAGTTAGAAGGGGCCTACCACCAACTTATAAGGAGCTACAAGCTGGCCAGCCTCCCAGGAAGACATTAATAGCAATTCTAAGCCAAGCCAGCAAATAGCCCACTTTGATACTGTAGGGAGAATTTGCTATGAGTGAAATGGATATCTGTTCCATTCCCAGAGTACGCTCATTGGAAAACACTGCTCCGACATATATTAGACCCACCAGCACTGGGTCCCATAAGGTGACTATTATGCATAGATGTCTGACCCTTACATTGGAATTACCCAGGGATTATGCCTTTTAGGGAACAAGGAAACATTATTTTGACTTCGTGCCGACATATCACGGAGTCTGAAGTGATAATGCAGAGGTATTATTTTTATGAATTTTGTACTGTCATACCCTGCAAGAATTTGAGGAGAGGAAGGCCAAATAACTTATGGTGTACCTCAACAGCAAAAGCTTGTTGTGGACATAATCTATAAATTCCCCAGCATTTGTATATTTTATAAAATACGTGATCAGGGACAGAACTAATAACTGAAAATCATTTATGAATTAACACCTCAAATATTGGTACCACAGGTGTTTGGTCAAGAATTTAAAGTTTCAATAATATTTATTGAAATGTGGTAAAATGAGTTGTAAAATATATCATTTATAGAATAAAAAAGATAGGGAACTCACGTAGAAATGAATCCCACTCCACTTAAAGTCCATTATGTTTCAACTCTCTTTCTCTTGCATTAGGTTTATTATTGCCATTTAATTTCTCCTATCATCCGTTCTCTTGACCTGCTTGAAACTTATATCTCAAACCTTTTCCAGTTCTGATAATATTCAAACTCATAAAACTCAAACATTAGCTCTTTTCCTCTCACCTTTATTCTGTCTGGGCTGTTGGCTATCTCCAGTGTTTTCAGACCTGGAGGGCTTCACGTGTTGAACGGAATTAAACCTTCTAGGACACTTGTTTTGGCTGGAATTAAAGACCAGTTTGTTGTGTAAGGTGTTTTTCTATTCATTTTCAGGAGATAAATGTGTCTGAAAAGGCTCATACCTACAAGACGTTTTCAATTGCTGTGCTTCTTGGGTCATTTCAGAACTTTGTTAACAGTCGACTCAGTACTGGGTCTGGAGCTACCTGCCGGCCAAACAAATGATGTTTGCACATGTCCATCCCTTGAATTACATGAATGAACTGAACAGAATTTATGATAATCAAATACTTTAATAATTAGCATTATTAATGTTTAACTTTTCATTCAACTTTTATGTAAATCATTTTTATTTAGCAATTTATCTCGCTCAGTTTCCACTGTGAGATTCTAGGTTTTGTCATCAGACCATTAATCCAGGTATGTGGACATTATCCAGTAGCTCTGCCCATACTGCCATGTCTTCAATGAGGATTTGATGAGGAGCAGAGAAGTGGAACCCTGCTGGAAAAGACTATCCCCAAAATATGATGATCAGTGAGATAGCTGGGAGTGGGAATTCCAGGCCCGTACAAAGCTTTTCAAAAAGGGGGGTGGCATAACAGGATTACTAAAAACAATGCTTAAGGGCCCTGGAAGCTCAGGGGTTTTAGATGCTCTCTGATGCATTCTGAGCCTTATTTTGGAGCATTTTTGCACCAAATTTATGACCAATATTTCAGAAATTAACAGGAATCTGAGAGGTAGCTTTTTCACACAAAAGGTTGCTGGGTGTATGTAACGAGCTGCCAGAGGAGGTAGTTAAGGCTGGGACTATCGTAATGTTTAAGAGACATTTGGACACGTACATGGATAGGACAGATTTAGATCGATATGGGCCAAACGCGTGTGAGTGGGACTAGTTTAGATGGGACATGTCGGTCGGTGTGGGCAAGTTGGGCTGAAGGGCATGTTTCCACACTGCATCATTCTATGACTAAAAAGTGAAGAAGAAAAATGCTTGTAGATAAGTAGAGCAGATTTGAAAGAGGAGTGAAATGTAAAGGCAGAGAAGGGTTTATGGGTGGAAAGGAACATAGGAAAGGAGGGGGGAGAATGGGCTTGGGCAGATGGGTGAAGGGAAAATAGTCACAAAGTGCTGGAGTAACTCAGCGGGTCAGGCAGCATCTGCGGAGAAGATCAATAGGCGACATTTCACAGAGTGCTGGAGTAACTCAGCGGGTCAGGCAGCATCTGTGGAGAACATGGATAGGTGACGTCACAGAGTGCTGGATTAACAGTGAGTCAGGCAGCATCTCTGGAGAAAAGGCATAGATTATATTTCGGGTCAAGACCGTTCTTCAGTAATATTCATGATGTGACATGCATAGGCATTCCTGAATGTTACCCAAACCATCGTGAGCTACTTTGTTACGGTGCTTGCCCTCTCCTATAACGTCTCTGCTGCCTTGGGTGATGCAGGACAGGACACAAGCTTTGGGACACGGTGTGAAGTTGTTGCCGTCTGTCCCAGCCTGGTAAAAACCTGGATGGAGTGGATTTGGGAGGATGTTTCCACTAGTGGGAGTGTCTAGGACCAGTGACCACAGCCTCAGAATTAAAAGACATTCCTTTAGGAAGGAGATGAGCAGGAATTTCTCAACTCAGATGGTGGTGAACTGTGGAATTCATTGCCACAGACAGCTGTGGAGGTCAAGTCAATGGACATTTTTCAGGAGGAGATTGATAGATTCTTGATTGATATGGGTGTCAGAGGTAATGGGGGGAAGGCAGGAGAATGGGTTTGAGAGGGAAAGATAAAGTCATAGGGTGATACAGTGTGGAAACAGGCCCTTCGGCCCAGCATGTCCCATCTGCACTAGTCCCACCTGCCCACGTTTGATCCATATCCCTCCGAACCTGTCCTATCCATGTACCTGTCTAACTGTTTCTTAAATGTTGCGATAGTCCCTGCCTCAACTACCTTCTCTGGCAGCTTGTTCCATACACATACAGCATGTGTGAAAAACATACCCCACAGATTCCAATTAAATCTTTTGCCCTTCACCTTGAACTTATGTCCTCTGCTCCTCGATTCACTTACTCTGGGCAAAAGACTCAACCATAGCTATTCAAATCATGATTTTATACACCTCTATTAGATCATCCCTCATCCTCATGTGCTCCATGAAATAGAGTCCCAGCCTACTCAACCTGTCCCTATAGCTCTGGCCCTCTAGTCCTGGCAACATCCTCGTAAATCTTCACTGTACCCTTTCCAGTTTGATGACATCTTTCCTATAACATGGTGCCCAGAACTAAACACAATACTCTGAATGTGGCCTCACCAACTTCTTATGCAACTGCAACATGACCTCCCAATTTCTATGCTCAGCCTGACCCACTGACTTACTCCGGCACTCTGTGAAACGTCACAGAACAGGGCAAGATTAGCAAGTCAGCTGATGATACAGAAGTGAGTGGTTTTGCAGATAGTGAAGATGGTTGTGAAAGATTGCAGCAGGATCTGGATCAATTAGCCAGGTGGGCAGAGGAATGGTTGATGGTTGCATGGTTCCTTGAAGGTCGTGTCGCAGGTATATCAGGTGGTCAAAAAGTATTTGGGCACTTTGGCCTTCATCACTCAGAATATTGAGTATAGAAGTTGGGAGGTCATGTTGCAGTTGTATAAGACGTTGGTGAGACCGCATTTTGAATATTGTGTTCAGTTCTGGGCACCATGTTATAGGAAAGATGTCAAACTGAAAATAGTACAGAGATCCCCATCCTGGATCAGTCCAATCAGGGTTGTGTCGTCCGCAAACTTGAGAAGCTTGACAGAGGTGTCTGTGGAGGTGCAGTCATTGGTGTGGCGAGAGTAGAGGAGAGGGGAGAGTACGCATCTTGCGGTGCTCCTATGCTGAGCGTTTGCGGGTCCGAGATATGCTTTCCTGCCTCACATGCTGCTTCCTGTCTGTCAGGAAGCTGGTGATCCACGGACAGAGGGGTTCAGGCACAGTCAACTCAGAAAGTTTGGAGCGTAGTAGCTCTGGCACAATGGTGTTGAATGCAGAGCTAAAATCAATAAAACAAAATCCTCGCCTAGGCCCCCTGCGGTCTAGGTGCTGGAGCATGAAGTGCAGGCCCAGATTGACTGCGTCATCCACAGATCTATGCAAAATGCAGAGGGTCCAGCAGAGGGATTGTGATATTTTTCAGCTTGGCCAGCACAAGCCTTTCAACGGTCTTCATGACTACAGAGGTCAGTGCGACAAGCCTGTAGTCATTAAGACCAGTAATCCTTACCTTTTTGGGTACAGGGACAATAGTGGAGACTTTGAAGCAGGCAGGGACAGTACATCTTTGCAGGGACTGGTTAAAAATGAGTAATTGGGTGTGAAGTGGTGATTGGAGTGGGGTGGGTGTAGAAGGGCCCAGTCTTTGCAGACGGAGGTCAGGCTGTGAGTGGGTGTGAAGTGTTGGTTGGGGTGGGAAAGGGTCCACTCTTTTCATACTGGAGTCTTGCCTTAAGTAGGTGTGAAGTGGTGAATGGGAAGGAGAGGGTGCAGGGTCCATTCTTTGCAGACTGGGGTCTGGCTGTGTTTGTTGGGGAGGCGGTACCAGGGTTACGTTTCTGATTTTCAAACCTGCAGTAAAACTCATTCAGGTTGTTCGTCAGCTGACGATTGTCCAAAGAGCGGGGGGCTTTCCTCTTATAGCTGGTGATTTCTTGCATGCCCTTCCAAACTGAAGAAGAGTCACTAGCTGAGAACTTGCTCCTCAACTTCTCAGAGTACCTTTCCTTGGCAGCTCCTCTTCTCAGCTCTTTATCGATTAGGCTATCTTTTAAATCTTTAACGATTAGGCTATCAGCTTGATGCATATTTGCCCCCAACCCCCCCCCCCCCCCCGATCTCAAAATGGAAATGTTACATCTGTATATAATGATCCCATTAAAATGTGTATTTATGTCGCAAACTATGGAATTCACATTTTTCAGTATTGTTATCCAGGAAAAGAAAGCTGTCCCAATTGTTTGATATTATTTGATATTGTTTAATAATATTCATATGGAGGAGAAAATATAATAGCTCTAAAACATAACTTAATTTTGCAATCTCACCAAAGATAATCCCCCTTTCACTCTCCCGTCCCTATCCCTCTCTCCCCTCCTTTCCTCTCACTCTCTTCCTCTCCACCTCCCCCCTCTCACATCCCCCCCTCTTTCTGGCGGGAGGGGCGAAGATGAAGGTGGCGCGGGCCCAGCGGGGGTTGTGGGGGCCCAGCGGGGGTCAGTGGGGGCGGTGTGGGCCCAGCGGTGGTGGCGTGGGCCCAGCGGGGGTCAGCAGGGGTGGCGTGCACCCGGCGACGGGAGAATGGAGAGGTTGCCGTTTCCAAAGTGGAAGTGCAGATTTTTAATTTTACCGACTTCTTTTTTTTCTTGTGATTTTCTTTTTTCTTTTTGTGATTTTTTTATTAAGGGGGAAAAAAGGGGGGTGCAGTCACATCCCACGCACCCCCCCTTCGGACGGCCATGGATGCACCATGAACCTTGGACAGGTAACTACAAAGACTCTGTAAAAAGCAAACACCAGTGGCAGTAACATTACACGCTAACATTGCGAACAATTCAAGTTTGTAAAATTAATTGGAAAGGTTCAGTGTTTAGGTGGTGAGAGATTTGTAGTATAGTGAGCCGGAACCTCAGTCAAGAGCACCGATATGAGGATCAACATATGAGCATGGTGACATGCTGCTGATCATTAGCTTGTATGCTTTTGAGCAATGTGATTTTAATCATTAGAAATTTATTGGCAATATGGGATTATAAATCCCACAGAATACAAAGAGCACACCTCAGTAAACCAAAAGAGATGGGTGGTCTAGCGCTCCCTAACTTCATGTACTATAATTGGGCGGTAAATATTAAAAATATGATTCACCTGCTGGACAACTCTGCCCAGCAGGTGGACTGGATTATAATGGAGAGAGAGGACTGCGCTCCTGGTAATACAGGCGCGACTCTCCTCTCACCAACGAATTTGAATAACAAATATTATAATAAAAATCCAATGATACATAGTACAATCAGAACTTGGAAACAAATAAAACAGAACTTAAAATTAAGAAATCTATCTCTGCTAATGCCAATAGCCAATAACCCTTCGTTTAAACCCTCAATTATAGATAAATCATTTACACAATGGGAAAGAACGGGAATCAAAACGCTCGGAGACCTGTATGAATTAGGGAAATTATTACCATTTCAACAATTACAACTGAAATATAACTTGAAAAATAATCAATATTTTAAATATCTTCAAATCCGTGATTATCTGAAAAAATATACAAAAGACTATTATAATATGCCCCCAGACTTATTAGATGAAGCCATGAAGATAAAGGCTGAATCAGCAAATCTAATATCATACTTATATAATATTATATTGAATATAGAAATACCTACAACAGATAATATTAGAAGAGATTGGGAACAAGAATTAGCTATAAAAATTTCAAAAGAGAGCTGGGATAAACACTTATTATATGTGCATAAATGCTCGATCAACGTACGACATACTCTAATCCAATATAAAACATTACACAGACTATATTATTCAAAAACTAAAATAAATAAACTCTTCCCCAATGTCTCACCCATTTGTGATAAATGTCAGGTACAAGAAGCTTACATAGCGCACTCTTTACAATCTTTGCAATCTTTACAAAATTATTTAAAACAAAACTTCTACCCAGAGTAGAATGGATCATTTTTGGAATATCGGAAGGTAACCCAGAATTAAATATGTTTCAATAGAACTTACTTAATTATGGGCTAATAATCGGAAAAAAAGCTTATACTTAAATTTTGGAAAAATGCTCCAATACCAACAACAAAAATGTGGATTTCAAACATGTTCGAAACATTACACTTGGAAGAGATGAGACTCCTCCTAGCAGGTAAAGCAGATCACTTCCAAAAGACGTGGTCTGCATTTATGGAACTATTACAAGCTAAGGTGCAATAATAAGTTAAAATATAAAGGCTACCAGGACCTGGTAATGGGGGGTATAAAATAAATTTTTAATAAAAACATGGTTGGTATATCCTTTTTTGCGGAGTTTTGTGTTACAATAGAGCGACTGATTTTCCTTTTTTCCATTTTTTTCTTTTCTTTCTAGGGTCTTAATTATTTTCTTTGCTTCCTGCTCTAATTCCTTCCCTAAGGGATTCTTTTCTCCCAACACTTTCCTGCACCTTCACGATTCTTGCTTACTTTTCTTACTTCTTTCATTTCTTTCTTTTTTAAAGCTCAAAAAATGAAGTGGTACAACATAATGTAATAAGATATATGCGATGTATTAATGTGATTTACTGTACTGCTAATTAAAAAAAAATTTAAAAAAAAAAAAATTTATTGGCAAGATTATTCAATACGGAAAATATTAGAAAGATTCAGGAGGTTGGGTCGTATCTATGGAGAGAGACACAGTCTTAATATTTCAGTTGAAAAAATATTTAAATACCAGACACTCTTTAATACCTTTAAAGTATTACATAGACTACACTAAACCAAAATGAAATGGAATCTTCCCACATATCTCTCCTATTTGTGATAAATGTCCGCATTTAGAGGCTAACTTAACTCATACCTTTATAAACCAAAATTTAAAAAATAAAAAAATTCTGGACGGATATTTTTAGAATAATTTCTGAAGTTGCCAATACCCAATTGGATCCAGACTCAAAACGAATAATATTAGGAATATCAGAGCAAAGCCTAAGACTTACAACAAGCCAAAGAAACTTTCTTGATGATGGTATAATAACTGGGAAAAAATTAATATTAAAATTTTGGAAAGGTCCTATAACCCCCACAATTAAAATGTGGATTATGGAAATGTCCGAGACCTTACATTTGGAAAGAACTAGACTTGTCTTAATTGACAAACAAGAACTATTTGTTAGAATATGGTCTCCATTTATTGAATTTTTGAAAGGGTAAATTGGTCCAGCACGAGAATCTGACTGCAGCTCGAACTCAGGATTAGATTAATAGTTATGCTTTATAACTTACCGACCTATCTCCAAAGTTGTATTATTGGTAAATTACTCCATTCTTATTTATCATGCCTTTTTTTGTTCTCACTTTCTTAAAAAAAAAACTAAATAGAAGCAGAGTTAATATACAACTGATAAAGGAGGACCACTATTATTTTGATAGCTGGATTCCCACCTATTAGCAACGTATGATTGATATACAAGAAATGTTTGTATTTTGATATGCACATGCTTCTAATAAAACCATTTCGCAAAAAAAAAAAAAAATGCACCGCGAAAGTGTGACGTCAGTTGGCGGAAGCTCCACTGGGCGGAAGCTCCGCCCACTGCACTCACACTTCACCTGCAAAGCGGAACATTCGTAATAATTTTCAGTAAGCGCCATTACTTCACAGCACGTGGATTCAAGGTATGAGTCTTAATACTAAAAGTCAAACTGTAGTTGTTGATCTGCAATGATTGTACACATCTTGAAGTTCTACTTCTATGGATCTGAGCCTTTGAAACATGGAGTCAATTCACTATTATATATGCTCGATTTCAGATGACTTCTACCGATTTCAACGACATTGACATGTCGCTAGTTAAGATGGTCATTGAGGGGATCTCCAAACCTTTAACATTCATCTGTAATTTATCTTTCCAAACCGGTACTTTTCCAATTCAAATGAAAATAGCAAAAATAATACCAATATACAAAACTGGGAACAAGCATCATTTTACAAACTATAGACCTGTTTCCTTACTCCCACAATTTTCCAAAATACTAGAAAAAATGTTCAATAATAGATTAGATAAATTTGTAGAAAAGAATAAATTAATCACTGAAAGTCAAAATTAATTCAGAACAAACAGGTCAACATCATTTGCAATATTAGATTCAATTGAAGACATCACAAACGCCATTGATAATAAATTATATGCAGCTGGGATATTTATTGACATAAAGAAAGCATTTGATACAATTAATCACGATATTTTATTAAAAAAATTGGAAAGGTATGGAATCAGAGGAATAGTACTGGACTGGATAAAAAGCTACTTAAGTAACAGGCAACAGTTTGTGAATCTGGGTAGTCATAATTCTACATGCTTGGATATTGTTTGTGGTGTACCACAGGGGTCAGTGCTGGGCCCAAAATTATTTATCATGTACATAAATGATATTTGTAATGTGTCCAATGCCTTGAGGCTGGTTTTGTTTGCAGATGATACACATATTTTTTGTTCTGGGGAGAATTTAAAACAGCTATTGGATAAAATAATAAAATAAATGGGTAAATTGAAAATATGGTTTGATAGGAATAAAATTTCATTAAATTTGAGTAAAACTAAAATAATGTTATTTGGTAATTGCAGAATAAATAAACTAGTAAGTATAAAGATAAATGGGGTGGAAGTTGAACGAGTGCATGAAAATAAATTTCTTGGGGTTATAATTGACGATAAAATAAGCTGGAAATCAATTATTAAACATTTAAAATTAAAATTGTCAAAATGTATCTCTGTATTATACAAAGCCAAGCAGGCTCTGGATTATAAATCACTCCGTTGTGGTGCGCGGGTCTCAAAAGGAGGCACGATGTCCAGTGTTTGAGAAGCACCTTTATTTTATTCCTCCCGGTTGAAGGGAAGACGAAACCAGAGGAAGATGGCACCCAAACCCTGCCTTTTAAACCCTCCGGCTGAGGGCCGCCTCCGGACTGCACCACTCCTGTGCCGAGGGGTTCGGCAGTATAATGGCACGACCCTTAGGAGCCGCCACACCGTATTCTTTATTGTTCATTAATCTTACCCTACTTAAATTATTGTGCAGAAGTCTGGGGCAATAACTATAAAAATTCGATACACTCATTAACCATGATGCAAAAAAGAGCAATTCGTATTATACATAATGCCAAGTATCTGGGTCATACGAATCCATTATTTTTAGAGTCAAAATTATTAAAATTAGAAGATTTGGTTACATTCAAAACAGCTCAGATAATGTCTAGGGCCAAAAATAAAAATTTACCTGGAAACATTCAAAAATTATTTAACGAGTGTGTGGGGGGTTACAATTTAAGAGGAATATTTAATTTTAAGAAACAAAGAGTCCGTACAACTAGAAAAACCTTTTGTATTTCTGTTTGTGGAGTGGGAGTGTGGAATAAATTGAACGAGGAATTAAAGCAATGTACAAACATGAATCATTTTAAAATGATATATAAAAAAACAATTTTCAAGGGGTACCGGGATGGAGGGGATGGTTGACAAGTGGGGGTTAATGTTTGTCTATTGCTTTACAATTGTTTACTTATGTTTGGTTACTTCATATATGAAGTTTGTATGTGTATAATAGTTGTATGTATATATATATGTCTGTAGGTATTATGGGAAATTGCCTGGGGTAGTATTATTATTATTAATTAATTGATTTTTAAATATGGTAGAAGTGTTGGGGTGAGATTTAATAAGTTATTCTTCTTCTCACTCCTTTTCGAGCTTGTACAGACACAGAGTTGGACATTGGAAATTTGCTTTTTGTTCTTTTCATTGCTTGTAAATATTGATTGTAATGTCCAATTGTTTGATAATTTCGATTTTGTTACTATTAATGTCTTTAATGTCTTTACTTGTTCGGAATAAATAAAATAAATGAATAAATAAAATAAAACTTCAGTAATTACTGTCCGAAGCAAAAACCTCTCATCAGAGAGAGCCTCATTATTTAGGATAAATCATTCAGTTTAGGATAATAATTTAGGATAAATCTTCTGCATTTGTACAGGGCCATAGTGAGACCACACCTGGAGCATTGTTTGCAGTTTTGGTCCCCTAATTTGAGGAAGGACATTCTTGCTATTGAGGGAGTGCAGCGTAGGTTTACAAGGTTAATTCCCGGGATGGCGGGACTGTCATATGCTGACAGAATGGAGTGGCTGGGCTTGTACACTGTGGAGTTTAGAAGGATGGGAGGCTATCTTATTGAAACATATAAGATTGTTAAGGGTTTGGACAGGCTAGAGGCGTGTTCCCGATGTTGGGGGAGTCCAGAACCAGGGGCCACAGTTTAAGAATAAGAGGTAAGCCATTTAGAACGGAGACGAGGGAAACATTTTTTCTCATTGAGAGTTGTGAGTGTAGAATTCTCCGGCTCAGAGGGCAGTGAAGGCCCGTTCTCTGGATACTTTCAAGAGAAAGCTAGATAGGGCACTTCAAGATAGTTAGGGGATATGGGGAGATAGCTGGATTCCCACCTATTAGCAACATATGATTGATATACAAGGAATGTTTGTATTTTGATATGCACATGCTTCTAATAAAAACATTTCGCAAAAAAACCCCAAATGCACCGCGCTTTTGCAGGTGAAGTGTGACGTCAGTGCTCCGCCCACTGACATCACACTTCAACCGCAAAGCGAAGCATTTGTAGAAATTTTCAGTAAGCGCCATTACTTCAGAGCACATGGATTCAAGGTATGAGTCTTAATACTAAAAGTCAAACTGTGGTTGTTGATCTGCAATGATTGTACACATCTTGAAGTTCTACTTCTATGGATCTGAGCCTTTGAAACATGGAGACAATTCACTATTATATATGCTCGATTTCAGATGACTTCAGTGATTACTGTCCAAAGCAAAAACCTCTCATCAGAGAGAGCCTCATTATTTAGGATAAATCATTCAGTTTAGGATAATAATTTAGGATAAATCTTCTGCATTTGTACAGGGCCATAGTGAGACCACACCTGGAGCATTGTTTGCAGTTTTGGTCCCCTAATTTGAGGAAGGACATTCTTGCTATTGAGGGAGTGCAGCGTAGGTTTACAAGGTTAATTCCCGGGATGGCGGGACTGTCATATGCTGACAGAATGGAGTGGCTGGGCTTGTACACTGTGGAGTTTAGAAGGATGGGAGGCTATCTTATTGAAACATATAAGATTGTTAAGGGTTTGGACAGGCTAGAGGCGTGTTCCCGATGTTGGGGGAGTCCAGAACCAGGGGCCACAGTTTAAGAATAAGAGGTAAGCCATTTAGAACGGAGACGAGGAAACATTTTTTCTCATTGAGAGTTGTGAGTGTAGAATTCTCCGGCTCAGAGGGCAGTGAAGGCCCGTTCTCTGGATACTTTCAAGAGAAAGCTAGATAGGGCACTTCAAGATAGTTAGGGGATATGGGGAGATAGCTGGATTCCCACCTATTAGCAACATATGATTGATATACAAGGAATGTTTGTATTTTGATATGCACATGCTTCTAATAAAAACATTTCGCAAAAAAACCCCAAATGCACCGCGCTTTTGCAGGTGAAGTGTGACGTCAGTGCTCCGCCCACTGACATCACACTTCAACCGCAAAGCGAAGCATTTGTAGAAATTTTCAGTAAGCGCCATTACTTCAGAGCACATGGATTCAAGGTATGAGTCTTAATACTAAAAGTCAAACTGTGGTTGTTGATCTGCAATGATTGTACACATCTTGAAGTTCTACTTCTATGGATCTGAGCCTTTGAAACATGGAGACAATTCACTATTATATATGCTCGATTTCAGATGACTTCAGTGATTACTGTCCAAAGCAAAAACCTCTCATCAGAGAGAGCCTCATTATTTAGGATAAATCATTCAGTTTAGGATAATAATTTAGGATAAATCTTCTGCATTTGTACAGGGCCATAGTGAGACCACACCTGGAGCATTGTTTGCAGTTTTGGTCCCCTAATTTGAGGAAGGACATTCTTGCTATTGAGGCGTAGGTTTACAAGGTTAATTCCCGGGATGGCGGGACTGTCATATGCTGACAGAATGGAGTGGCTGGGCTTGTACACTCTGGAGTTTAGAAGGATGGGAGGCTATCATATTGAAACATATAAGATTGTTAAGGGTTTGGACAGGCTAGAGGCGTGTTCCCGATGTTGGGGGAGTCCAGAACCAGGGGCCACAGTTTAAGAATACGGGGTAAGCCATTTAGAACGGAGACGAGGAAACACTTTTTCTCACTGAGAGTTGTAAGTGTAGAATTCTCCGGCTCAGAGGGCGGTGAAGGCCCGTTCTTTGGATACTTTCAAGAGAGAGCTAGATAGGGCACTTAAAGATAGCGGACTCAGGGGATATGGGGAGAAGGCCAGAACGGGGTACTGATTGGTGATGATCAGCGATGATCACATTGAATGGCAGTGCTGGCTCAAAGGGCCAAATGGACCTACTCCTGCACCTATTGTCCATTGTCTATTGTCTATTCACATTTTTGCTTTAAAGTGTAACATGCTGTAAAATGTCGCCCAAATAACAATTAAAGAAACTGTCTTCGGGCACCTTGCAATATATCAGGGGACTCTTACAAACAGAATGCGGGTGAAGTAATGAAGGAACACATTTTACGGAATCATTCAATTCAATTCAATTTATTTGTCATTTGGACCCCTTGAGGTCCAAACGAAATGACGTTTCTGCAGCCATACATTACAAACAAATAGACCCAAGACACAACATAATTTACATAAACATCCATCACATTGCTGTGATGGAAGGTCAAAAAAACTTATCTCTCCACTGCACTCTCCCCCCCCCAATGTCAGAGTCAAAGTCAAAGCCCCCGGCTGGCGATGGCGATTGTCCCGCGGCCATTAAAGCCACGCCGGGTGATGCAAGGTCGCACACCGGGTTCTTGATGTTAGAGCTCCCGGCGGGCGCTCGCGCAGTCCCGCAGCCATTCCAAGCTGCGCGGGGCGGTGCTGTAAGGCCCCGCTCCAGGAGCTCTTCAACCCCGCAACTCGGGCGGGAGAAGTCGCCGTTGCGGGAGCCCTGAAAAGCAGTCTCCCTCCAGGGACCCACGGGCTCCCGGTGCCGCCATCCGCCAGACCCGCAGTTGCAGCCTCCGAATCTCCGGAGGTCGGGCCGCAGCAGCGCTCCACCACCACTCAACCCGCTCGACTCGGCCAGCTCCGCGACGGTGAGGTGAGTAGTCGGCACCAGAGCCCCCGGTCTTCCTGTTGGAGGCTGCTCCTTGTTGCAGCCCCAACGACAACGGAGACCCGACAAAAAAAAAAGGTCGGGTCTCCCGTGCAGGGAGCGATTAAAAGTTACCCCCCCCCCCCCCACCCCCCCACACACACACCCCAACAAAAAAATAACAAAAACTACATAAAAACATAGACAAAAAATAATAAAAATGCAGACGGGCTGCAGAGGCCGCTGCTGACGAGAGTCGCACCGCCTACCATTGAAACATTCAGCACAGAATTAGGCCATGCGACCCAACTTGCCCATGCTGACCAAAATGCTTCATCTACGCTACAGTAGTCGCACCTGCACACATTTGACCTGTTTCCTCCTGAACCTTTCTGATCCATGTACCTGTCCAAATGTTCTTTAAATGTTGTTATAGTACTTGCCTGAATGACCTTCTATGGTAGCTCGTTACATAGACCATACCTGCCAACTAGTCAAATTTTATCGCATTTGTTTCGATTTTTAAGTTAAAAGGTGTGCAAAATTGGAACAGAGATGGCTGTGCCCTGTACGGCAGCGGCTACTCCAGCTCCCGATAGCGATGTGCGTTTTATGTTTAATATGTTGTCTGTACCGCCTGTACCGTCACAGTTTTGTGCGAGAGTAGTATATAACAGAACTACACTCCTTAGACTAAGAAACAACCTTTCTGGAGTTACACTGGCTTTGGAACCCGAGGCACTCTGCGAGCTAGGAATCCTGCACCGGCAAGACCCAGGGGCCTGCAAGGCAGCGGACTCTCCTCCCATCATAGGTCGACACTGGAGGCGTCACTGGAGGTGGTGCACGCGGCGTGTGAGACCTAACTTGCGGCGCAAGCGGTGTGCTCGACCTAGCAAGCGGGGCAGCCGAGCGGGTATCAGCGCCAGGCTAAAAACTAACCCCTACAGACCTGCACTTCCTTCTATTCTGCTGTTCAACGTTCGTTCGCTGGAAAACAAAATGGACTACCTTAGAATGGATCTAACTACACAAAGAAAGGTCAGAGACTGCAACGCCATCATCCTCACAGAGAAGTGGCTCAACAACTCCGTTTCGGAAAACGCCATTCAACTGGACGGACTAACAACATTCCGGGCGGACAGGAGTCATGTTCTCAGCGGTAAATCTCAGGGGGGTGGTGTATGCATCTTCATCAATAACAACTGGTGTACAAACGCTGTAACTGTGTCAAGCCACTGCTCTGAGGATATAGAATTTCTGTCAATTAAATGTCGACCATTCTACATGCCAAGGGAATTCACAGCCATCAACATCACAGCTGTGTACATTCCACCTAGTGCAAACACAAAGGACGCACTGTCTACATTGTATCAGTCTATCAGCTCAATGCAGAACTGTAACCCGGACTCTGTCTACATAATCGCTGGCGATTTCAATCAGGCCAAACTGAAGACAGTACTACCACATTATTACAAACATGTGAACTTTGCAACCAGGGGTAATAACATACTCGACTAAGTTTACACCAACCCATCCCCACCTGGGGAACTCAGACCACCTCTCTGTTATGCTAATTCCAGCTTACAGACCTTTATTGACCAGGAACAAGCCGTCTGTGAAGCAGATCAGAACATGGCCAGAGGGAGCCATCTCAGCTCTCAAAGACTGTTTCGACTGCACAGACTGGACCATTTTTAGGGAGGCTGCCACTGCCAACCATCATATCAACTTGACAGAATACACTGAATCTGTGACTGGATATATATTCAAATGCATGGAAGATGTGACCATCATCAAAAACATCACCACGAGGGCCAACAACAAACCGTGGTTCACCAGGGCAGTACGTGAGTTCCTGAGAGCACGGAATGCTGCTTTCAAGTCCGGGGACAAAGACGCTCTTAGTACTGCTAGGGCCAACTTGAACCGGGGCCTGAGAACAGCCAAGCGTGCCTATGGACAGAAAATTCAGGCACACTTCACGGACACTAAGGACCCCAAGCACCGGTGGCAAGGCATCCAGTCTATCACCGGCCACAGGCCAACATCCCCATCTTGCGAGGACAACACAGACTTCCTCAACACACTTAACACCTTTTTCAACCGGTTTGAGGAGGACAACACCACCACACCAACAAAAGCCCCTCCCTGCCCAGACCATGAAACACTTCACCTGGACCCAGCTGATGTGCGGAGGACCTTACTCAAGGTGAACCCCAGAAAAGCTGCAGGTCCAGACAACAGAGGTTGACCAACTCACAGAGGTTCTCACGGACATTTACAACACCTCTCTGAGCCAAGCCATCATACCAGCATGCTTCAAAGCCACCACCATCATACCGCTACCCAAGAAATCCCCAGCCTCAACACTGAACGACTACCGGCCCATAGCACTCACGTCCATCATGATGAAGTGCTTTGAAAGGTTGGTCAAGGCCCATATAACATCCAGTCTCCCCTCTACACTTGACCCATACCAGTTTGCTTACCGTCCCAACCGTTCCACAGATGATGCCATAGCAACAGCACTCCACCTAAGCCTGGCTCATCTGGAAACCAAAAACAGTTACGTGCGGATGCTGTTTATTGACTTCAGCTCCGCCTTCAATACAGTCATCCCCCAACATCTGGTGAATAAACTCGGCGAAATAGGCATCAGCACCCCACTATGCAACTGGTTACTGGACTTCCTCACTGACAGACCACAGACAGTAAGAGTTGGCAAAAACTCATCAGAGACCACCATCATGAACACCGGGGTCCCACAGGGATGTGTGCTGAGCCCTCTGTTGTTCACGCTGATGACTCATGACTGTAGTGCCAAACACAATTCGAACCACATCATCAAGTTCGCAGATGACACTACAGTGGTGAGCCTCATCAGCCACGATGACGATTCAGCCTACAGAGAGGAGGTTCAACAACTCATCAACTGGTGTGATATCAATAACCTTCAACTCAATGTCAATAAAACAAAAGAAATAACTGTGGACTTCAGGAAGAAACAGACAACACACACCCCACTTACCATCAATGGCAGTGCAGTGGAGTCTGTGAAAAGCACCAAGTTCCTGGGAGTGCACATCGCAGATGATCAGACATGGTCCACCAACACCATCTCCCTAGTCAAGAAGGCACAGCAACGCCTCCACTTCCTTCAACGGATGAGGAGAGCTGACCTCCCCCCTTCTGCCCACACGACTTTTTACAGGGGTGCCATTGAGAGCATTCTTACCAGCAGTCTCTCAGTCTGGTATGGCAGTTGCTCTGCTGCTGACCAGAAGACCCTACAGAGAGTGGTGAGGACAGCGGAGAAGATCACCAGATCACCTCAACCAGCAATCCAGGACCTATACCCATCTCGCTGTCGCAAGAGAGCAAGCAATATCATCAAAGACACCACCCACCCAGCACACAAACTGTTCACCCTGCTACTTGCCGGTAAGCGCTACCACAGCATGCGGAGCAAAACCACCAGATTCAAAAACAGCTTTTTCCCTCAGGCCATCAGACTACTAAACACACTTAAGAAAATTCCATGAACAGTACCCAAACAAAGACAAACAAACTTTGAAAATAACTTTGGCTCAATGTCTCCAGTACGAAATTTGCACTTTTTCTATATTGCACCTTTCATTGGTGCACCTTTTTTAAAATACCTCAAAGTTTTGATACATTTTGGCACACTGTGAATATTTTAATATTTTAAATAATGTATGTCTATTGTCTATTTTTATTGGTATATTGTCTGTCTGTGTTTTTAATATTACTTGCACATTTGGAGTATGGGGAAACGTAATTTCAATCCTCTGTGTAACTACTGTTGCATAATTGAATTGACAATAAAGTTTACTTTGAACTTTGAACTTTGAACTTTGAACAGTACGATTTTGAAATAAGGGGAAAAAAACGGCCAATCAACTTCTGTCGCTAAGGGGGTTGCGTCCAATCACCGACCAGCTTCCCTTAAAATTCCCGTCCAATCACCCTGTATCTCCAAGGGCATTGTGTCCAATCACATAATCATACCTACCAACATTTGAAAATGACAAATCTTACTCTGAGTGTGCGGTAGATGGAGTGTGAGCACCTAAGGCGGGTCCAGGGGCCCGCCTTAGCTCCTGGATGTTAAGGGTTTTTTATTAGTAGTTTGCCAATATCGCAATAGAGCTGCCAAGTTTTGTCAGAGCATTTCAGTATTCTAGTACCTGAAAATCAGTATTTGATTCGGCGCTCGCACTCCGTCAACGTGCGCACTCAGAGTAAGATTTTTCATTTTCAAATGTTGGCATATACCCATCACCCTCTTTGTGAAAAAAATTACCACTCAGGTTCCTACTAAATCTTTCCCTCTCATCTTAAACCAATGTCCCCATTTTCTTGATTCCTCTACTCGGGTTAAATGTGTCCTTATGAATTGCCCTCAAGATCTTATACATCTCTATACGATTATCCCTCAGTCAATCTTTTCGGTTACTTCTTGAAAAAACTCAATCAGATTTGTAAGACACGATCTCCCACATACAAAACCATTGTGACTATCCCTAATAATGCAGTCCATCCAAATGCACATACAGTATATATTTTATCCCTCAGAATCCACCCCAGTAATTTACCTACTACAGTTGTTAGGCTCTCTAGTCTGTACCTCCCAGATTTTTCTTTTTCTTAAATAGAGGCACAACATTAGCCACCATTCGGTCTTCCAGCACCTCACCCGTGTCAAATGATGATTCATATATCTCAATCAGGGAGGGCTGCATTTTCTACGCTTGCTTCCCCAGCCTCCACGGATATATCTGATCCATCTCTTCCCTATCTTTCGTCAGGATTGCTAGAAGCACATGCAAATTAAGATAGCTTTCTCAAAAAAGGACAGAAAGTGCTGGTGTGACTCAGCTGGTCAGGCAGTGTTTCTGGAGAATATAGATAGGCAATGTTTTGGGTCAGGACGCTTCTTCATTCTGTAGAAGGACCCCTACCCAATCCTCGTTCACCAGAGATGCTGCCTGACTTGTTGAGTTACTCCAGCGATTTGTATATTTTGTGTAGACCAGCAACTGCAGTTCTCAGCAATAAAAGAACCCCTTAAAATAGTACCATTGCCTCAATCTCCCCTATTTTTGTACTTTTCTTTTACAGTCTCACCAAATTAAGCTAATCTGCACTAGCTCACTACAAATAAGTGGGCCATTTTGTTTTGTTGAGTTCCTTGAGGATTAGTGACACTGCACTTATCCAGTCAAATGGAGATTTCCATCTCAATAAAGTCTGAAGAAGGGTCTCTGCCCAAAATGCAACCCAATTCTTCTATCCTGAGACGCTGCCTGGCCCGCTGAGTTATGCCCCTGTCCCACTTAGGAAACCTGAACGGAAACCTCTGGAGACTTTGCCCCCCACCCAAGGTTTCCGTGCGGTTCCCTGAGGTTTCAGGTGGTTGCCGGAGTTTGCAGGTAGTGGAAGTAGGTAGGGAGACTGACAAAAACCTCCGGGAAACTAAGTGGAACAGGAGCATAACTCCAGTATTTTGTGTTTATCTTACAATAATCTTACAGATGGTGGAACAGATTTGGGGCATCTGATCATGTTTTTGTAATCCCAATTGAGTTTTTCTTGATAGTGGTGAACCCTATAATGGTTGGATTCAAGCTTCAAACAGTTTAGGTGTCTGGATGAAGTGAGGTCTCAGTAACAATTATAACAAGGGGAGAAGGCTCAGAATGTTCTCAGAGGGGATGGTTATTGTTGGGAGCAGAATCGATGATAAATCTCAGAGGGTCAACAATGGCCATATGCATGAATACAGTTTGTACTTAGATTATTAATTAATTAATTGAAACGTTTCTATTTTGTGTTCACAGTTCCAAAGAGAACACACCACCTGCTGGATCGCACCCTCTAGATACATTCCTAGCTTGCCTACATTTGAGCCGTCAGTATAACATGGGCAATGTAATTATTGTTGAGGCAGCATGTGCATGTGGGTTGCATCGAAGGAACCCGAGTCTAACATGGGACGTTGAAAGACGTCTAGCTCGGTTCGCCAGATTCGTCAGAACGAGGTTCGCCAGATTCCTACAACATGATGATGCTTTTACATCTTTCATCAATCTAGAGTCAACGTAAGCACTTACCAAAACAAATTCTCTTTGAAAAAAATTAGCTAAAAGCCGCACATCAGAAATGTTTTGCTTTTACCTTCAGCCACAAGCAAGTCAAATGCAACCCTACAAAGAATAGCTCTCTCTGAGCTTCTCCATTTCAGGCAGTGTATTTGCCTTGTTCCAATGATCCCTGTAACTACAATTTATTGTATAACAAAAGGTCTTGCTTACATCTCTTTGAATGCTTGGCTAATCACTTTAAAAAGTTAAATGGCCAGTGTAATTTGTCTCCAAATTGGAGGTGAATGGAGGGATTTGGGGGTGGGATGGGGGAGAGTTGAAAAAAGTATTGGAAGAATAAAAAGTTGAACTGATGTAGGAGAGGAGTAACTCGATAGTTCCTGCAGCAGTAGGCACCTGCTTTCCTGCTTTTCTCTTCATGCTGTGAATCAATTAACATAATTTCTGATGGAGGCATCGGATCATCTGGGTTTATCTACTGCACCTGATGTTTATTCTCTCATTGTATCCCTGTTGAGTACTGTGAATGAAATGTGGTCTATTTGAAGCTGCTTGTATGTGTCTCAACCCACATTGCCGTACTGACGCCCAACTTAAAATAGAATAGCATCTTATCTTCCATCCAGGCACTTTGCAACCTTCTGGAATTAAAATTTAATTTTTCAAAAGACGTGCTGTTAGATGATCTCAGTGTATCAAGCAGCATCCGTGGAGACTAAGCAATGGTCGAAGTTTCATACCGAGATCTTGCATCAGGACTGAGTGCATGGAGGGAAGATAGCTACATCCCATATGTACATTTGGTGGAAATTCAACCAACTAATGCTACCTGCATCCACATTAATAGTAGAAGGTTTCCCTCTTCCCAACACACTCTGCTAATGCAGGGTTTTCAACCAAAACATCACAGATGCTCTACAGATTCTGCTCAACCCACTGAGATCCTCCAGCAGTTTGTTTTTTCATCCGGGCTTTTCCTGCACTTTCTCTGCGTCTTGAATTTTCCCACTTCAGGTAAACTGCTCTCTCATTGTTTCCCATTATTATGCTTATGTCCTTTTCTCATTCTGTTTTTGTGATGCCTCTCTTAACAGTGAGCACTCGTACACCTTCTCAGTGGAACTGTTTTAACATCTGCATATTTTGTCTTGCACCTCATCCCTCCCCAAGTTTAACTCTAATCTTCTCCCAGTTCTGAGCAAGAGTCACTGGTTTCTCTTTCAACTGAAGCTGTAAGTGACTGAGTTCTTCCAGTATGTTCTGTTTTAGTTCCTAGTTAAGGCAGCACAGTGGCGCAACTGACAGAGCTGCTGCCTCACGGTGCCAGAGAACCGAGTTCAATCCTGACCTTGGTTGCTGTCTGTGTGGAGTTTGCACATTCTCTCTGTGACCGCGTCGGTTTCTTCCAGGTGCTCTGGTTTCCTCGCACATACTAAAGACATGCGGATTTGTAGATTAATTGGCCACTGTAAAATAGCCCTTAATGTGGCGGGAGTGAATAAGAAAGTGGGGCTAACATAGAACTAGTGATGGTTGGTATGGACTAGTTGGGCCCAATGGCCTGTTTCCATGTTGTATTTCAAAACTAAAAAAAACATTTTGCATTGTTTTTTCTTCCAAGTATGCTTCCAGAAAATAACGATCCTATTGCATTGAAAGAAATGATCAACATTTACTGCCAGACTGGCAATCACACATTGACCAGCGCTAAAAGGTACAATCACTTTACCTGCTAAATATTCTAACACAACTATGCTGATTCCGAAGAAGTGTCAATTAAACAAAGAGCTTGAACATCAACAGCAAAGATTGCTACGTTGTACCAAAGGCCAGGTACAGAGCGAAGTACCCAGCACAGATAGGGATATGGGCAGTGCTGCTATACTAACATCAGTGCTTCATAAATGTGTTTCACCTCTACCTCCTGTTCTAAGAGGCTAAATAGACAAGATGGTGAGGCTCAAGGTGGGGTGGAGGGGGCAGTGAGGGGGTGGGTGGTGAGGCTGTGGAGAGGGAGATGAGGAGGAAAGAAGGGAGAGAGAGGGGGGGGGAGAGAGACGATAGGGAGGATAGGGAAGAGCACTGAGAAGAGCAATCAGGAGCGAGCATGACACATTGACAGCCACGGGAGTGAGAAGGTCACTGAGCATTGAAAGGACCCCTTCGACAAATAGCTTGGAACTTGGGGGATCACTGTTACAAAATGCTGATTTATTACTGTATGTTTCTGATCCGATTAATATGTTCAAGAAAATTGATTTATAACATAATTAGCAAGAACAGATTGTTTACACGATTCAAGTAAACACTGTCCCTTTCACATTGCACAAAGGATACATTGAGTATCCGGTTGCACATCATTCCAACTCATCTTCCATTCCTGCTCCAATTGTCTATCTTCAACCTTCTGCACTTCCAGGGTGAAGCTCAAAGAAAACTAGAACAGAGCCACTAGGGCAACCTACTGATATGAACATCAGGTTGCCCACTCCCCCTGTGTTCCTTTCCCACTTCTGATGCACCCTGGTTATCTCTCTCCTTGGTCACTCTTTTCCAACCCCCTCCCCCAGTTCCAATGACCTAATCATTACCCTCCCCCACCTCTCTGTGGTATAGCTCAGGCTATGATTGAATCTTGACTGTCCTCTAACATTGCTTAGCAATCAACTCAGTTCAATGGCAATTAGGAACTGGCCTGAAATGTTCACCTTGCCAGCAAGATGCTCATTGTGAACATGTAATCAGAATGGTTTTCTCACCCTCTCAAGCACCAGGAATGCTACACTTCATCATGATAATGCTACATTTCATTTTCATCATGTCACAGGGCTGATGGAACCATAAGCAGTGACTGCCGTATCATTTATATCCCTTTCATAGTTCCCCTTCAATTGCCACTTTCCCACAACCAGCCATTTGCACACTCACCCAGGTCCTGCATTTTGTAACATAATTTAAATGGTTTGCTATGATCAGGTTGCCCAATGCTGTTCATTTAGATGAAGATAACTAATTTAGGCCGAGGCAATGTTGACTAATTGGCACTGGACACGCACATCTCCTGGTATCTCGCAATCGAATGATTGAACCAACAAAGGTTTTCACTCTACCCAACCGGATCCATGCCCAGAGCCGAGACTAAAACCATGAGATCAGACACTCAGTCACCACTCTGTTTCCTGTGCTGTTGTTACATTACTGGTTCATTACCCCTGTTATTTTGCACACAGGATTTTGACCATCTTACTGGCGACGATTGCATCCAAGATAAACATTGACGGTATCCCAATGGTCCTTTTTGCATTTGGCCACAGGTAAGGAGACTGTAGAAGATGTTCCACAGCACATCTGCCAGCCCCTAAGGGCAACAGATATGGGGCCACACTCTCATCTCTATCCACCAACCTGTTGGAAGTGCACCCTGTTGCAGTACGGGAAGGTGGTCTCACTACCACCAGTTTATGCAAAGCAATTAGTTGGCCTCGCAGGCATTGTCTGGATTCCATAGCTCAAAGAGTTGGGGAGAGATTACAAGCAACATAAGGAAACGTAAGAAAGTATTTCACTCTTGACACCATCCTAAAATGGCAGTGAGGAAAGTATCATTTTGAAAAGGTAGTGGGAGCAAGATAGTAGCAGATGCAAGCAATAGGTTAAAGAGGTGAATCATGAAATACCACGGCAAATTGTGAGATATCAAAATATGCAATTTGGAGGAACTTCAAAATCAAAAGGAACACAGGACATATGAGTAAGATTAGGCTACTCAATTCCTTGTGGCTGCTCTGCATTCCGATAGTTCTTGGTTAATCTATTTTTGCCTTCAACATGACTTCCAAAATCCACAATGGCCCAATAGATTAAAATCTCTCAATGTCAGTCTTGATGATATTCATTGCCTCAGCCTCTTTACTTTGGTGGGGTAGAGAATTACAGTTTAACAACTCAGAGGAAAAAATGGCTCCTAATCCCATTCTGCATGAGCGACTCCATATCCTGAAGCCATGCAGCGCAGACATAAGCCATACTCTTATTTTCTGTAGGAAAGAACTGCAGATGCTGGTTTAAATCGAAGGTAGACGCAAAATGCTGGTGTACATCAACGGGACAGGCAGCATCTCTGAAAAGAAGGAATTCTCTCTAGAGATGCTGCCTGTCCCGCTAATTAACTCCAGCATTTTGTGTCAACCTCTTATTTCGTGCATTCTTCTTGATCACCTTATATTGCTCCAAAACATATTTTGCTATTTTACAATTTGCCGTGTGTTTACCAATTTCTTGCATCTGCTACTATCTTGCTTACTGCTACCTTTTAAAAAGAAACTCTGTGTCATTTCAGGAACTTTACCTGGGAGCTAATAGGTGGATACAGGTGAGGAGGGTTTTTGATAGGCAGATAGTTGGACAAAAGCCAGAAATAAAGGGTCAGATTTAAAGGTTTTAAGAGTTGCAAATAATAAGGCTCGAGGAAGGAATGTAAGTAGAAAAGATTGTAGGAATTGCACAATAGGCAAGAGGGAGGAACAGTGATAGAAGGGGGAGGGGGAGTTTTAGTTATCTAAAACTGGTGAATTCAATGTTTATACGGTTGGGTTGTAAGCGAAATATGAGGTGCGTCCCTTCAATTTGAGTGTTGCCTCACTCTGGCAATGGAGGAGACTCAGGACAGAAAGGTCTATGGGAATGGGCTGCATTTAGAATATAGAACAGTACAGCACAAGAATATGCCATTCAAACTTTTTATAACAATCTACAGGTATCAGCTTCCAACACTCCAGATAAAACAGTCCAGCTTGTCCAACCTCTCATAATTGTTAATACACTCTAATCGAGGCAGCATCAAAGTAAACCTCTTCTGAATTCTCTTCCTGGAATGGGTCAACCACCACTTCACATAATACCCCAAATGTGACTTATCCAGACTTTTAAAATGCCGCAACATGACTTTGTAACTCTTATACTCAATACCCTGACAGATGAAGGCAAGCATACATAATCTTTACTCTATCTACATATGTTGCTACTTTCAGGGAGCTATGAACGTGAACCCCAAGATCCCCTTGTACAATAATGCTGTTATTGGTCTTGCCATTTACTCTTTACTTTCCCCTTGCATTTGATCTCCCAAAATGCAATTCTTCACATTTGCCTGGATTGAACTGCATCTACCATTTCTCTGCCCACATTATGAACTGATTTATATCCTCCTGCCAGTGAGTTGTTACCACACACAGAAATAAATGTGTTTGATGTAATATGTATAACAGAGACATTATTGTATAGTGACTTGCACCAGAAACTCAATATTCCAGGATATTTGATGTTCCATAAGAATAGATTAGGTTTGGACAGGTTTGGAGGGATATGGACCAAAAGCGGGCAGGTGGGACTAGTGTAGCTGGGACGTGTTGGCCAGTGTGGCAAGTTAGGCAAGTTTCCACACTGTTTCCTGTTGGGCCTATTTCCACAGGAAGGACACAAAGTATTGGAGTAACACAACAGGTAATTGGGGAAGATGGATAGATAACATTTTGGATCGGTTCCCATCTTCAGACTGATTGTAGGGGGAAGGGGAAAGAAAGCTGCGGAGAGGAGAGGAAGAACAAAGAATGGCAGGTTTACTTAGTTTCGAGATACAGCATGGAAACAGGCCCTTCGGCCCACTGAGATCAAGCCAACAATTGATTACCCGTTCACACTAGTTCCATGAAATCCCACATTCATTCCATTCCTTACACACAATAAAATTTGCAGACACCAATTAAACTACAAACCCGTACGTCATTAAGATGGGAGCAGAATTCAGAGCATCCTAAGGAAACCCATACAGGTCTCCTAAGGAGGAACATGCAAACTCCACACTGACAGCACCAAAGGTCAGGAGCAAGAGACAGAACACAATGGATATGCAGATAGAAACATAGAAACAGAGAAAATAGATGCAGGAGTAGGCCATTTGGCCCTTCGAGCCTGCACAGCCATTCAATATGATCATGGCTGATCAATGATGAATGATCCATCTATGACTGTAAAGGGGAAACCACGTTTACTAATGAAAGAGGACATCTCAGAATTCTTAGAATGGAAAGCCTTATCTTGGGAACAATTGCGGCAGAGACAGCCATAGGTGGAAATCCTGGGGGGAAGACGATGGGAGCCTGTTCCCCCCCCATGTTTTGAGAGGTGGGGGGCAATCCCCCCCCCCCCATGTTTTGTGAAACATGTTGCAGCAAAACCGCTCTGGAATGGCTGTAACATCCAGGTCGGCTCGCCTTCCTGTGTCTGGCTGTAGTGCCCAGGTCGCCTGGGTGCCCCGGGAATAGCTGGAGTTCTCAGCTCTCGAAAATGAATTGATACAAAATAAACCTGCAGATGATTTCGGATTGAGAGCCAGATCCGGCCCGTGGGCCATAGGTTGTCGACTCCTGTCCTAGATGCTAGGCCTCACTGTGTCCCCCCCATGTTTCAAAAGCGATTTCCGCCCATCCCATGGCCCAGACAGCGAAATTCAGAATAGGACATGACGTCTATGCAACCTCTGAACTTAAACCTGTGCTCTCTAGTTTTTGATTCCATTCTTTGAGTAAAAGACTATGAGCATTCACCTATCATGCCCACCCAAAGGACAGGAAGCCCAAGGAATGCTGGATTGCAGGGGAAATTAACGGTTGGATAAAGGAAGCATATGGCAGGTGTAGAGAACTGACAATGCGGGAAGCCTGCATATAGAAATTACATAGGAGTATTTAGAAATTAAATAGGAAGCTGAAAGACTGTTTTAAATAGCACGGCAGAGAAGATTGAAGAATATCACAAACCATTTTATAAGTATATTAACGGGCACGAAGGTAAGAGAGAAAGAGTAAGGTTCATCAGTGGTCTATTCAAGGACTGACTAGATATGCTGAGCATAATTTCCTTGGAGGCGGAGGAGTTACCTAATAATGGAATACAAAATTATGAGGCATAAATAGGGTGGAGGCAATTATGAGGCAAAGTGCTGAAGAATGGGATGAGTTTACGATGATCGGCATGGACATGTTGTGTGGCGGGGAATGTACCTGTGCTGTACGACTGTGACTCTGAGTGCCTAATCCTGTGATAAGTGTTCCAATAACCCAATCACTTTCAATTAACTTTATACCTCTTATATTTCTGTCACAGGTATAAGCTCCTATTTGTTTCTTTAGGAGTTCTCCCTCCTCAAGGCATAGGACACATCACTGGTTTAATGCATCTTTGTCCAGATTTTATTCACTATGATGGAGCAAAGGAATATCCATTTGAACGTGTAACATCAGCTGCCCAGTTGAAATATACTGGAATCTATCTGGCAGTATATATCCGGGATGGATTGAGCAGCAACCAATGGAGTAATGATTCAGCAACACTATTGGAGAAGATTCAAGAATACAAAATCAATGCAAGTTTAAACCTGCACTTTCAATAGCTCTTTTGTAAGCATTAGCTTATGGATATACAGGTAGTGTCCATTTAGCTTTATTTTGTGTGTCATTAATTATAACATTTGCCTTTAAATATAGTCTGCCTGTAACTATGTGGGTGGGATTTATTACATAGTCGAAGGCGTGTTTGCTGCTGGGTTCTCTTGCGCAGAAGCTGTTAGCTAGTTAAATTTAGTTTGGAGCTCAAAATGGTTGGAGGGATATCCTTCGACCATGTGGAGTTTTGCTGAGACATGAGGAGTTTTCTAATGTTTCTAAGTGACATGCTGAAGTTTGACGAAGATTAAAGTGTACGAATAAAAGAAGGTTGGATGAATATCTTACTGTTTTTCTTAAACAATAAAGAAACTATTCATCAAAAGACTGTGTTATGAAGATTTACATTTCGAGAAGCTCTGAAAGTCTCATGGAGAGCACACATGTGTAATACGACATTCTCCTAACCCCATGTTGCCTCCTAAGTGGCTAGGGGGAGCAATTTCTTGAACGATATAATAATCTGCCACTTCACAGGGAATGGAGGGATACGGATCGCATGAAACAAAGGAGTTTAACTTTAGTTTAGCATGCTGGTATGTTTTCATTGACATTGTGGGTGGAGGGTCTGTTCTTGTGCTGAACTGTTTTACCTTTTAATGTTCATCACATACAAAAGGTTTACATTGTTTTGTCTCAGCTTTACATTGCTGTTTTTGTATTCCAGCCCTCTCAAAATAAATGCTTATGATTGCATTTGCCTTCGTTACTACTGATTTGACTCAAAATTTAACTTTTAGGGAATCCTGTACCAGCACTCCCAAGTCCCTTTGCAGCTCTAATTCCTAAATCGCATAATTATAAATTTGTACAGTATGAATAAAGACCTTTATCAAACATAAATTCACTCTGACAATCAAGCATCCTTTTACTCTAATCCCACTTAATTATCCCCACATTCTCACTTTCTTCCCGCCAGATTCTATCCTTCACTTGCACACGAAGGGCAATTTGCAGCAGCCAATTTAGCTCTGCATGTCTTTGTTTCATGGGAGGAAACCAGAGCGTCCGAAGGAAACAGTCACAGGGTGAACGTGCAAACATTCAGCACCAGAGGTCAGGATGAACCTGGGATGCTGGAGCTGTAAGGCAACAACCTTTATCAGTCGCTTCACTGTGCCATCTGAAAATGGTTGAATGTATTTCACAGACCATTAAAATGGTGGTTCTTAAACCATTAGGCTTGAATTTGTTGGCAGATTTGTCCGACAGCAAGGGGAGGGCGCTGTTGAGCGATGAAAAAGTAACAGCGTTTCCTGATAGCTCCGAACATTTAATTTTTTTAAATACACAATAATGCTGATACATTAAGACTTCTATTGAAATGTTGTTATCAAGAGAACAAAATTTACACAAACAGGACAGACAAAGTTGACATGAGGAAGATCAAAACCAAGAAAAACAATTCAAGCAAACTAGGCCTGGACCAAGCACCACCCTTGCCTGACATGCCGATGCCGGATGAGATGAAGGAGGAGGAGGAAGACCCATCCAACAAGGCTGTGCCAGCTGCTATCGCTGTGCTAGGGACTGAGATAGCCCAAATTAAGAGCGACCTATGCACAACCATCGATAGCCATATCAAGAATTTTTACACGGACTTAAGAGAGGAAATAACCACGGCTAATAGAGATTTACAAACTTCCATCTCTAAGCTTGAGAGGACATCGACCTCACTCGGATAGTGTTAGCATGCTACAACAACAAGTGACTCATCTCAACTCGGAGCTAGAAAAGATTACTCCAAAATGTGAGGCAGATCGAGAAGATATAATGTCAGAATCATCAGGAAAGGGGAAAGAAGGGCCCAAACCGAGAAATGTTATTGTCCAACTCTTGCAGGAGACACTCTGGAGGAGAAACCACTTATCGACAGAGCGCACAGGACCTTCCAGCAGTGACCCGCACCCTCTAAACATCCCCGGCCCTTTGTAATACGTCTACACTACTACCATACCCTGGAAGATATCCAACACATCCAATACCAAGGTGAAAAGATCCTGTAATGGCCTGGATGAGGTCAGGAAAACGCCAGATGCCAGGCAGGTTCAGAAGTCGTTTAATCAATTATGGCAGACACACAGAACGCCCGCGAGCAGCCCTCAGGAAACCCCGTGGCCAGACAATCGTCCCTGTCTCTCTAGAGCCGAGGGGGATGACCGAAGGAGTGGCCTAACCCCCCAGGACCGCCACAACCCAGATCTTCCCCGACTACCCACCAACCATCGCGAAACGGAGAACACTCTTCACTAAACCAGAGAAATGCTACGGGACCAACCCAGCATCAGGAACGGCCTGCTCTACCCAGCGAGACTCCTGGTGGCCTACAACAGCAAACAAACTTCATTCACCGATCCCCAAAAAGCCCAGGACTATGTGGAATACCTCCTTAGAACACGGGCAGACACAACAAAAAACATATAATACACTGGATGATCCAGCCTCTCTATTATATATGTTTGTGTTTCACAGGGGGTACATCACTGAAAAAAGGTTGAGAACCACTGGGTTAGAGTAATATTAGTGTGGAAGTGAAGCTTCATTGTTAGTTGGAAAGGGTCAAAGGAAACAATTCTGTACTCCCTCTCCTCTCTCTCTCACTCACTAAGTGGTGCCCAGACCACCCATGGTGAATTAAAAATGTTACACTATCTGACTTAAAGAAAATGCATATTATTGCACAGTTCAAAAGACTGTACTGCAAATAAAACAGCAACAAATTACTGAGAACTACCAAGGAAGGAAACATTAGAGCATTAGGGAAAGTTAGCCCGAAAGATAAAAACAGTAAAATTTCCATAAGCATTTAAATAAGGAAAATAATTAACTGAGTTCCCGTCCCACAGAAAGTGAGTTTGGGGAATTAAAAGTGGAAGACGAGTTGGTAGATGAATTAAATGGTTATTTTGAATCGGTCTTCGCTATAGAGAACACAAATAACATTGCAGAAATAGTTGTCAATTAGGATTGGGAGAGAGGACTTCAGGAAAATTCCAGTCACCATGAAAGCAAATTTATTAGCAAATGCAAAAAAAATTAGTAAAGGCCACTATCAGACAAATTAATAATAATCAAGCAATTGAATATTTTAAAGAGTGTCAGTGGAAGGAAGGAACTGCAGATGCTGGTTTAAATATCAGATACGCACAAAAAGCTGGAGTAACTGAGTGGGACAGGCAGCATCTCTGAAGAGAAGCAATGGGTGACGTTTTGGGTCAAGACCCTTTTTCATAATCTGCTGGGCACTTGGAAAAGCCTGATAACCCAACCATAAAATAGGTTGAGGAAATTCTTACATAATAGCCTTTAATGCATATAGAGATAATAAGAACATGGAATCTCTTGTGTCTGAACATACAGTACATCCAGTACTTTTTCATAAGGAAAATTCTTACATTATTATCAATGTCATTAAAAAACTTACAATTTTGAAGCAGTGCTTTGTCAATAAATCTCCATGTTCATTAATCTCAGCTGATTTTTGTAGAAATAAAGGTGGCATGATTCTTAACGCACTTTGACATGTCATAGAATGAGAACGTCTGAAGAAGGATCTCGACCCGAAACGTTGCCAATCTCGTTCGCTCCATAGATGCTGCCACACCTGCTGAGTTTCTCTTACCTTCGGTTGAAATTTATTCTGTTCTTGATCAATCAGGAAGTTAAATTGGGTGTGCCTATTTTAGCCACGCCAGAATTTGGCCACATGCCAGAATCAGCCTGTCACTGTCAGAGTTCATTTCAAAATGCATTCCATATCTTTTATACACAGTTCCAAACTGAACACATAATGGCTGTGGTGACACCTCATTAAACATAACAACTATTTCCTTCGCTCCACAGATGCTGCCTCGCCCGCTGAATTTCTCCAGCACGTTTGTCTACCTTCGATTTTTCAGCAATCTGCAGTTCCTTCTTAAACATTAAGTTTCAACCCATGTACTTTAATTACTCAATCGTATAATACAGTTTTAAAAAGTGGGACGTAACTTCATAAAGCCAAACCGGTTGAATGATTTGGGGGTAGACAAAGAATGCTGGAGTAAGCGGGACAGGCTCACTGATGTACAGAAGTTGACACCTGGAACAGCGGATACAGTAGATGAGGTTGGAGGAGGTGCAAGTGAACCTCTGCCTCGCCTGAAAAGACTGTTGGTGTCCTTGGATGGAGTTGAGGGGGGAGGTAAAGTGACAGGTGTTGCATCTCCTGCGGTTGCAGGGGAAAGTACCTGAGGAGGGGGTGGGAAGGGACGAGTTGACTAGGCAGTTGCAGACGGAACGGTCTCTGCGGAAAGCAGAAATGGGTGGAGATGGGAAAATGTTGCCAGGGGTCCCGTTGGAGGTGGCGAAAATGTTGGACGATTATTTGCTACATACGGCGGCTGATGGGGTGGAAGGTGAGGACAAGAGGGACTCCGTCCTTGTTATGAATGGGGGGAGGGGGTACAAGAGCTACGGGATATCGAGGGGACGCTAGTGAAGGCCTCGTCTAAAATGGAAGAGGGGAAACCCTGTTTCCTAAATGAGGAAATCTCCGATGGCCTGGTATGGAAAATCTCACGCTGGGCGCAAATGCGGCATAGGCGGAGGAATTGGGAGTAGGGGATAGAGTCTTTACAGGAAGCAGGGTGGGAAGAAAAGTAGTCTAGATACTGTAGCTATGGGAGTCAGTGGGTTTGAAATAGATGTTGGTCAATAGTCTGTCTCATGTGATGGAGACAGTGAGATCCAGAAACTGTAGGGAGATGCCGGAGATGGTCCAAGTGGATTTGAGTGCAGGATGGAAATTAGTTGTGAAGTTGATGAGGTCAGTGAGTTCTGCATGGGTGCAGGAGGCAGCACCGATGCAGTCGTCAATGTAGCAGAAATAGAGTTCGGGGATAGGGCCAGTGTACGCCTGGAACAGGGATTGTTCGATGTACCTTTCAAAGATGCAGGCATAGCTGGGGCCCAAGCGAATGCCCATAGCTAATCCTTGGATTTGGAGGAAGTGGGAGGAGTTGAAGGAGAAGTTGTTGATGGTAAGGACCAGCTCTGCTAGGTGGAGGAAATTGGCTGGTTCTGCGATCGAGGAAGAAACGGATGGCTTTTAGACCTCCCTGGTGGGGGATGGAGATGTAGATATCGATATTAACGATGAGGGAGTGGGGGCCTGAAAAACAGGTAATTGAAGAGACGAAGAACATGTAAGATATCCTGGAAATGTAAGTTCCAGAACGGAGATGAGGAAACACTTTTTCTCACAGAGAGTGGTGAGTCTGTGGAATTCTCTGCCTCAGAGGGCGGTGGAGGCAGGTTCTCTGGATGCTTTCAAGAGAGAGCTAGATATGGCTCTTTAAAATAGCGGAGTCAGAGGATATGGGGAGAAGGCAGGAACGGGGTACTGATTGGGGATGATCAGCCATAATCACATTGAATCACACTGGCTCAAAGGGCCGAATGGCCTACTCCTGCACCTATTGTCTACTGTCTATTGTCATAGGCAGGGAGGGATTGGGGTCAAGGAAGGAGCATTCATGTCATGGCCTTGTTTCCATCAATCTTTCCACCACCACACACAAGAAGCGACAAGGCAGACACCATTGTATGCAGATGCCGAGAAGTGTGTTCAGCTCTGGCTGACCAACTTTTAATCTTGCGTGTGGACTTGATAAGAAGAAGAGGGATGGATTGGACCAGAGGGGATAGGATGGAGGCGAGGTATGCTGAAATTAATTTAGTAGAACATGAACAAGCAGAAACAATGGGTTTGTCAGGACAGTTCTGTGGATTTTGGGGAGAAGATAAAATCGGGCCGTGCGGGGCTGGGGAACGATAAGTTTGGAGGCTTAAGAGGGCAGAGAGCCCGAAGTAATTAAATCAGAAATGGTGTGATATTACGGTCTGCTGCTCGTCTGTGGGGTCATGGTCCAAGGATAAGTAGGAGGAGGTGTCTGAGAGTTGTCACCTGGCCTTAACACGGTAGAGGTCAGTGCGCCAGACTACCACGGCACCTTCCTTGTTGGCGGGTTTGATTATCAAGTCTGAGTTGCTGCAGAGTGATCGGAGGGCTGTACGTTCCGGGGGGAAGAGGTTTGAGTAAGTAAGGGGAGCGGAAAAGTTGAGCCAGTTGGAAATGAATAAGTCTAAAGAAGGTAGAGGGCCATCCGGGGGAATCCAAGAGGAAGGGGGTCGGGTGGAGACGGGAGAATGGGTCATCACTGGGTGGCGAGAACTCCTTCCCATAGAAAAAGGCACGGAGGTGGAGGCGACGGAAGAAGAGCTCTACATTGTGGTGGACCTGGAACTCGTTGAGGTGGGGGCGGAGGGGAACAAAGGTGAGGCCTCTGCCGAGGACCAACCGTTCCATATCAGAAAGCGGGAGGTCAGAGGGGATGGTGAAAACACGGCAAGGGTTGTGGTCGGAGGAAGGCAGGTGAGTAGATGGAGGTAATGAGGTTCCGACAGTGCAGGAAGGATCTGACTGGGAGGGTTCCCCTCATGGGCAGCCAAGCTGGGTAGTGTTTGTCGGCGAGTTTGGTGCTTGTTGGTGAGTTCTGGCGATGACGCATTTCGCCAGACAAGCTGGGCAGTCTTCTCTGGGAACCACGCCACAGGATCCATGGAGTTATTTCCCTGCAATGCCTGCAGGATATTCCATGCTGACCACTGCCCAATGGACTTGCGGTCAAAGGTGTTGGTCCAGGAGAAACTTTCCACGAACGACAGATGGTGCGGCAATGTCCAGCTGACTGGCACATTGCGTGGCATCTGCTCCAGGCCCATCCTTTGCAACACTGGGGACAGGTAGAACCTCAGCAGGTAGTGACACTTGCTCAACGGTCCGCCGATTGCAGCCACACATGATGGTGGCCATCAGGTTGAGCATGACATTGGGTACGCTTTTACCCCCGTTGTCTGCCCACTTGTGCATTGTGGCCCGTCGCACCCGGTCCAGCGATTAGCAATGTCAGTTTGAGCTCCATTGTCCTTAAAAAGTCACTGACCCGTCATCTTGTCTTCTCATGCCCACCTCTTTGGTGAATTGCAACACCGTTCCGGGGCTCAGGTACTGGGTGCTGGCATCCACTGGCGTAGCTGGAGATGTTGTTGGAGGGACCCGCCTCGTTCCACCCTTACCAGGATATGTTGCAACCAGTCAGGATTTTTATTACATAAACATTTTTAAGAGTACTTGGTTTTATGCCAAACTTCTTTAACCTTCTGAGCAAATAGAGATGTGAGTGCATCCATGCAAATACATGTTTGTGATGTTAACGCCCAGGAATTTTAATCAACCAGTATTTCCTGTTTGTCCATTGTCCATTTTCGGAGCTTCCGCAACGGCAACTTCTCCCGCCCGAGGTGCGGGGCTGAAAATGACCTGGAGCGGGGCCTTACATCGCTCAGTGCGGCTTTAATGACCGCGGGACTTGCTAGCGCCCGCCGAGGTATCCAACATCAAGACCCGGAGCTCGGCCTTAATGGCCGCGGGACTTATTTACCATTGCCCACCGGGGGCTTTGACTTTGACATCGGGAGGAGAATGGGGAGAGCAGGGGAGAGATTAGATTTTGTCATCCATCACGGTGAGGAGATTCACTATGATGGATGTTTGTGCAAATTGTGTCGTGTCTTGGTTCTTTTCTATTTCTTGTTGTCTGACTGCAGAAACCAAATTTCGTTTGAACTTGAATGAGGTTCAAATGACAACAAATAAATTGTATTATATACACATTTACAGGTACACATTTACATGAACTGACAAGTTCATCTCAGTGAATGTCTTTTTGCATTTTAAGACTTTTCAAGCTTCCTTTATACTTGTTAGGTGTTAATGATCGTAGGCTTTTCCTCCATTGCTTTCCTTGTAGGGCTGATGAGGTTGCGGGAAGTTCTTATTTTTTAAACTGTTGGAATCAAACTACCATAACCATCCATTGGCTAATCATCATTGCCATTCCAATGGGCTTGGGCTGGGTAGAGCGAGCGGCAATCATTTGTTGCTGAGCTCTCCATCATGTGACTTGGTCCACAAAATCAGTCCAGCCCTGCTCAACACCATTAAATTGAATTGAATAAATTTTATTAGCCATGTATACATACAAGGAATTTGCCTTGGTGCTTGCTCACGAGTAACAACATGATTAAAAATAAAACATTATAATTTAAACATGTGAAGAATTAAATAAAATACCAGAGCAAATGGAGGCTACAATTGGCTACGGAACATTGCGACAGAACCAGATCAAAGTGATCACTGTGGGAACCTTTCACAAATACTGTTCACATGAGATTAGGAGTAGGAGTGACTGAGTGAGTGTGTGGGGGTGGGGGAGAATTATGATTGCAAAATAAAGCTCCTTTTTTTAGACAGGTAGTTAACAGCATGCATGTTTTAAAAGTTTCAGGATACAAATTCGAGCAACAGCAAAAAGGCTATGCAAATATATATTAGCAAACGGCCCTGTATTAGTATTAGTAAGAAAGAGAAGGCATGCGGAAATGCCAGAAGATGCCTCCATCTCTATTCATCCCTCCGGTCCGCAAAATGATTATTTGTCTGTACAAGGTGTCCATAAGTCAAACATTCTTAACCCAGGGAATATCTGTGGAGGGTTAAGGGCCAAATGCTGGAAGATGAGATTAATATGGAGTGCTGCCCACTGGTCGCAAGGATGTGGTGGCCGAAATGACTGACTCGAGGAGCTGGTTAAAAAAATTGTTTTATAAAAAGTATAGTTCCTTATCAGCGCTGTTAGGTAGTCATGGTAGAGCCAGGTACTGGCCCAGTGTTACTCAACTATATTAATCATGGTCGTAAAGGTAAAACATGGCAAATCCTTAATCTCAGATTAGATTGAATTGAGCTGCGACAGTACTTAGGAGCATTGAATTGTAACAAGTATTCTTGCACAACTGTGAGTAGTTAGCACATACTGCCTGCTTGTAGTGAACAACAGCACATGGTTGGGTTTGGTTGATATGTGGAAATAAATTATGCTTCAATTAAACATAGTTGGATAAAATGTCAGGATTTTTACTTGAGCAGATCTGGTTTATAATATAATGGTTAAATTATGACCTGGAGGTGCTTTGTGACAAACTGAGAGAAGACCTGTTCAAATGCAAGAGACATATTTTTGAGTTATTGAAAAACAATTTTAGCAGAACAAATGTATATAGAGTTTGAGGTATGTTGCAAAGTGTCCACAAAATTCAATGAGAAACCTGGGAGCAAAAGCATTGATTATAAAGCTACAACATGGAATGAGTGGAGCAGGAGTGTGGATGACTGTAAGGACACGGGATGGAAATGGAACGGTTGACTGAAATGGGTGAAACATGGTGGCTTGTGCTAAGTCTAAATGATGGGGTATCTATTGGATCAAAGTCTGTTTATGTGGTGTACATTCTAATTCACTAAGAGAATACCACGAAGCACCAGGATTTCAGAAAAAAAACTAGAATTTATGTGGAAGCTTTAGTCCATGCAAAAGTTATGGTTTCATATGACAAACTGCCCTTGTGTATTCCAAACCTGTGGCCAACCCAAGGCAGCAAAATGGGAACCATTTCCACATCCAGAAATGAAAATTGAGGTGCAGGGTTTATTTCATCCTATGTCTCAATAGTTGCTGTTGGTTTTATAACAGAAGCTGAGAATAGTTTACGATAATGGTCACAGGAATGAATGGGTCAACCTATGGTGAGCATTTGACAGCTCTGGGCCCGTACCCACTGGAGTTTAGAAGGATGAGAAGATATTCTCATTGAAACTTACTGAATAGTGAAAGGCCTGGATAGAGTGGATGTGGGTAGGATGTTTCTATTAGCGGGAGAGTCCAAGACCAGAGTGCACAGCCTCAGAATATAAGGGCGCACCTTTAGAAATGAGATAATAGACAATAGGTGCAGGAGTAGGCCATTCGGCCCTTCGAGCCATTCAATGTTATCATGGCTGATCATCCCCAATCAGTACCCCGTTCCTGCCTTCTCCCCAAATCCCCTGAGGGCTGCTATTTTCAAGAGTCCTATCTAGCTCGCTCTTGAAAGCATCCAGAGAACCTGCCTCCTCCGCCCTCTGAGGCAGAGAATTCCACAGACTCACCACTCTGAGATGAGGAAGAATATCTTTAGCCAGAGGGTAGTCAATATGTGGAATCATTACCACAGTCCGCTGTGGAGGCCAAGTCTATGGGTATTTTTAAAGTGGAGATTGACAGGTTCTTGATTAGTAAGGGTATCAAAGGTTATGGGGAGAAGGGAGGAGAATGGGGTTGAGAGGCAAAGATAGATCAGCCATGATTGAATGGCAGAGTAGACACGATGGGCAGGAATGGCAAAATTCTGCTCCTATGAACATGGTCTCGATTGAGGCAAATGGTTTCTAAGAAATATACTTGTGACGAATTTGCATAATAGGAAATTGACAGCACACAGTCTCTCACAATGCATTAAGTTGCTAGTTTCAGTGATATGTACAAGAAGTATCCCAATTCATAATTCTGCATAATCATCTAATTTTCAACAGTCATATTGATCAAGACCAACTTTTATTCCCCCTTATCCAAGATTACATTATCTTTGCCCAGTTAAAACAAACTAACTATGTGGAAGCTGGGCCTTCATGGTGTATTTGAGAGTACCCAATTAGGCAGCATCTTTAACCACTCAATCGTTGACTACGCTAGAGCTTGCATATCTTCAAAATTAAAAATACACGCAGGTCTATACCACAACCCTATGTAGTAATTGTCAAGAACAAGTGAAAGTCTGGAGTCCGAATAATGCCTTAACAACAGAGCTATCTACTATGCACATTATATACATATCTAAGCATTCAGGGCCTAGTTTGTTTTGAGGTGAAATATGGCATGCTAGATGGATCTCCATTGGACCACTATCTTTTTGCTTCTGCTTATTTAGGGCTATGGTGAATGTAATCTCCCCGCCGATTAATAAATAGTCTCAATTGCTTTTAATCAAGATGACTGTTGCATATTTAAAACAAAATCTTCATAAGTACACAAGGCCAGCAGACCAAAGGGGTTGGTTGAGCTGATCTTCCAACTCTACCATTATAATTATCAGCAGCTTGCTAGATGATGCATCAGAGGTACTGGTAGTGACCATACCTCTGATGCGTTGACCCTCTACTAGTGTGGAGCAGTCACTTACTCTTGGAATTTAGGCATACAGAAATAACTAACTGGGTGAGGAAACACAAGATATAACCATTTAATACTATACTATTCAACTCTGAAACGGAATAGTTTTCAGAAGGGCCATGGAGAAGGGTGGAAGACACTCAATGTAACACCGTTTTCACGAATAGCAGAATCTCAAGGATGTCTTGTTAGGTTAGCCCCTTAAACCTTCACATTTAATGGCATTACTGTCACCCATATCCCGTGTCAATATCCCAGCATCATCATTGACCAGAAGCTCACTTGGAATGGTCTCGTCAATAAAGTGGCTACAGGAGCAGATCAAAGCCTTTCCACAACTAAGGCACGATTAGGGAGTGTGATGGAACATCTTCAGTACTCCTGGATATAGTTGCAGCCCCAACGTCACACAAGAAGCTTGATAATATTGAGCACTAACTCATTAATTCACTTGGATCTGGTACCAGCGTTGCTGAGTATACCACCTGCAAAGTCTATTGCAACATCTTGCCCATCAATTCCATTAGAACTTTCCAATCCCCATTATCTCTTCACCAAAGAGAGGTTCCAAGAGAACATTAACACTGCGAGTTCCCCTCCAAGTTGCACATCACCCTAGCTTGGATGTTTATCACCATTCCTCCATCCTGGAATCCCCTCCTCCTTCAGGACTGTGAATACCTCTCATTAGGACAGTTGCAGTTCTACCGAATAATGAAAGTCCGAGATAAAGTGGATGTGGAAAAGATGTTTCCGGTAATGGGAGTCTAGGACCAAAAGGCAAAGGGTATTATTGAAACGACATATCTTTAGATTGGAGATGAGGAGGAATTTCTTTAGCCCGACGGTGATAAATCTGAGGAAATCATTGCTACAGACAACGGTTGAGGCCATTGGGTATTGTTAAAGCAGAGATTGATAGGACATGGCGAAGCAGACTCAATGAATGAATGGCCTGATTCTGCTCCTATGTCTTGTGAACTTATGAGTTCCAGGTGACTCACCACCACTTTCTTGGCAGCAAAGAATTTGCAATAACTATGGTCTTGCCAGTGACATCCACATCACTTAAAATTAATAATGAGAACATGGAACTGGATTTTAAGTCCACATTGTATTTAGCAAGGAACCAAACTGAATACCGTACATGTCAAAGGAGAAGCCAAGCTCCAATAAGGCCCAATATTTAATTGATGTTGGTATACGAGCTGCATTCATTATAAAATGTTTTGAAATAGTGGTTAGGGCATTTTTTTTAGCAAATACCTGATTTTACTGGGAACATGTTTATTCAGCAATGTCACAACTTTGCTATCCGCAATGTCATAACATGTTATGTGTTTAGAATCAGAGCATCTGTACAAAGAGCAGACACATAGAAATCCCTAAGAGGGTTTAAATAAGAAGGTAATGGCTTATGACAACCTTGTTCGATAGCAATTATTAAAATATCAGTATATTGTTAGGATTTGTCCACGAATGTGTTATCACTTGTTTCAATAAATTATACACGAGATAAATTGTGGTTCAAAATAATCACTCCATTAAATAATAATTGGAGTCAATACTAATCTAAGTCTTATGTTACAGTCTTTTTACACATGTTAGACAAGCAAAAAGTTAACATTTGGAGTCTTAAGGTGCAGCCTTGTCTAATCGTGTTATATGCAAACTTTATAAAACACGAGCACCCCACAGAAGATAATGTAGTGATCACCGTTGATGAGGCACAGGTACCACTACTACAGCACTGCAGACACGAGTCTTGTAATAACAGAAATACTTTGGATGCTGTCCATCAAGACTCTGTTGCAGAAGAGTGAGTTATGATCAATCCTCCAGTAGCACTTTGCTAATTGGATAGGGATTTATGCAATTGCTGATGCAGTGTTTAATTTCTTCAGTGTCAGATTGTGCCAAGGGTGTGGACTCTCTCTCATTTCTTCTTCTTTGGTTGACTATACTTGGATGTTTTATGTTCCTTCTGCTCATATTTGTCATGTCCTTCCCTGTGGAGGTAAATCAAAGGGACAATTCTTTAGCAGGTTCTCTTTTCTGTTAAACAAAGCCAAGCCTTGCAAAAGTATGAAAATAAGTTGTTTAACCAAAGATATCTTACACTCTAAACACTTTTCAGTTGGACTCTGTACATTGGATTCTGCATCTAACTACAGGCACTTAAATGTGAACATTCCAGTTATCTTTTAAAGGCAGTGGAATGCAACACTTACATTCTAAAACAGCAAGTAATGCACAGAATGAAAATATAACATGAACATACTCTAACCAGCCTACACTGGTTCATTGTGTAGGAAGGAATTGTAGATGCTGGTTTAAACCGAAGACAGACACAAAAAGCTGGATTAACTAAGAAGGACAGGCAGCACCTCTTCTTCTTACTTCTTAAGCCCTTTGCTCCTCTATGGAGCATATACCATTGACAAATGGCCTCCACCTCACTCGGTTGTTGGCAGTTCTTTCGAGAGCTCCCCAGTTGAGCCCACTCTCAGACATTTCTGTCTGGACACCTCTTCTCCAGCTGTTCCTGGGACGACCGCTTTCCCCTTTTCCTTGGGGGTTCCATTTTAGGGCTTGCCGGGCGATGTTTGTGGCAGGTTTCCTGAGGGTGTGTTCAATCCATTTTCTCCTTCGAATTTGTAGGTCAATGGGCTCCTGACTTGTTCTTTTCCACAGGTCCACATTGCTTACTTAATCACTCCACCAGATGTTAAGCATCTCTGGAGAAAATGAATGTGTGATGTTTCGGGACGAATCAAGGGTTTCGCTGAGTTATTCCAGTCTTTTGTGTCTGTCAACACTGGTTATTTGTCCACATGACCACTGGCGTTGATTCCATATGGCTTTAGTCACCTTTTTTGTCACCCATGTAATCTATTTTAATGTGATGGTATCACCGCCTTGCCAATCACTAATACTCCTGATACCTGCGTTAACCTTATAATACTGCTCAAGGCTTTTTTCTTCTTTATACTGTAAATCTGGGTTTTTTTGCCAGTTCATTCTACACCAACCAATGAAATCAGCCTGTTTTGATGCACTCTGTTGCATCTGCCTACAGTTCGCCTGTACCATTTTTGCTCAAATAAAAGTAGCACAACTTGGTATCCTCCCTAATGTCTAAATATAATTCTTAAAAGGTGAAGCACAAACCATATATCATATTTCAACTAAGAACTATCTATTGGTGTTCACACATCACCTTTATTTTTGATCTTGATTGCTACACTTCTGACTATTAAACCAGGTTTCCATTATTAATTTTGCACTTTTTGAGGGGCGTCTTTTAATGTACATGATCTAGGTCCACCCACAATAAAGCAAAATGTAGTTAGTAATTGCTATTAAGCAATTAATAATGTGTCCATTTAAACACCAAATTAAATGTATTAAATCATGAACTATTAATAGTTTTATATCTACAGAACATAGAAGATAGACGTACAATGTACAAGAAAGAACGGCAGATGCTGGTAAAATCGAAGATACACAGAAAATGCTGGAGTAACTCAATGGATGAGGCAGCATCGATGGAGAGAAGGCATGACGACTTTTCGGGTCTTAAGAAGGGTCTCAATCCGAAACGTCGCCCATTCCTTCTCTCCGTAGATGCTGCATCACCCATTGAGATGGACGTACAGCACATGAACAGCTCCTTTGGCCCACAATGCCTGTGCCGAACATAATTCCAAGATAAACTAATCTCATGTGCCTGCACATTATCCAAATCTTCCAATTTCCTGTATATTCATGTGTCTATCTAAAAGTGTCTTAAACACCACTCTTTTATCTGTCTCCATCACTACTCCTGGCAGCACGTTCGACACCCACCACCCACTGTGCAAACAAAACCTGTCCTGCACATCTCTATAAGATTTTCTCCCTCGCAATTTAAATATATGCCCTCTATTCTGACACCTTAGGAAAAATGTTCTGATGGTGAATTCATGTTGAAAAAGTCTACTGCCCTACCCTCATCGATCACTTTTGTCACTTACTCAAAAATGTAAATCAAGTTAGTAAATGTTCTTAAACTCCCTCAAATAGAAAGAACAACAGAAATTCACAATGCATCAACAAATTGTATCAAGAGCTTTTTAAGCACCTGGATTAATTAACTATTTTAAACTGCAGTATGATGCAAAACCGTCTTCACATTAAGATCATGTTAATGACATAGTTTGGTGAAATTGCAACAAATGGGACATCAGAATTCATTTTGTGTGATTGGTGTCGATACGACTGATGTCCTCCCAGTATAATGCACACATCAGTGTCAGGCTTAAGAGGTACATTGCAAGTTGTTACTGAACTGACATAAATTGAAGCTCAAAATTCAAAAGAAACACCACAGAACTTTCCTGGTGAAACCAAGAGCACAGGGTTCTTGTTCTTGCTTTTCTCCCTTTTAAACAGACCTTGCTGACATTTGGAAACCCAACTGGGCAGCCTCAGAACTGACTGCACACTGCATTTTAAAGTCCACAATATATGCAACAATTAACAGGGAATGTTTTTCTAGTAGCTTGCACTTGGGTAGGTAGGCCTCAGTAGTAATATACCCTGACAATACTCCATCATTAGAGGCAAAATGATGGACACAAGGGGTCAGTGACCTTGGGACAGCAGGCAAAGACATATTTCCTGAGCACAGGTTTCGGACTTTGAGGGCTATCACCCCAGTAATATGTGACTCGGGACAGGGGCGGAAAACCCGGGGGGGGGGGGGGACCAGAGGGGACACACCCCCCTCATGTTTTGAGAGGTGGGCGACATCCCCGCCAGGTTAACCTGCCTGGCTTGTGTGGAATACGGTAGGCGGCGCGACTCTCGTCAGCAGCGGCCTCTGCAGCCCGCCTGCGTTTTTATTATTTTTTGCCCATGTTTTTTATGTTATTTTTTGTTGGGGTATATGTTGGGGTGTGTGTGGGGGGGGTGGGGGTGGGGTAACTTTTAATCTCTCCCTGCACGGGAGACCCGACCTTTTCTTTGTCAGGTCTCCGTTGTCGTTGGGGCTGCAACGAGGAGCGGCCTCCAACAGGAGAAGACCGGGGGCTCTGGTGCCGACTACTCACCTCACCGTCGCGGAGCTGGCCGAGTCCGGAGCGGTGGTGGAGCGCTGCTGCGGCCCGACCTCCGGAGATTCGGAGGCTGCAACTGCGGGTCTGGCGGTCGGAGGCACCGGGAGCCCGCGGGTCACTGGAGGGAGACCGCTTTTCAGGGCTCCCGCAACGGCGACTTCTCCTGCCCGAGTTGCGGGGTCGAAGAGCTCCTGGAGCGGGGCCTTACAGCAACGCCCCGCGCGGCTTGGAATGGCTGCGGGACTCTGCGAGCGCACGCCGGGGGCTCTAACATCAAGACCCGGTGTGCGACCTTGCACCACCCGGCGTGGCTTTAATGGCCGTGGGACAATCGCCATCGCCAGCCGGGGGAAGAGTGCAGTGAAGAGGTAAGTTTTTTTTGGCCTTCCATCACAGCGATGTGATGGATGTTTATGTAAATTATGTTGTGTCTTGGGTCTATTTGTTTGTAATGTATGGCTGCAGAAACGTCATTTTGTTTGGACCTCAAGGGGTCCAAATGGCAAATAAATTGAATTGAATATGGTCAGCACGTAGAAGCAGCGTTGGTGTCCCGTCAGTCCAGACCAAAGATACTGGTCCAGACAGGGCTGTATTTAACCCGGTGAGACAGGCAGTTGAGCTGCATTTAGCGCTGGATTGAGCCTCCGAAGCCCCGCATAAAAATTTGTGTCCCCTGTCCCCTCCATGTTTTGATAGTGAGTTCCGTTCTTGACAGGAGTTTCAGTCACATTCTTTTTTCCTATCCTGCTCCAGATTCCCTACACTTAGTGCTTTTCCATTTGCTGTGACATATCGTGCAAGATCATAAAATGATTGCAACATTGCTCCATTATGTTTTTACATGCTAGAGGAGTCAATGCCACCTTCAGCCAATCTCTACTTGCACAGATCTGGACCTCTGTTGTGCAGGAGGTACAGGTCGAACACCGATTTTCCCACACCCACCATTGCAGAGTAATATCCGTTTTTCTGGACTAACAGAGGTCACGTGATAATTAAATGACAATACAGCCCTGGCCTGCTAATGACTCCCCTTCCATGTCTCTAAAGCACCGTGGAGTGCCAGAAACTAAAATAAAACAAATATAAAATGTAAACTGAAAGAGAAAAAAAAACTGCGATTGATGAAAATCTGAAGTAAAACGGAAAATGTTAGCAATACTCGGCAGTTCAAGCAGCATCTATGGAAAGTGAAACAATGAATGCTTCAGCTCCGTGATCACGCCAGGCAAAGACACCTTTTTTAACAGTCGTTTTTAAATTCAAAATTTTGGCACACACACACACCCACACACCCACATCCACATCCACATCCAACATCCAACATCAGACATTTAATAGTTACTGTTGTCAGCTGTGCTTACCTAAAGCATCGATGGCAGTAGAGGTCTCCATCACAGCCATGGCAACGGAGGACAGCATCGTTGTTACAGATGGAACACCAAGGTAGCTCTTCATCACTGTCTGCAGTCTCAGCTGCTGCTCGAGCAGGGGAGGTAGGCAGTTGCTGGACAAATAATTAGAAATTTGTTTTAGTCAGCAATTTGATAAATGCATTTATTTTTTTTAAATTACACTGAACTTCTCTAATGGGCCTGTCCCACTTAGGCGACTTTTTAAGGTGAGTGCAGGAGACCCTGCGCTCGCCACATTATCACCACATGTCTGCTGGTGGTCTCTGGTGAGTCTCCTTCATGGTCGCGAGGAGTTCCCACATTCTGGGAACTAATCGCGGTCTCAGTAAGGTCGCACAAAAATTTCAACATTTTTTTCAATTGGTCACCATGGAGAAAATCGATAATCCTGTAGTCGTAGGTGCTGTTGTAGTGGGGCCGCCATGTAGTTGTAGGTAGTCGAGGTAGTCGTAGGAAGTATTAGTTAATCATCTTTGCTGACCAGTCATTTTCATTCGCTCATTGGGGGGAAAAAACGTAAGTACGAGCTTTCAGAACCAAGGATAACCGACCAGTAATGTTAACTATCCGCCAAACGTCACAGCTGTGTATTTCTGGCTTATTAAAAGTTGTCTGGCTTCTCAAAAGTGTCTCCAACGTTCTCCCCTCCCCCTACTCCCCCCTCTTTTAATGGACTTTCCGTACACTGTGCTTACCGTCTTAACCTTCCTGTTCATTGCAGTGTGTGTCTGTATCACCTTGGCTTTGCACTGTGTTAATTTCAGACAGGGCTCCCCCCGCTTGCCCTGGCTACTGCCTTTGTGCGTGTGTGTTTGTGCGAGTACGTGCGTGTGTTTTCCACTCTGACATTCGCCGTTCAAGTTCCCCGTTTTACAGGCGACTGCCGGCAACTTGACATTCACCGGCAGTCCACTGAAAAGTCGCCCAAGTGGGACAGGCCCTTAACAGATGATCAAAAGCTTAAAAGCTTAAGTAGCATTTTAAATGGGGACGAATGCCTTTTCTAACAATCAATCTCTCTCGGGTGTCACGGTGTTAAGGGTTTTGGGGAGAAGGTAGGAGAATGGGGTTATAAGGGAGAGATAGATCAGCATGATTGAATGGTGCAGTAGACTTGATGGGCCAAATGGCCTAATTCTGTTCCTATCACTTATGACCTCATGACTATATTATCGTATATTACCAGTGTGTCTTGATTGCGTGTCTAACCTACAACCATTTGACACAAATAAATGTGCTGCTCCTGAATCAATGCTCTCAGTTAGGAATAAGGCAGATGTTGGATTAACTTTTCTTTGGTGTCCCCATGGTGAGACCGCACCTGGTGCAATTTTGGTCTCCTAATTTGAGGAAGGACATTATTGCTATTGAGCAAGTGCAGCGTAGGTTCACAAGGTTAATTCCCAGGGATGGCATGCGGGACTGACGTGTGATGAAAGAATGGGTCGACTGGGGTTGTATTTGCTGGAATTTAGAAGGATGAGAGGGATTCTTATCGAAACATACAACATTCTTAGAGAATTGGACAGGGTAGATGCAGCAAATATGTTCCCGATGTTGGGGGAGTTCAGAACCAGGGTTTGCAGTTTAAGAATAAGGGGTGGGCCATTTAGGACTAAGCTGCGGAAAAACCTTTTCATCCAGAGTGTTGTGAATCTGTGGAATTCTCTGCCACAAAAGGCAGTGGACGCCAATTCACTGGATGTTTTCAAGAGAGCGTTACATTTAGCTCTTAGGGCTCAGGGAATCAAGGGATATGGAGAAAAAAGCCAGAACGGAGTACTAATTTTGGGTGATCAGCCATGATCACATTGAATGGCATTGCTGGATCAAAGGGTCTATTCCTGCACCTATTTTCTATGTTTCTATGTTTACCCAAAATGGTAGAGTTCAAATGAATTGTCAGAACAGATCAATAAAGGCAGCTTGGGAATCAAGTGCAGTTGGGTATATAATTAGAGCTACTGCCAGATAAACATTGTGAAACCTGGTTCTACCCGCATATTAATTCACCGTGGCAAATTTATTTTAATTTACAACAATGGATGTTACCTTTCTCCCTGCAGGCACTGGGTTGACTGGTTTAGGTTGCTCAACAGGGATATTGTAGCCACTTGTTTCATCCAAAGCAATTTCTTCATTTACCTGGAGGCATAATGATGTCAACTACACATGATAACTGACAATCTACCAGCAAACAAACTTATGTTTGTATTCTAATACTGCTTATTAGATTTCTTAACATGTTATGATTTTGCTTTAAAAGTTTCAAATGAAAATTGATGAAACAACAATTTCAATTTGCAAATGTTAGTTCTATCCAAGATAGTATCACACAAAAAGCAAGTTTTCAGGGAGTATGGATGTGGGACAGGGTCTAAAACGGATTAGAAAATACGGACGTTTTTTAAATTCATACTGGTCCCTGTACATTTCAGTACCCTCTATCTAACAGAGCATAACTAACATGTGTATAGCCCCTTAAGACATTAACAAACATTTCACAAGCACCAAAGACCTATTGCAATATAATCACTGTTGCATCTCAAGCAACACTGCAGCCAATTTGCAGGCAGCAAAATCCCTCTAAAGAGCTAATGAGAAAAAATGATCAGATAATCTGCTTCTTTTCGATATGGATTGAGGGGTAAATGTTAACTATGGACTCCAGAAGAACCTTTATGCTCATCTTTGCATTGTGCTATGGATCCTTTCATGTCTGCAGGACTCTGGTTTAGTGCCTCATTTGAAAGACACCACACGCAATAGTGTAATGGTCTCCAATTTCTGTTGTAGATTATGTGTTCCCATGTCTTTGAACAAGGTTTGATCCCTTCCAAGTCAGGGTGAGCATTGAGCCAAGACTCTGAAATTACTATATGTTACAAACTGGCTTGTTAATCAAGTTGTTAATCAAATCCAAATGCTAACATCTCAGATAATCAGTCTGCACAAAACAAGGGTTGATTTTCTATCACTGGGCTTTTGGTGTAATGCACTAACTTTGGCAGTCACATTTTGGAAGAGTTTACAGAGGAAATTCGTTTTTGATATATAGGAAATCACTCTCTGTTGAATCTTACTTCCCTGGAGGCGATGGTGAAGGTTGGGGGAGAGTCAACCATATAAATAATAAACAAAATATGAAAGAATAAATTAAATAACAGATAGACAAAAAGACAGCATTCCATGATCCTCCAGTTTCATTTCCCTGTATTCATAGAAACATGTATTTAGTTTAGTGGGCGCTTCGGCCCACCGAGTCCGTACCAACCAGAGATCCCCGCACATTAACACGATCCTACACTGGGGACAATTTTTACATTTAAACCAAGCCAATTAACCTCCAACACTGTACATCTTTGGAGTGTGGAGAAAATCAACACCGGTCACGGGAAGAACAAACAAACTCCGTACACATAAGCCCCATAGCCAGGATCAAACCCGCTATAACGTAGCAACTCTACCGCTGTGCCACCATACTGCCCAAACTTGTCCCAAAGAAAGACTAGATTAAAAAAAAAAAAAAACTTCGTATCAGACCTGTTTCAGAATTCGCTGGGTCAGCAGTTCCTCATTTTCTTCATCACTATCTAGCCCGGCATGTTTCCAGTCATCCATAGATACTGCAAGCCAACAAAACAGAAAATGAATATTGCTCCAAACTATCTATTCCAGTCTCACACTCGGTATCAACCTCATGAACCAATTATGAACATTCTCACTGTGCAGGCAGTGCAATCATGAAACTTGGAGGGTAGATTTCAGGTCATCTGGTTCAGGGCTGACAATTTATTTCAATGCATAGAATGCTGACTTTATTCTGGCATCTGAACATACAATTAAATCATTCTACACACAACCATTTCCTTACGTAGTTGGATTCCAGACTATAATTCCCTCTCTGTTATTCATTATTCTACATAAATGGCATTTGAAACCCTGTCTGACATTTGCAAACTGTTCCAGAGTTTCTGGAGGTATATCTGAATAAAATGGGGCCTCCCGGAAGATGTAATCTTGATTAGGTTAACTGATGGATGGGCATAATTTGGTTCTTGAAAGGAACCCAATCTACCCTAGCAATTCCATGCTTTGGTCAAGAACTAACATCCCTGAAACCTGTAATTATAGATTCATTGAACATTACGGCAGGTCTTCAGCACACCAAATCCACACTGACAATTGAACACCCTTCAAACAAATACTAAATTGATCTTATTCTATTCTCTCTTCATTCCCATCAAACTACCACCCCACATCCACCACCAGACTCTACCAGATACTAGGGGTAACTTACAGTGACCAATTAACAAACAAACCCACAAATCTTTGGGGTGCATGAGGAAGCTACAGTATCTGGGTCACAGGGAGAACATGGTCGCCACACAGACAGTACATTGGGAGATATACATCATCCTGACAATGGACAATTTTCATGGTATTAATGGTGCATTCTTTGTTCCCTTTCAAGCTTTCTAACACTATGTTTACATAGATGTTTGTGTCATACTGTCAACTTTGCCATTGTACCTTCTTCATATAGCCTAGCCTTCTCTTTATATATTTTTTCTGCATTTTATTTCAGTTTTCCAACAATGTAACCTTTCATCCTTGGATCACAATCACTTGATGACTGATGGTTGGCGTGGACCTAATGGGCCGAAGGGCCTGTTTCCATGTTGTATCTCTAAATTAAACTTTTGCAAAGAGCATTTGAAATAAGTGAGCCCATGACATTCTTGCAGTTTTGAGGGCGTAGTTAAGTGGTAGTTAGGCCTGCTTACTGCTGAACAAAGGTTTCAGCAACCATAGACCCACACCATTCTCATGAATAGCTCCAAGAAGTTGTATCCTTTCCCTATGGAAAGATGCAAAAGAATCAGGGTCGTCATCGTGGGCAAATTTAACTTCCTAATATTGACTGGGACTTACACAGTGCAAAAGGTTTATATTGGGCTTATTTTGTTAGGTATATCCAAGAGGGTTTCCTGAAACAGTATGTGGATAGGAAAGACCGTACTGGACCTGATATTGGGAAATTAGCCTGTCCAGGTGACTAGTGTTTCAATGGAAGAGCACTTTGGGAATAGCTGTCACAACTCCTTAAATTTTAATATAGTTATGTATAAGGATAAGTCTTGACCTTAGAAGGTGCAAAATCGAGGTAATACAGACTACAGCATTATTAGGCAGGAGATAGTGAGAGTCAATTGTGAGCTGTTGTGATTCGGTAAATCCCCACCTGACATGTGGGAGTAATTCAAAGGCCAGTTGTTTAAAGTTCAGGACCGGCATATTACAGCAAGGAAGAGGGACAAGGATGTCAAAGAAACCATGGATGACCAAAGAGGTTATAAATTTGGACAAAAAGAAAAAGAAAGCATATTAAGATTTAGGAAGATTAAATCGAACAGGGCCTTTAAGGAATATAAAGTAAGCAAAAAGGAACTCAAGCTGGCAATTAGAAGGGCCAAAAGAGTCATGAAAGGTTATTGGCGAATCTGAATAAAGACAATCTCAAGGATTTTCATACAGTGTTCCATAATGTTTGGGAGAAAGACCCGTTATTTATTTATCTGCCTCTGTACTGCACAATTTGAGATTTGTAATAGAAAAAAAAAAAAATCACATGTGGTTAAATTGCACATTGTCAGATTTTAATAAAGGCCATTTTTATACATTTTGGTTTCACCATGTAGAAATTACAGCAGTGTTTATACATAGTCCCCCATTTCAGGGCACCATCCTGTGGAGAGTCCCCCTCCGCTCATCAGGTGCCGAGGATTTTTCCCATCGATGAAAAACAAAAGAGTTATTAGTGTTTAAAAAATGTTGGGATTCTCTCTCCCGTCAATCACGCCATGAAGGCCACGCCCCTTCTGGTGCGAGGGGGAGGGGGGGGGGGGGGGGGGGGACTATAAAACCCAGAAGTGTGGGCATGGCTCAGTCTCTGCAAGATGGAAGAGGGAGAGGTCACGACTCAGTCTTTAGTGGCCTTGGACCCTGCTTGAAATGGTATGAAACTGCACTTGAATTTGGTGGCCTTGCACCCTGTTTGAAACGGAATTTCAAGGAATAGCTGTGAGTCAACTACTAGCCCACCAGCCATGAGTGAGTGAGCTGCCAGCACAACAGGCTTGAGTGACTGAGCCGCCAGCCCAATAATCCATTCGGCCCACAATGTCCATATTAACCCTCTGGAAACCAGTATCTTCAGCCCACAACACCCCTACCAGCACTCCAGAAAGTCCCTCCCCCCCCACTGGTCACCAATATTGGAATTGGTGGAGAGATGGAATATTGTGTTGGGGGACCAGCCCTCCCGTGTGGATGCTGGGACCCAACGGGTCCCACTTAGTGTAGTAATCTAGAAAATTATAGGACCATGAGGAGTCTCATGTTAGTGGTTAGAAGCTATTGGAGGGTATTATTCAGGATAGAATTTACTCACATTTATAAGAGAATGGGCTAATTCGGGACAGTCAGCATGGATTTGTCTGTGGCAGGTCATGTCTTACAAACTTAACAGATTTTTTTAGAAGGGGTGATTTTAATGATTAATGAGGGTAGGACAGTGGATGTTTTCTGCATGGATTTTAAGCAGGCATTCGATAAACTCTCTCATGGTAGGCTGATCCGTCAAAATTAGGAGTTGCTGACAGTGAGGAAGGCTGTCAAAGTATACAGTGGAATATAGATCAGCTATAGAAAGGGGCAGAGAAATAGCAGATGGAGTTTAATCAAAGCAAGTGTGAGTTTTAACATAAAGGGAAGCCAAAAAGTTAATGGCACGACCTCCATGAAAGTCCATAGCAGAAGTGGAGAGCTCCATGAAAGTCCATAGCAGAAGTGGTTGACTTCAGCAGAACAGAATAAGTGACCTTCAGATCTCAACTGAATTCGAGAAGTAACAGGAAACCTGTGGACTTTAAAGAAGTTTTGCTCAGCAAACAAAAGCCATCTGTTTCAGCGCAATAATCCACTGGCTGACCATGCACGTAGCAAGCAGAGCCTTCCATCCGTTTATCTCAGACCTAACACCAGGAATCATAACAATCCAAATCCATGCTGCTGTCCTCATGTTGGCAATCTTGCCAGAAAACCTGGATGCGTTTCTTTAACAACTTTCTTTATTTTCTTTAACAACTGCAACAGTGGGGTGAAAGAATGTATCACCCTCTAAAAAAGCAATCCCCCCACATCATGAGATAACATTTTTAAAACTTTGGAAATAGTCATTTAAATTATTAAAAGTCACCTACACTCACCAGCATTCGGATCGTCTCCTTTCAATGTGGCCAGTCTCCTGGATATCTTTAAGATACGCTCCTGTTGCAAGTTATCCTGTTTCAGTTCAGCTGTTGCTTGGTCCATGAGATAATTCTCCTCGAGAAGATTGATGTTTTTAGCAGTGTCACATTTGAAGTTTCGCGGATCAATTCCTTTATTCAGGTCATTCATTCCGTCATCTGTGCCCAACACAAAACATCATCCCCCTATTATATGATATTCAGTGGGGTTGGAGTATAATTGTAACCATGTGATGTGCCTTTTAGAAGCTACTGAGTTGTGACAGAGCTAAAAATGGAATCCAATCTATGCACAGATGCCTCTAATGAGAAGTGCATAGGACCTAACCTCATAAAAGGGCTTATACATGAACATCAACTACATTGGTTTATTGTTATGGTATCGTGAACTGCGATACAGTGAAAAATGATTGCATGCTATCCAGTTAGATCACACAATTGGAGTACAATGAAGCCATTACACAAGTACAACAGGAAGTTGTACTTGTGTTTGTCCTCATCTCAGTCCTAACTGCCCCCCCTCTTTATTCTTAAACTGTGACCCATGGTTCTGAACGCCCCCAACATCGGGAACATTTTTCCTGCAGTTACAGTAAGTGAAAATCTAGAAGGCAAACAGGATGCTTTCTCCAACCACCCCCCCATTTGAAGTCCACTACCTTCCACCGTTTCTACCCAGTGCTTGGTACTTACTTCCAGCAGCCACTGGTTGTCCTCCAGGATGCACCGATCCGCAGCCTGATCCATGCCGGTCACCTAGGCAAATTCGACCCAGAGACTCTCTCTCTCACCCCGCTCTGTGTCCTCTCAACCCCCCCCCCCCCCCATTCTCCCCCCCCTTTATCTCTACCCTCCCCTCTCTCTCTCCCCCTCCCTCTCTCTCACCCTCTCTCCTCTCTCCCCTTCTCTCTCCCCCTCTTACTCTTCCCCCTCTCTTGTCCCCTCTCCTCTCTCCCCTTTCCTTCTCTCTCCCCCCTCTCTTCCCCCTAATTCTCTCTCTCTTTCTTCTCTCACCCCCCTCTCTCTTCCCCTCGCTTCCCCCCCAACCTTTCTCCCCCCCTCTCTCCACACTCTCCTCTCTCTCTCCGTCTCTCCTCTCACCTCTCTCTCTTCTCCCCTCTCTCCTCTCTTCCCCATTTCTCCCTCCTACCTCACTCTTCCCCGTGCCCTCTCTGCCCTCTCTTTCTCCTCTGTCTCTATCTCTTTTTCTTTACCCACTATCTCATTCTTTCCCCCGTTTCTCTTTCCCCCTCTCTCTTTTACCACTCCTGTTCCCCTTCTCCCCTACCTTCTCTCTTCCCTTTCTTCCCCCTCACCCCTCTCACACCCCCCCCCCCTCTCTCTGCCCCCCCCCCTCTTCTCTCTCTCCATTCACTCCCTCCGTCTCTCCCCTCTCTCTCTCTCCTCTCACCCCCCCGTCTCCCTGTCACCTTCCCCCTCTCTCTCTCTCTCTCCACCTCCCTTTGAGAGTCCGTCCCTTCGGCACAGAGACTCTCGCGGCAGCGGTGCAACGCTTCCAACGCCCGGAACACTCGCACTTTGGTCCGGAGTGCTCCATGGCCAGAGCTGCAGCGAGCGACACGCCGGCCCCGGCAAACACTCGTTCGTCCCGGCTCCCCGCATCTGTTCCGGCCGCTGGTTCTGCTCCCATCCCTCCCTCAGCCCCTGCTCTCCAACACGAGCGGACCATGCAGTTTATCAGAGTTTTGAAATTTTTGTTGATCACAAAATTTCTCACCACTGAGCGTGAGAAATTTCTGATGAGCATGAGGTCGTGAGAGTTTGCTTGAGGGCGTGAGTCTCATGCTCAAAGCCTTAGAGTTGGCAGCCCTGATAAATATCAAACATAATGCAAATAAAAAATGTCTACTTTACCTTCAATACCAGAGCCGTACTTCTCATCTATGGCTGCTTCTTCAGACATCTGTTTGAATAGGTCATTGGCTTGCTCTGCTTGAGACCTGCTATCAGGAGCCTGATGATTCTAGCATAAGATAAGAGAATTTAACAACTTGCAAATAAGCTCGACAGAAATCTGCACTGCCATACTTGGGATCCAGTGAACCTTATTTTTATTGCTAGGAATATGGAACTCTCAATTTAATTAATGGCTCAAATTAGGCCCATTGTGAGGAAAACATTTAATTGTATTCATTTTTACAACTGAAATGTTAATTTGTTCAAACTTCATAAAATGACCACGTGCTCAAGAACACTCAGCATACGTAACGCCTGGTGGTGGTTAAGTTATTTCACAATCGAAACTGAAGGAAACTGATCTCAGCCAGGGTGGCAATGGGCAAGACCAGGATCTACCCCAGTAAACAATGTGTCAAACACACAATTTAAATCTGTCCATTTCGTAAGGAGCTGGAGAGCACCAGCAGGAAAAATAGTTCTCTGCCAAAATTTGCACAGTGCCCTCCATAATGTTTGGGACAAAGACCCACCATTTTTTTGCCTCTGTACTCCACAATTTGAGATTTGTAATAGAAAAAAATAGACAATAGGTGCAGGAGTAGGCCATTCGGCCCTTGGAGCCAGCACCGCCATTCAATGTGATCATGGTTGATCATTCCAAATCAGTACCCTGTTCCTGCCTTCTCCCCACATCCCCTGACTCTGCTATTTTTAAGAGCCCTATCTAGCTCTTTCTTGAAAGCATCCAGAGAACTTGAATACATCCATTAGAAATCAAATGTGGTTAAAGTGCACATTGTCAGATTTTAATTACAGGCCATTTTTATACATTTTGGATTCACCATGTAGAAATTACAGCAGTGTTTATACATAGTCCCCCTATTTCAGGGCACCGTAATGTTTGTAACACGTCTTTGTAATTGCTCAGGTGTATTTAATTGCCTCCTCTCCTATAAGAGAGCTGTCAGCACCTAGTCTTTCCTCCAGTCTTTCCATCACCTTTGGAAACTTTTATTGCTGTTTATCAACATGAGGACCAAAGTTGTGCCAATTAAAGTCAAATAACCTATTATGAGACTAAGAAACAAGAAGAAAACTGTTAGAGACATCAGCCAAACCTTAGGCTTATCAAAATCAACTGTTTTGAACATCATCAAGAAGAAAGAGCACTGGTGAGCTTACTAATCGCAAAGGGACTGGCAGGCCAAGGAAGACTTCCACAGCTGATGACAGAAGAATGCTCTCTATAAATAAATAAAAATTCTCAAACACCTGTCCGACAGATTAGAAACACTCTACAGGAGTCAGGTGTGGATTTGTCAATGACCACTGTCTGCAGAAGACTTCCTGAACAGAAATACAGACGCTACAAGGAGTACTTAAAAGAGCAACCAAGATTCGAGAGACATTTATTATCACATACACCAATTGGTACAATGAAATTTGGGGTCACCATACAGCCATATGAATAAAAAAGAACACAGAACATAATAGTCTTTGACATAAACATCCCCACACAGTGGAATCAAAGTTTCCCACTGTGAGGTAGTACCAAAGTTCAGTCATCTTCCTCTGTTGTTCACCCGCGAGTCGCAGCTACGGGCGGCCCGATATTCAGGCCCTCTCGCCGAGATAATGGAACTCCGATGTTGGAACGGAAGAAAACCCTCAGCAGCGTGGACTTCCGAATCGGCCACTTCTTACCGGAGACCACGGCTCCTAAAGTCCACAGGCCAAGCTGGGTGGAGATTCACACTGGCGGCCCACGACAAAGAGATCCCAGGACTCCGCAATGTTGAAGTCAGTGCCACCTGCGGCTGGGAGCTCCACAAACCACAGCTCCATGATGTTGAAGCAGCATGCCCAACACTCCGGAGCTTCAAAAGGCGACCCAGGTAAGGCATCGCCTGCTCCGCTCTGATTCCAGTGCTGAGCCGCCGCTGAAGCTCCGGCGGGAAAGGCCGCGCCAATCCAGTTGGAAGGTCACGAGAGCGGGGGTGGGGGGTTGGGGGAACTAGTTCTGGAAAAAAAGTATTGGTATTGTGGACAGATGAGACAAAGATCAACTTATATCAGAGTGATGGCAGGAACAAAGTATGGACGAGGGAAGGTACTGCCCAGAATCCAAAGCATACCGCATCATCTGTGAAACGGTGGTGGGGGTGTTATGGCCTGGGCATGTATGGCTGCTGAAGGCACTGGCTCACATCTTCATTGATGATACAACTGCTGATGGTAGTAGCATAATGAATTCTGAAGTTTATAGACACATCCTATCCACTCAAGTTGGTCAGCAGTTCATTCTACAGCAAAACAATGATCACAAATATACTGCTAAAGGAACAGAGGAGTTTTTCAAACCTAAAAAATGGTCAATTTTGAATGGCCGTCAGTCACCTGATCTGAACCCAATTGCGCATGCCTTTCTTATGCTGAAGAGAAAACTGAAGGTAGCAATGTTACAAAATTTTGAGATTTAAAAAATCAAGTCTGCAATTTATCCCATCAGATAAAGCATAACAATAAGTTTAATTTGACACCTAATTCACTTTCATATCTCAAGTAATAAAAAAGTTATGGCCATTTTCATACTCGGAAATTAGCATCTTGTTCCCTATTGATTTTCTATGGACATAACAAAAAAGCTGTGATTGTGGACAGTCAAAAGCACACAACCTTCTTAAAAATTAAGAGAACTGAATGAAATTTTCAGTTATCATAGATTGAACCATAAAATAAAAATAATCTAACTTGGATGACCTGAAATTAAAGCATATAATTAGTTAGTTACCCAATTGTAGCTAATTTCAAACTTCAATTTACTAGATCTAAACATCTATCCATTTCTTAATAAATGATTAACATTTTTAAATAGCCCGTGTCCAAATAATATTCACAAATAATTCACAATAAAACATGATTTTTAAATCTCATTTACATCAATTTATAGGCCAAATGGAAGCATTTGGCCTATAAATTGATGTAAATGAGATTTAAAAATCATGTTTTATTGTGAATTATTTGTGAATATTATTTGGACACGGGCTATTTAGGTGTTCAATTGCTGTAAATTAAAGTCAATTTAAATCGGCTTTCTAGTGGGTTCCTGTGAACGCGCTGGTTTAGAACGTTCACATTGCGCTGGATTTGTGCCCTCAAATGCCCAGAAAAATACTGCGGGATATAAAAAGCCCAAAATGAGCTACTCGCTATAGAAAACTTTATATACAGGGTTATATACATGCCCCATTTAATGTAAAAATAAGGTACATACCTTTAATTGTTTGCTTTATAAAACCCTGGGGCTGCGAGAGGTTGCGAGTTTAGAGAGTGATTTTTAAACTACTCGAACTATTTTACAAGGCCATAAAAACTAATAATACCTTTTGCGACGGGGTTTTTCAGCGATTTTCCGTTAATAATTTACTAGGCTGAACATTTTCGATTGCAACAGCCTAGTAAAAATCGCGTTTTAAACCCGCCCCCTCTAAACAGCGCCAAAATCACACACAAGGGGTGGGGCAGATGCTCAGCCACGATTCAGGTAGGTTTTGTAACATACCTACTGAAGGGGACTAGCCCCCAAAAAAAGCATAAGTTAAAGATGACTGCAATACAGGCCTGGCAGAGCATCACCAGAGAAGACACCCAGCAACTGGTGATGTTCATGAATCGCAGATTTCAAGCAGTCATTGGAGGCAAAGGATATGCAACAAAATACTAAACATCACTACTCTGATTTACATGAGATTGCTGTGTCCCAAACATTATGGTGATCTGAAACGGGCACATTATGTATAAACACTGCTGTAATTTCTTCATGGTGAAACCAAAATATATAAAAATGGCTTTTATTAAAAATCGACTTTATCCACGTGTGATTTTTCTATTACAAATCCCAAATTGGAGTACAGAAGTAAATAAATAAATGATGGGTCTTTGTCCCAAACATTATGGAGGGCACTATGTTCAGCTGTTCATCAGATTACAGTCAAATGTTCGCAAAAGTACACAACATTAAACCTAGTCTAGCATGAAGTACTTAGTCGTTTTCATTTCTTTTCATAGAGCCATAGAGTGACACAGTGTGGAAACAGCCCTTCGGCCCAACTTGCCCACACCTGCCAACATGTCCCATCTACACTAGTCCCAACTGCCCACGTTTGGCCTATATCCCTCCAAACCTGTCCTATCCATGTACCTGTCTAACTGTTTCTTAAATGTTGGGATAGGCAACTACCTCCTCTGGCAGACTTGCTAATCTTGCTGTGTATATTGTCATCCAAATCATTGATATAGATGACATACAATAACGGGCCCTGCACCGAACCCCGAGACACACTAGTCACAGGCTTCTAGACCGAAAAGCAACCTTCCACCATCACCCTCTGCTTCCTTCCATGAAGTCAATTTTGTATCCATTCAACTATCTCTCCTTGGATCCCATGCAATCTAACTTTCCAGGACAGCCAACCACGCAAAACCTTGTTGAATGCTTTGCTGAAGTCCATATATACAATATCTACAGCTCTGCCCTCAATTACCTTTTTGGTCATGTCTTCAAAAAACTCACTCAAATTTGTGAGAAGCGACACCTCATGTACAAACCCATGCTGACTATCCTTAATCAGCCCTAGTCCTTCTAAATGCCTGTATATCCTATCCTTCAGAATACTCTCTAGTATCTTTCCAACTACAGATGTTAAGCTCACTGGCCTATTGTTCCCAACATATTCCTTGCAACCCTTCTAGAATAGAGGCACAACATTTGCCACCCTCCAGTCTTCGGGCACCTCTCCTGGATTTAAAGATGATGTAAATTTCAAGAAAGGCTCCTGCAATTTCGTCTCTGGTTTCCCACAATGTCCTCAGATATATCTGGTCAGGCCCTAGAGATTAGTCTACCTTCATAAACGATAATACTTTTCGCACCTCTTCGACCGTAAGACTGACTGCTTTTAAGACACTTCCATTGACTGCCCCAACTTCCTAAGTCCTCATGTCTTTCTCCTCAGTAAATTCAGAGGAGAAACACTCATTGAGGACCTTGCCAATCTCCTGTGGCTCCACAGAGTTGACCGCTTTGATTCCTAAGGGTCCCACTCTCTCATTACCATAGTCCCCCCTTATCCTTATAACTATAAAATTGTGTGTGTGTGTGTGTGTGTGTTTATTTATCCCGTTGTGTGTGATCACATCTACTCGAAGAAACGACGCGCTAACAGTAACATTTTTACATATTCCGGTAGAGATTTATCCCGTGAAATCAAAAATCACCTTATCTGAAAAATCAATGCATTATTCCTCGAGATATTTATGAAAATGTTTAAAAATCTCTAAAAACTTGGAAAAAAAGTATTTTGCTTGTCCCCTGTGCTTAGCCCTGCTCGCAACATTGTTGCTATCCAAGTACACCGAGTTCTGCTAGCTAGCAAGTGCAAATGCTTTTTTAAAAAAGTTTAAAATGGAAGGAGGCTGAATAAGGCGAAATGAACAGCCCCTGCGCAGTTGTCGGTTGTGGGTGTGTGCTGGAATATTGCGTTGGGGGAACGGGTTGTGTTGGAGAAAGGGGAACGGGTTGCGTTGGAGGGCCAGGCCTCCCGTGGGGGCTGTGGGTGAGTGGTGGAATATTGCGTTGGGGAACGGATTGCTTGACGGACCAGGCCTCCTGTGTGACAGGGACCCAACAGGTCCCACTTGGTCCAGTATATTTATAAAATCTCTTGGGATTGCCATTAATGCTATCTGCCAGAGCTATATCATGGTCCCTTTTTGTCCTTCTGATTTCCTTTTTTACTTTACTCCTTAGTTTCGTAACTCCTCCAGGGATACACTTGATCCCAGCTGCCATGTGTGCTTCTTAATCTTGACCGATGCATCAATTTCTCCCTTTTCCCCTGAAACCTGCCCCAATCAATTTGAGCGAGACTTTCTCTCTTACCTTCAAAGTTGGCCTTTCCCTAATTTAGCATTTTAACATGTGGGCCCTCTCTGTCCCTATCCATAACTATCTTTATTCTAATCGAACAGTGTTCACTGGTCCCAAAATGCTCTTCCATGAACACTTAATTCACTTGCCCTTCAATTTCCCAAGACTAGATCAAGTATTGCCCTCTCACTCGTGGGGCTCCCTATATATTGCTGTAGAAAACTCTTCTGAACATCTTTGAGAAGCTGCACCCTATCTAAGCCTTTCACACTATGATTTTCCCCAGTCAATATTGGGAAAGTTAAAATCCCCTACTTTAACAATCTTATTGGACTTGCAGCTGTCTGCAATCCCGTGGCATATTTGTTCTTCAAACTGCCGTTGACTATTTTGGGTCTGTAGTACACCCCCAACAAGGTGATCATCCTTTCTTGTTACTCAGATCCACCCATGTAGCCTTACCAGATGAACCGTTCGTAATGTCACCTCACCACTGCCATGACATCCTCCTTAACCAATAACGCAATGTATGCTCTATTTATCATTTTCTGTCATCATTAAAAGAATGATAGGTAATGTACTTTTGGCAAGATATAAAAACACAGGTGTCCTTACGGGTTTAGGAGCCTGAGAAGGTGGGGTCTGGCCTCTTAACAGGGCTAACCTGTCCTCCATCTCCCTGGTGGAAGGCATGGGCCGTTGAGAGTCCTTCTTCAGTGCAGCTAGCCGACACTCAATCTCCTTCTGAGATGGTATAGATTCTGGAACATGCAATGACACATTGGCACAGTACAACATGGAGGAAATCCCCAAGGTTGATTGATCCATAATCATTCACTAATTAAAACAGCAAATTCTGCATTTTCACAGAGGAACAGGACAAAAAAAAAAATTCTAGTTGGTCTAAGTTTTATCTGTCTTTGGCACAACCATTTCTTGTATAACAATGGAACTCACTTGGTTTTGTTTCTCCCCTTAGCTTTTCCAATCGTTCAGCAATGGCTCGATCCTCTTTCGAAAGACCCCGGTGCTTTGATGTATTGTCACGGCTGAGTGGCTGACACCCTGCTTTGTGAACTGCAGTTTGACCTTGCTGTTTGGCTTCCAAAGCAGCTACCCGCCTAGACACCAGAAGATAGCATTACAGAAAGCTGGATTACATGAAGAATTACATATTCAGAGTAACACTTGTAAAAAAAATAAAATAAATAAAACCAAAAACTGTATTATTATATGTAAGAGTTAGAGCCAAGGATAATTTTTGGGGAGTCGCCTAACCCGAGCGCTGGAATCATGGAAAAATAGTTTGCTACAGAAAACCTCCATTAATCTGGCATTCCCAGGATTAAAGTGATGCTGGACTTCTCAGACCATTGGATGTAGATTTTTCAGACCATTGGATGTTGCAATATTAATACTCCCAATACACTTTTAATTCACTTTTATTAGATGTTACACAGCAGAAGTGATAAATGTTCCAGCAACCCTGGTAAGTTTAAAGGGAGCACGGAAAATTGCCAGGCAGCACAGGAACCAGGGCCCTTGTAAATGGGAAGGTTTGGCAAATATCACCAGATGAGCGAGATGACAAACCACCAGTATTTCCGAATAACTGGAAAGCAGATTATCGGCGTTTGACATTGTCATGATGAAGACACAATTGTGTCAAAGGATTTATTTAACTATTAAACCCATGCTGTTGGGGCTCATCTGTTTCAGTTCAAAGAGGAGCGCTAATGAAAGTGCTCAAAACTATAAGAAGCTAAGGCAGATGAAAACATTGACTACTTGCTGGAATCAAGATAGCGGTCGGTGGTGGCGGCAACGGAGGAGAAGGTCAATGCCTGTGAGCTCACCTCCCGCACCCTAACAAGCTATTGAGTTTCAGAAGATGTACTAAGCGGCGATAAGGTGCACTTCAAAAGAAAGAAGGAATAAATCATTGGTGTCAAAATGAGACTGAATAGCTCTCGTGTGGGTTTCAATGCTGAATTAAAGCATCTATCCAGTCTTACCGTTCACACCATTAATAGAAACTGACCCAGTTCAAGTTTGAGTTGAGATAGAATGAAAGGTTATGCAGCTTGCAGACATACTTGGATCATTGTCTCTCTTCTCAATAGCTATCACTCTTCTGCTATTTCCCAATTGTCCTACACATTTTCTCTTTTTAATTATGCATTCAATTCTCTTTCATTACTTGTATCCTGTTGGGAAAGTAAAAGGAGTGCGAGTAGAATCTCACCAGAACAATATTTGAACTCTTGAATAGATGTGGGCATTAAGAGCATTGCACAGAAGAAGAAAGATCGTCGAGTAAGTGAAAATGTAACTTTTCAAAAATAACGTTTGAAATCGACATGTGGGAGCACCTTCAGACTCCAGAACAAGGGGGCCACAGTCTTAGAATAAAGGGGAGGCCATTTAAGACTGAGGTGAGGAAAAACGTTTTCACCCAGTTGTGAATTTGTGGAATTCCCTGCCAGAGGGCAGTGGAGGCCAAATCACTGGATGGATTTAAGAGAGAGTTAGATAGAGCTCTAGGGGCTGGTGGAATCAAGGGATATGGGGAGAAGGCAGGCACGGGTTATTGATTGGGGATGATCAGCCATGATCTCAATGAATGGTGATGCTGGCTCAAAGGGCCGAATGGCCTCCTCCTGCACCTATTTTCTATGTTTCTAAAGGAAACGGGCCATTGTTATAGTGAACAAGTGATGGTAATTGGTTAATTGTTTGAGGAATTAAAAAATTACCTGAAATGTTAAAAGAAAACTGATTTCCAATTGTAAAAAGGCATTATACAGAAGCAAAACATGTGTGTCTTTTTACAATACTGCACGCAAAAACGTGACAAAGGGGGTCAAATTTCAAATTCCTTCAAAAAAGTTGACAAGCACATTATAGGGTATCAACAAAAAATAAGAAAAGATAGCATATTGATGGCAAGTTTCCGAAAATGGCATCAGAATATACAAAAAAAAAAATTGTAATGGTTGTCGCGTGGTGTCCACCAACACAGTAAGGGCACGCATTTCTTATTCCTTTCTCTGTTTATGAATATCTATGATAATATAAAACACTGATGTTGGAGGGGTGGGGGGGGGGGGGGGGGGGGGGGGGGGGGGGGGGGGGGGTGGGGTGTGTGTGGTGTGTGGTGTGTGTGTGTGTGTGTGTGTGTGTGTGTGTGTGTGTGTGTGTGTGTGTGTGTGTGTGTGTGTGTGTCTGTTCATACGAGATTCACATCTCCTCGAAAATCCAACGTGCTAATGGTCAAATATTTACATATTCCAGTAGAGATTTACCCCATGATCTCAAAAATTGCCTCATCTGAAAATTTGATTAATTATTTCTTGAGTTTTTGTTCACCAATTACAATTGTTCACCAATCTGAGATCTTTTTAAAATCTAACATGCTGAAGCGAGCTGATGACGTCACATGCAGCAAACTGTGCAGAATTTTCAACGCGCAGCTCCACTGTTTCCCACGAGCTCCGAGTTACGTGGCCCATGAAATTATAGAGCCATACAACATGGAAACAGGCCCTTCAGAACATCACATCTGTGCCATCAAGCACACATCTACGCTTTTTCATGGATTCAACATTTCACAATGACGGGATATTTGAATCTATGTCAGCCTTCCAAGCATTCCCATACTACAATTCCCTGTACTCTTATTTCCCTATAAATTATTCTCTCTCATAACCCAATAATGATCTCTTATTCTTCTGCCACCAACATATTAGGGACAGTTACATCAGTCAATTAACCTACCAGAAAATCTTTGTAACATAGAAGAAAACCAGAGCAGCCAGATGAAACCCACACAGTCACTGGAAGAATGTTTAATTCTGCACAGGCAGAACCAAACTCAATTGCTGGAACAGCCCTAACCACTGTACCTCTGGGCTGCTCCATGAGAGCCACCTATACTCTAATTTAATAATGAACAGAGATTGAATCAGGTACTTGTGTCCCTGTATTTCTTTGCCATTATTCAGATTCACCTACCTTTATTTCTGAAGTAATAAAGGAACAAAAGGATGATACAGTTCTGTATTTATAGTAGCGCTTACAAAATGCATGTTATAAATACTATCCATCAATTTAGAAGCAGAATCTCTTACTTTTTGTAGTTCTCTGGTGGTGACCATCTTGCAGTGTTATCCTGTTTTTTGGTGCTGTGTAAGAATGAACAAGTTATTTTATTAAAAATTCTCTTCTCTGCGTGTCTCCTAATTTGCACGCTTTACCTCATTCATGGCCTGTGCCCCTTTCCCAGACTGATGCTAATCTTTATGTCTTTGAGCAAATGTCACCATTCACGCATGACAGTTGTGGATACTTATTACATAAATGAAAACTGTGGGGTCATTGAGGCAGATAATGATACACATAACAATTGACTGTCTGAGTCACAAGGATGAAGAAGGTATTCTCACAATAAGCAATTTTTGATTCAGTTATCTTGTGTAAACATTAAACGTCATATTCATTTCTCTACCTATTTTTTCTCCTGCCTCAACTCATTTTCTCCTGAGATTGTTGACTAACTTTTTGTATCCTCTAAATCCGACTCTTCCACTGCCCCTAACCAGTCTCCCCATCTCCATTGATGTTATCCAAATTATGTTTTGAGCCTTAATTCATCTTGTGCTCACTGACCTACTGGTAATGGTTAAAGAATGCTTTTTAAAATTCTCTCCGTTTTTTCCAATCCTTCCATTTCTTTGCCCCCACTTTACCTTGGTATCCTCCAATCCTATAACCCTCGAATATATATTTATTTATTGAATTAAGTTAATTCCTTATCTGGTTACCATGCCTTCAGATGCCAAAGTCCTAAGCCCTTGGCTACCCTATTTTCACACAAACGCACTTTAATACTTTATGAAGCTTGTTGTTAAATTAGGTTTGGTTAAACTCCTGTGAAGCATCTTAGGACCATTGATTGAAAATGTGCTATACAAGAGGATTATTATGTTTTTTTGATGAACAGCAAAGAATAAAATATCAATCTGATGACATTGCTACAGTTGCTTTCAGCAAGCACATTTATAATGCCATCAAACAAATGATTTAATACACCTTGATATTGTAGAGCTACCACTTACAGCAGAACTTCTATTCAAGTAACTCCAATTATGCTGTGGACAGATTGGGTTACCTTACATAGTTTTTGCCCATGTGGTCTTGGAAGGAAAGCAAATGCGCCAGTGCAAATGACAAACAAGCACAGACAAATAAAGCCTTTCCCTCTCTCTACATCCCCTCCCCATTCCCAGTTCTCTCACCAGTCTTATTGTCTCCGCCTACATTCTATCTGTCCCGCCCACTCCCGACATCAGTCTGAAAAGGGATCTTGATGCGAAACATCACTCATTCTTTCTCTGCAAAGATGCTGCCCGTCCCGCTGAATTGCTCCAGTACTTTGTGTCTACCAATTAAAGCCTTGTCTGATTGCACTTTCATAATATGCCATCTTTGCACCACCATATTGGATACATGCAGTTGACTGAATGATCAACCCAGGTGCCCAAACTCTACCCATGGAACTAAAATGAGTTGTTTACCCTTTTTCATTCACCAGCACACAAGCATGCAAATGTATTTGAGAAACCTCATGCAAAGAGAACAATTTTATGCAACAACAAAATTTGTTTGCTTATTTCCAGTGTCGATCGAATGGTATCAGCTATATAAAATAAAATAAGTTCTGCAACGGTGATATCATTATCGAGAAATAAAAACAGAATTTGCTGGAAATACTCTGCAGGTAAGGCAGCAGTCCGTGGAAAGAGAAACAGAGAACCTTCCCTCAAACAAATGCTGCCCAATTGCTATTATTTGAGATTTCCAACATCTGTTTTTTATTTCATTTTTATGAGCAATGTAAATGTCTGATTTTCTTGATTATGCAACTTGCACATCAATTCCAAGAATGAAGGAGGCTGCAGAAAGTGGTGGACATTACCCCAGTGCATCACAGGTATTGGCCTACCTACCATCAAATATATCCACAGGAATTGCTGCCTCAAGATGGCAGATAACATCATCAAAGAACCACACAATCCTGGCCACGATCTCATCTCGCAACCACAATAGGTAAGGTGGCACAGGAGCCCGAGAACCATTACCTCTAGATTCAAGAATAGGTTCTCCAAGAGGCTCTGGAATCATGCTTAACCACAACCTTACATCAGCACCAAACTATTATGGACCTTTGTATAAGCTTGCACTGCATATTTAGGCTTGCGCTATTAAGTGGTATAACTGACAATTTGTTGCATTTTGATTTTTGGTTATATATTGTGCTGCTGTGTTAATGTGACTATAAAGTTGTAGTAAGAACTTTGTTATTCTGGTCCCAGTGCCTATGACAACAAAACACTCTTGACTCTTAATCATTTACCTTGTAAGTGTTCCATGGCACTGTTTGCAGACTTTTTGCTGTGTATTTCCACAGCGGGGGACCAAAGCGATGTGACCAAGGCAAGATGAACAAAAAGCATAGCCACAGTTCTTGCAGGCAAGCTGGCAAAATTAAAAAACAAGTTAAAGAACGTCAATTAATTCACAACAAGACACATACAAAGGTCTTCAATAGCTTATCTCACAACTATTCCCTATTTTCTCCTATTGTTATAAGGCAAATATGAAAACAATGGTTAAGTTATGACAGAATATTAAACCATGTTCTGGGTTTTGCTCTGAAAGAACAAATTCGACATATGTAAGCATTATTTGTATACTGTAAATGATGACTGAAGCCGGTGTGATCTTGTGGGCGTGGCCAAGACTGAGCAGAGCCCATTCATCCTGTATATTTATTCCATTCCAGGGGAACTGTGTTGGTGACATTGCATAGTACTGTAATGAAGAAGTTTGCGAAGGGGGTTGGTATAATGGCATTGCCTTACTTCACCTCAGTCTGCAAGGTATATGTGGTGGACCAGTTACTGAGAATCATGGCTTGCTTGCCATATCTCCATGTTCCTCTCCCAGGATCTCCATAAGTCCCTATTGGTAGAGAGAGCAAAGGTTTATGTGCTGTTGAAAACCAGTTATTTTTTGTGATTAGTGATGTGCAGTGCAGTGAAGGTCATCTCCTTTGTACCTTTCAAATGACAGAATGTACATTGTGACTCATGTGTGACTAAGTAGTTTCTCACCTAGAAAGCGGTTGAGCAGGAACACCTTGTGAATATTTTCCCCGTGGCAGACAAAGAGACAAGTCTTTGTCGTCAAAGATGTTTATCACAATTATGGTCTGTCATAGAGAAATCACAGAACACAGAGTACACCAACTTTCAACCCACCATGGTTTATGCCAACCATCCAATGAGCAAGGACCCATCTATGTGAATCTCATTTACATTTACTTAGTGTCCACTATCCACTTGATTTTTCAAGTGTTCATTTAGATACGAGCCAAATGTTGTGAGAAATACTGCCTCCACTACCCTCTCAATCAGCATTTTCCAGATTGCAAACACTGTCTGGATGAGAAAAAGTTAATATCTTCTCCAAATGTCCGACCCCTTATTCTAAAGCTTTGCCATCTGACATGTGGCGAAGATTCTCACTATGTACCTGATCATTTTGTATACCACCATGATGTGTTTTCTTCTTCCCAGGGATGTGATTTTGCACCAGAAATACTTGTCTGCCAAGTTTTATTACTTCAGTAGAGACTTTGACTATTCTAGAAACTTTGTTGGGTGACTTTTTCAACCCTCACCAGGCTGGGTAGCACAGGGACTCTCGTGCAGTGGACTATGTGTGTTGGACTAGTCTCGGACCATTTGTTTGGTCATCAGCTGACTAGTCCAATTTCCGGCTTAAGTGGGCCGTCCATCGTCAAACTTGATGTTAATGAATCGCGTTGAATGCCTGGGATGAAAACGACCCCGTCAAGCCTTTAATCTTAAAAGGAATGATGAACTTCCCATATCCTAGCGGAGGGACCACAAGCTTAAGCCGTGAAGTACGTAACAGAAGCCAGGAAACCACCACTTTGATCTCGGATGGCCACTGCCATACCATCCAAGGGGCGGGTTTTGCCCAAGATGTAATTTGTGTTTTTTTGTTTTTTCAGCACGTGCTTACAGGAGTTGTCCAGCTCCTTCTTGATTTCAAACTAGTCCTGGTATATTAGTATTCTCCACACTGATCTCATTATCTTCCATCCCCTTCTTCCCGTAGTACTTGTTTAGTACCTCGCTTATATCCTCTGATGCTAAGCACACATTCCCTCCATTATCCTTGAGTGGTTCTACCTTCTCCCTGGTTACCCCTTTGATTTTAAAGTACATGTAAAAAGTGTTGGGATCTTCTTTAATCACATTTCATGGCCCCACTCCCCCATGGCCCTTCTAATTTCCTTATCAAGTTATTTTCTGCTTGTTTTATATTCCTTATAGGCCGATTTCATCTTCCCAATCTTACATATGCTTCTTTTTTGTTTTTGTCCATATTTACAATCTGTTTGGCTATCCAAGGTCATTCCCTTAGCTTGCCATCGTTATCCCTCCTCCTTACTGGAACATGCCGAACCTGAACTCTGACCAGCTGGCCTTTATCTCCCACATATCAAATAAAGACTTACCCAATAAAAACTGCTCCCAATTTACTCTTCCTAGTTCCTGTCTAACAATACTGTAATCCGCTTTACCTCAATTTACTACCTTCTCCAAGGCCCAGACTTAGCCATAAAACTTAAAACCAAAGGAAAAAAGGAATTGTAGATGCCAGCTTCCAAATAAAGACACAAAGTGCAGGTCAGGCAGCATCTCACGAGAATATGGATCAGTGACATTTGGGGTGAGCATATGGAAGGTGCTGCCACAGCAGGTACTTGAGGCAGGCACTATAACAACATTTAAATGACATTTGGACAGGTGCATGGATAGGAAAGGTTCAGAGGGATATAGGCCATACATACCCGGGTGGGATTAGTGTAGGTGGGGCATCTTGGTCAGCATTGGCACCCTGGGCTGAAGGGCCCGTTTCCATGCTGTATGACTATCTCTGGCCTTTGTCCAACCATCTAACAAAACCCCTCTTCACCTCTATCCACCCACCTGCTAGGCTTTCTTCTGTACCTTCTCCCTGCCTGCTACTTTGTCCCTTCTCCCTCAAAGCTTTATCCCTGCCTCCTTACCCCCCCCCCCCCCCCCCCCTTTTACAATCAGTCTGAAGAAGAAGGGTGGTGACCTGAAATGTCAGCTATCCATGTTCTTCAGAGATGTTGCCTGGCCCTTTGAGTTACTCCAGCACTTATGGAGTAGTGTTCCCAAAATGCCCGTTTCCGAATTCAAGATCCCGGTATGGTTATCTTCGAGGTTATACCCATAAGAAAGTGTTATAAGCTGCTCCTAATCCTGACATTGAGGCTTAAGAACGGAGATTCAGACAAACAGAAGAGGCCTTGAGATTTTCCGCCTGAACTTACCTCTTTCTTCAGCAAAGTGAATTTGGCCGCGCACCCGAAGCATCGTCCAGTCATTTTAAAAATTGTGCCACACACGTCCTAATATTGTGAAAATAAATATATCGAGGTTACTTTGGCCCACTTTCCATCCACTGAAAACCTCCATCAGCTTTCGCTGATTAATCTCCAGTCTGCTTTTCCAGGGCCACCTGGAAACTCGCCGATTGCATTGGACACACACAGGGAGATGTAGTTCCCTCACTGTGGCAGTGGGCTCCTTATCCTGGAGAGGAAAGATAATGGGACTACAGATCCCAGGGCGCACCATGAACAACCACCTCTGCTTACTAGCTGTGAACTGGACGACAGGCCGACTGCAGTCCCAGCATGCATGTTGAGGCTTGTTGGGGGTTGTAGTCCTTAATGTACCAAGATGGCTGAAAGGTGCGGGGCTGCAGCGTTTGGAACTACAATCCCAAGAGTCATGGCGGCTGTCTTGGACTAGGGTGTTTTGTGGGTCAGGCTTGAGGCCCGAGTGCTCGTCGCAATCCGGTTTAAAATCCAGTTGTCGGGATCTGCTTTCCTCACTCACAGAACGCGAGAAATGGCAGCCAAAGAAATTTTGCAGTTAGATCTGTACTCGCTATTGGGTGTCAGTGACGACGCTACTGGCAAAGAGGTAACCAAATGCCGGCCGGTAGTTTAAAATACCCGCCAGCGCTGGTCAGTGGATGCGACGCTGGTTTTTCAACTGCCTATCTGGCAAAAGGCCCTAGCGACGGGGAGGGAGGTAGTAATGGGAGAGGGAGGGAGGTAGGATAGTAATGGGAGAGGGAGGGAGGTAGTAATGGGAGGGGGAGAGGAGGAGGGGGGAGGGAGGAAGGAAGGAAAAGAGATGAGGAGGAGAGGAGAGGGTGGGGAGGAGGAATGTAGAAAGGTGGTGGGGGGGAGAGTGGGGACGGGAGAAGGCGAGGGAGGGAAGTTGTGACAACAATACAAAAAATAGATTAATGTAGTGTTAGGATGAATATTGCTATTGGGCTGAAGAGCCTGTTATGTAGTGTTTGACTCCATGATGTAAGGAGGCTAAGAAGAGATAACATGAATTAAGAATGTGGGCAAATAACTGACTTATTATGTGAATTAAGAATGTGGGCAAAGATATGACTATGGTGATACAAAGTTGGAAAATATAGATACTATCTACATGATGGGAAATTGTTGCCTTTTCAGTAGCAGAGGTAACTGGGTAACCTGCAGGTGATAGAGATTGTAGAGTGGCTTTCTGGTCTTGAATGATCATAGATGTTCTTTATAGATTGAAACAAATCTGTTGGTCATACATAACAAGTTTCTGAACATTTGTAAAGAGATAAAAAAATAATTTAGGAAAAATATATATGACTGAATTTGAGTTTAGTTTATTGCCATGTGAAAAGGTACAGTGCAAAGTTTTTGTCGCGTGCTAACCAGTCAGTGGAAAGACAATACGTGATTATAATCCAGTGCAAGATAAAGTCCAATCAAAGATAGTCCAAGGGTCTATTGGAAAATTACACAAAATGAGATGGATGAAGGGAGAGAAATAATGACTAGAATTCTAGAGCACATTTACTTACGTCCAGTTTTGATATCTTGTGGTGCGAATGTTTTGAAGAAAGATCACTTTTTCTTTGATCATCGTGGCTAACAATATTTTAGTAAAGCAGCATGCACTTTAAATATTTGTACACTGCATCCAGTCAGGAAAACACCAGATGGAGCAGTGGTATTGCACTCGCGAATTCATGTTCCATTCTTATGCTTGGTAATCTTTATTTATTAGTTTATTTGTCCATCTTTCTACCAACTATCTTGTCATCTTGTAATTGATAATTACATACATTTTCCAGATGAAGTGAACTAAAGAAAAGAGAACAGAGATATTAGTCTATACATGGAAAGCAGAATGGTCAAATGATCTGATCGACAGCTGTTATTATTGTTATGTATATAAAGGAGATAGAGCAAAGCAAGGTAAATATATTCCTTGAGAACACAAGGAACTGCATATGCTGGTTTACCTTGATGTAATTGGTGGAAGAGTTGTTGAAATCTGCATTCTCCGAAACAATAAGAAACATTTGGAAAAATAGTAGCAAAATGCTTCAGGATGGAATTCATGTGCTCAGTATTGTATAAAATAGGTGCTCCTGTTGATTTAGGCTAGAGTACTAGTCAGAAATAAGCTAGAAGTCACAGCAGTTACAGCTGTGGTGTTGAGTTTCCAGCCAGGAGGTGGAGCAGAGCAGCAATGGGAAGGTTTAAAAGTGAAGTATTAAAATAAGTTTTAATGCAACTTTACTGGCAAGACCACTGCTGCAGTACAGTGTACTGTTTTGGCCTAATTTAAGGAAGGATTTACTTGAAATGGAAGTAATGTAGAGGAACCACTATGCTCAACACTAGGATGAAGCGGCTGATGTTTGCAAATAGATTGGACCTGTACTCGTTGGATTTTAGAAGAAGGAAGGGTGATCTTATTGAAATGAGATTCTGAGAGGGTTTGATAGTGGATGCTGAGAGAACAGTTCCCCAAGCATGGATGTCTAAAGTTTAGATAAAGCGCTGCCCAGTTCTTATTGGAAATGAGGAGCAATTTCTTCTCTCAGGACTGGAAATGTTTGTAATTACACGCGAGAGCATTGGAGGCAAAGTCACTGAGTCTATTATGTTGAGGATGACAGAGAGATGTGGGCAGGAAGTGAAAAAGTAATGCTTGAAGCCAAGACTTGATCATAATCTTATTGAATGGCAGAGCAGGTTTAAGGTGCCAAATTGGCCAACTCCCAATCTGATTTCTAATGAATAAGATGAATGATAGTGGCGTTAGCTTAATGAAGGTAGTGAACAAAGAGGTAGTGAGGGCTCGTGAATGACAGAAAGGCATTGTCTGGGGTGGTGAGCCCACTGAGTTTCTACAGCACTTTGTGTCCATTTTTGGTGGAGATATATATAGGAAGAGGTTAATGAAATCTGAAATTACCAAGAGAGAAGATTCACTGTTTAATTGCGATATGTACTGACACAGAACAATAAAACAGTTACTTGCTGCAGCTTTACAGGCCTGAGATACAGATTAGGGAAACCACTTGGAAACTGGCCCTTCTTCTTCTTTCGTGTGGCGTGCACAGCCTAAAGTTGTAGGACACCTTGTTCTATTTGATCTTCTGTTTGTGCAAGTCGAGTTGATTGCATTAGTCGAAACAGGGCGGACCACGTGAAGGTTGCAATCTTCCACCCCAAAACTGGCCCTGATGCCAACTAAGTGTACCAACCATAGATACATAGAAAATAGGTGCAGGATTAGGCCATTCGGCCCTTCGAGCCTGCACCGCCATTCAATATGATCATGGCTGATCATCCAACTCAGTATCCCGTACTTGCCTTCTCTCCATACCCCCTGATCCCTTTAGCCACAAGGGCCACATCTAACTCCCTCTTAAATATAGCCAATTAACTGGCCTCAACTACCCTCTGTGGCAGAGAGTTCCAGAGATTCACCACTCTGTGTGAAAAATGTTTTTCTCATCTCAGTCTTAAAGGATTTCCCCTTATCCTTAAGCTGTGACCCCTTGTCCTGGACTTCCCCAACATCGGGAACAATCTTCCTGCATCTAGCCTGTCCAACCCCTTAAGGATTTTGTAAGTTTCTATAAGATCCCCCCCTCAATCTCCTAAATTCTAGCAAGTATAAGCCGAGTCTATCCAGTCTTTCTTCATATGAAAGTCCTGACATCCCAGGAATCAGTCTGGTGAACCTTCTCTGCACTCCCTCTATGGCAATAATGTCCTTCCTCAGATTTGGAGACCAAAACTGTACGCAATACTCCAGGTGTGGTCTCACCAAGACCCTGTACAACTGCAGTAGAACCTCCCTGCTCCTATACTCAAATCCTTTTGCTATGAAAGCTAACATACCATTCGCTTTCTTCACTGCCTGCTGCACCTGCATGCGTACCTTCAATGACTGGTGTACCATGACACCCAGGTCTCGATGCATCTCCCCCTTTCCCAATCGGCCACCATTTAGATAATAGTCTGCTTTCCCGTTTTTGCCACCAAAATTAACCTCACATTTATCCTAATCGGCATTTACCATTTAGATAATGCAGTCTGCTTCCTCACTGCTAACACTGCCCCCAGCTTAGTGCCACCAAACTTGAAGTGCCTTCATTGTGTAAATAGCGACCCGCCTTTACCACTAGTCCTACTCTGTGAAAATTTTACTCCTACTCTTTGCTTCTGTTTGCCAGCCAGTTCTCTATCCACATCAATACTGAACCCCCAATGCCGTGTGCTTTAAGTTTGTATACTAATTTCTTATGTGGACCTTGTCGAAAGCCTTCTGAAAGTCCAGATACAACACATCCACTGGTTCTCCCCTATCCACTCTACTAGTTACATCCTCTAAAAATTCTATAAGATTCGTCAGACATGATTTACCTTTCATAAATCCATGCTGACTTTGTCCAATGATTTCACCACTTTCCAAATGTGCTGGTATCCCATCTTTAATAACTGACTCTAGCAGTTTCCCCACTACCGATGTTAGACTAACTTGTCTGTAATTCCCCGTTTTCTCTCTCCCTCCCTTCTTAAAAAATGGGGTTACGTTTGCTACCCGCCAATCCTCAGGAACTACTCCAGAATCTAAAGAGTTTTGAAAAATTATAACTAATGCATCCACTATTTATGGAGCTACTTCCTTAAGTACTCTGGGATGCAGCCTATCTGGCCCTGGGGATTTATCGGCCTTTAATCCATTCAATTTACCCAACACCACTTCCCGACTAACCTGGATTTCACTCAGTTTCTCCATCTCCTTTGACCCGTGGTCCCCTGCTATTTCCGGCAGATTATTTATGTCTTCCTTAATGAAGACGGAACCAAAGTAGTTATTCAATTGGTCCGCCATATCCTTGTTCTCCATGATTAATTCACCTGTTTCTGACGGCAAAGGACCTACATTTGTTTTAACTAATCTCTTTCTCTTCGCATATCTATAAAAACTTTTGCAGTCAGTTTTTATGTTCCCTGCCAGTTTCCTTTCATAATCTATTTTCCCTTTCCTAATTAAGCCCTTTGTCCTCCTCTGCTGGTCTGAATTTCTCCCAGTCCTCTGGTATCCTGCTTTTTCTGGCTAATTTGTACGGTTCATCTTTTGCTTTGATACTATCCCTGATTTCCCTTGTTATCCACGGATGCACTACTTTCCCTGATTTATTCTTTTGCCAAACTGGGATGAACAATTTTTGTAGTTCATCCATGCAGTCTTTAAATGCCTTCCATTGCATATCCACCGTCAACCCTTTTAGAATTAATTGCCAGTCAATCTTGGCCAATTCACGTCTCATACCCTCAAAGTTACCTTTCTTTCAGTTCAGAACCATTGTTTCTGAATTAACAATTTCACGCTCCATCCTAATGAAGAACTCAACCATATTATGGTCACTCTCGCCCAAGGGGGCATGCACAACAAGACTGCTAACTAACCCTTCCTCATTACTCAATACCCAGTCTAGAATAGCCTGCTCTCTCGTTGGTTCCTCTACATGTTGGTTTAGAAAACTCCCGCATACATTCCAAGAAATCCTCTTCATCAGCACCCCTGCCAATTTTGTAGATTGAAGTCACCCATTATAACTGTTTTACCTTTGTTGCACGCATTTCTAATTTGCTGTTTGATGCCATCCCCAACTTCACTACTCTGTTCGGTGGCCTGTAAACAACACCCACTAGCATTTTCTGCCCCTTAGTGTTTCGCAGCTCTACCCATACCGATTCCACATCCTCTAAGCTAATGTCCTTCCTTTCCATTGCGTTAATCTCCTCTTTAACCAGCAACGCTACCCCACCTCCTTTTCGTTTCTGTCTATCGCTCCTGAATATTGAATATCCCTGGATGTTCAGCTCCCAGCCTTGGTCACCTTGGAGCCATGTCTCCGTGATCCCAACTATATCATAATCATTAATAGCTATCTGCACATTCCACTCATCCACCTTATTACGAATGCTCCTTGCATTGAGACACAAAGCCTTCAGCCTTGTTTTTGCAACGCTCTTACCCCTTTTACAATTATGTTGAAAAGTGTCCCTTTTTGATTTTGCCCTGGTTTTGTCTGCCTGCCACTTTTACTTTTCACCTTGCTACCTATTGCTTCCACCCCCATTTTACACCCCTCTGTCTCTCTGCTCACCCATTTAAGAACCCCACCTCTTAATCTCTGTTTATTATTGTTTTCTTCTTTCCCCCCTACATGTTGGGTCTGAGTGTTTTCCTTCTCTGCCTCCTGCCTCACACTACTAGCTATCTCTATTTGAGTCCCTCCCCCAACCGTTCTAGTTTAAAGTCTCCCCAGTAGCCTTTGAAAATCTCCCCGCCAATGATCACCCGTACAATAGTTCTATCCTACACACTACGAACATATTTTACAGAAGCCAATTATAAAGCTGCAAGCCAACACATCTTTGGAAAGGAGCAACTCTACTGCTGCGCCACTGTAAATGCAATAACATAATCAAAATATAATGTAATAAAGGAGAATTATTGTAAACATAAAAGTTTATTTTAAAAAAACAAAGTCCGTGGTGCAATCAAGAACACAGTACATGTTGTGTAGTGTTCATGAGTCTGATGGTTGCTGGGAAGAAGCTGTTCTTGAACCTGGTGGTCTCAGTTTTGAGCCTTCTGTGCCCTTTTCCCGTTTCTATTAGTGAAATGTGAGCTTGGCTAGGGTGGTGTGGGTCTCTGATGATATTGGCTGCCCATTTGAGGTTGTGAAATCAGTATGTGATGGGTCGGGCAGTGTTTATCATTCTCTGCAGTCTCCTTTATTCCTGGGTGTTCGATTGCTATAAAGGCCTTGATGTAACCAGTCAGAGTACACTCCACGTTACACATGTAGAAGTGCAATAGAGTATTTGTCGACATAACGGAGCTTCTCAATCTTCTAAGGAAGCAGAAACGTTGATGGGCTTTCTTTGCAATTGCATCAATGTTTAGTTTAGTTCAGAGAAACAGCATAGAAACTGGCCCTTCTGCCCACCAAGTCGATCCCGACCAATGATCACCTATACACTATCCTACATTAGGAACAATTTTTACAGAAGCCAATGATCCTACAAAACTGGCACATCATTGGAATGTGGCAGATAACTGGAGCACTCAGAGAAAATCCACACAAAGTGCTGGAGTAACTCAGTGGGTCAGGCAACATCTCTGGATAATGTGGATAGGTAACATTTTGAGTCGGGATTAACGGTCACGACCCAGGGCTCGAAATTAACGGTTGCCCGGGTGCCATTGACCACCCAATATGCCGCCCGGCAACCTAAACGGCGACTCATTTTGCCCAGCTTGGCACTGCAGGTACTGGTCTCTACCGATAGACACAAAAAACTGGAGTAACTCAGCGGGTCAGGCAGCATCTCAGGAGAAAAGGAACGGGACGTTTTGTGTCGGCGGCAGTAACAGATGTAGTGTTGGGCAAAGATACTAGATGCGGGGTGACGAAGAGTCGGAGCGAATGACGGGCCCCATGCAGCAGCAGCGGCCGCGACAGTGGCTCCACCGCCTCCTCCTCCTCCCACACCCCGCCTACCCTGATAGCGGCCACTGCTAACAAATCCGCCAACGGCGATAACTGCTTTCAAAACAAACCCTCTCGCACGCCGAGGCGGGGAGGAGGGAGGGAGCGGGAGGCCTCCTTCCGCCATCTGAAGCAGCTGCTCCAAAGATCCTATAGCTATAGGATCTTTGAGCTGCACCACTCGGCCCCGCAGTTGCTGTTGGCTGGCGGAGGAGGGAAGGCGATGGCGAGGAGATCCCGACCGCTTCCCCCTTTGGCGGCGGCACTTGGCGGTGAACAGGGATGGCCAAGGCAGCGGGGCGATGTTGTCCGAGGAGTGCTGACCTTCTTTCCTCCCCCCCTCCTCTGCCCCCCCCCCTCTCTCTCTCTCTCTCTCCCTCTCTCTCTCACTCTCTCTCTCTCTCTCTCATACGCCTCCCTCCACCCCCCCAACCCCCCTTATCCTGAAACCCCCCCTCTCCATCCCGCACTGATCCCCATTCCCGCCTCTATTCAGTCCTCACTGACTTCCCTGTACTTCCTCCCCCTCCCCCCCCCCCCCCCCCCCCCCCCCCCCCCCCCCCCCCCCCCCAATCTATTCATCCTGCGCTGGTCACCCTATCCATCTCGCATTGATTCTCCTGCCAGCCCCTCACCATCCTACACTTGTCCCCCAATTCAGCCTGTACTGACCGCCCCCCTTCCCATCCATCCTGCACTTCTCCCCCCATTCATCCTGCACTGATCCCCCAATTCATCCCGTACTGACCCACCCTCCATTTACCCTGCACCGATCCCCCATCCATCCTGTAGTGAACCACCCATTCATCCTGTAGTGATCCCCCCCCCATCCATCCTGTAGTGATTTTCCCATCCATCCTCTACCGATCCCCTCATTCATCCCGTGCTGATCCCCTCATTCATCCCGTACTGATCTCCCATTCATCCTGTAGTGATCCCCTCATTCATCCTGTACTGATCCTGTACTGATTCTCCCATTCATCCTGTACTGATCCCCTCATTCATCCTGTACTGATCCCCCCCCCATCCATCCTGTAGTGATCCCCCCATTCCATCCTGTAGTGATCCTCCCCATTCATCCTGTAGTGATCCTCCCCATCCATCCTGTAGACACAGACCCTCCCATCCATCCTGTAGTGACCCCCCCCCCCCATCCATCCTGTAGTGATCCCCCATTCTTCCTGTGCTGACCCCCCCCCCCCCCCCCCCCCCCCCCCACCACATCCATCCTGTACTGAGCCCCCCCATTCAAGAAGAATGGGGGGAACAGTCTGAAGCAGGGTCTCGACCCGAAACATTGCCTATTTCCTTCGCTCCATCGATGCTGCCCCACCCGCTAAATTTCACCAGCATTTTTATCTCCCCCCATTCATCCTGTACTGATCCCCCCCCCCCCCCCCATCCATGTACTGATCCCCCCCCCCATCCATGCCGTACTGATCCCCCCAGTCAAAACCACTGACTCCTCCGTTGCTATTCCCTCGCAATTCCATAGATACTCCCACCAACACGTACTAATTCACCAGCCTCAATCCATCCATTCCCCCATTCGATTGCCTTCTCAAACCCCCCCCCCCCCCCATCCCCCCCCCCCCCCCCCTCATCATCCATGCCGTACTGATCCCCCCCACTCAAAACCACTGACATCCTCCGTGCTCTCCCCTTGCAATTTTACATACTCCAACCAACACGTACTAATTCACCTGCCTCAATCCATCCATTCCGCACCGATTGCCTTCTCAATCCGTGAAACATTAAAACCGGTGTTCGATTGTCACTGCTACCATTGACATGTTATTACAGAATTCATTTTAACAGCAAATCAATGCTCTTAATATGGAGTATCAGTACTGTAGTTATTTAATGAGCAACATTCACAACTATACGTTGGATTTATCCAGGTTTTACTTCTACAGTCGGTCATATACATCACAAATTTGGTCAGGAGATATTTCAGTTGAAATTTTAACGTTAATTCTGAAGTGGGAATGATGGAAACAGCGTTTATCAATAATTTTTTTTAAATCTGGTGCGTACAAACTGGGTATCTTCATTGCTGTTCACAACACGTACATCTAATCTGAATGTCCGGTAATGTGGCGTTTTGACACCTTTAAACATATTACCAAAAGAACATTTGCTGCAGTTATGTCCTTTGGCCATCTCTTGTCAGTTAGTGTAATGTTTAACCTGTCAGATGGGTATAGTCGGTTTTAACAGCTATTATCATAAAATGCCTTTAGAAATTTCCTTGCAACCTGTATATTTTGTTATGGATAAATTATGTGGGAAGCCAGAGTGTTTCTGTGCCAATAGCAATAACGACCCATGCTATGGCCATGTTATGGTAATTTTCGGTCCTTCACAAAAAACATGCTTGCATCAATCTGTAGTGTGCATGGTTAAGTATATATGTTACCATGGTCCAGGATTTATTGACACAGGTTGATCATACACTGAATAATCCAACCACATTTTTGTTTGGAAGTGGAAAGAACTAATAGGAATTGCGTTAATTGCAATGTGTAAAAAGAGTTGAGATATTGTATTATAGTTTTGCTGCATGTCGTGGTATATATTATGTCTTGATTGGTGAATATGTTTCGTTTGTGAGTTATTTGAAGCAGAAATAATATGCGAATGGAGACAAAAGTGCTGGAGAAACTCAGCGGATGTGGCAGAATCTATGGAGCAAAGGAAATAGGCAACGTTTCGGGCCGAAACCCTTCCCCGGCCTGATGGGTTTCGGCCTGAAACATTGCCTATTTCCTTCGCTCCATAGATGCTGCTGCACCCGCTGAGTTTCTCCAGCACTTTTGTCTACCTTCGGTTTTCCAGCATCTGCAGTTCCTTCTTGAACATAATATGTGAATGCTTCGTTGAGCATAATTCTAACTGGTAACTACGCACTTCGTCCGAGCACATTATCGCACGCGTTATGCAAACCGTCTTAAATGACCACCTAAACTGTCATTTGGCAATCTAAAAAGCTGTCAAGGTTGCCCAGCTAGCAACAGGGAAAAATAGTTAAGTGAGAGCCCTGCCACCTCTTTCCAGCTTCCATAGATACCTCTCCCTCCGCACCTTCTTGGTTCACTCATCCCTTCCCACCCTTCTTTTCACCCCCCCTCCCCCTGTGACTGTTCCCTCCAACCTCAGGAGATGTAACACCTGTCCCACTCCTGCTCCTTCGCCACTATCCAAGGACCCCAGCAGTCCTTACAGGTGAGGCAGAGGTTTATTTGCATCTCCTCAAACCTCAACTGCTGCATCCAGTGTTCCTGATGTGGCCTGGACATCAGCAATACCAAGAGTAAACTCAGAAACTCTTTCACAGAACACTTCCACGTGGTACACCAAGGCCTACCTGTTTGCTGACCATTTTACCTACCCTCATTCCCACACAGTCCTTTCTATCCTGGGCCTCTTCCATTGCCAGAGTAAGACCACCAGAAAAGTGGAGGAACAGCACCATATACTGCTTGGGTTTCTTACACTCCAATCGTATGAACACTGAACTTTCCAATTTCAGTAAACTAAAACCCCTCCCCTTCTTCCCCCACTTTCCTCCCTACCCCCGTCCCCTGCCCCCCACCTGGACTTGCATCTATTTCGCCCCTCCCCTACATTTCTTCCCCCAGCTTCACAATTCGCAACTCTTCACTGGACAAAGTTTTGATCTTCTTATTTAAGAGGAGATATATTTGTGTTGGAGGGTCAATAGATTGATGTCTGGGATGAGGTGTTTATTTTGTGAGGAAAACTGGAGTGTGCTGGGCCCATATATTTGATTTTAGAATAATGAGATCTTATTGAAATGTAACAAGCTTGACAGGTTAGATGCTGAGAGGATGTTTTCCCTCCATGGGGAATCTAGAACAAAGGGCCATTGTTTAAAATAAGGGGTTGCGTATTTAAGATGGAGATGAAGATGAGATCAGAGGCTTGTGAATGTTTGGCATTTGCCACCAACTCCCTCGTAGACTTGAAGAGGTTGAATCTTTGAACATATTCAAGGCTGAGATAAGCAATCGTCATTCTATATGGGGTTATGAGAAAAAAGGCGGGGAAGTGTTGTTGAGGCCAATATCGGGTCAGCTGTATTCTTATAACAGAGTTGGTTTTAGGGATCCACGTGGACTGCTCTTGTTTCAGTTTCTTGTTCTTAACTAGGTGTAGGTGGTTCAACTCTTGCCTTAACCAATGACACTTATCAAAGCAAAAATTACATGTTTTGATGCTTGTAGATTCAACTATGTCATAAATGAGAAGTTATTCAGCCCATTTTGCCCTTGCCACCTTGAAACTGCACTCTGATCAGTCCCTGTTTCCGCCACCGATTTGGGTGTTACCTTGTACATAATAACAACTTGGTTCTAAAAATAAAGGTCACACAGTGATGTTGGGCAGCATCCTTGGAGAACATGGATAGTGGGACAGTAACATTTTGGGTTGAGACCCTTCTCCAGACAGATTTGGGGGGGGGGGGGGGGGGGGGGGGGGGGGGGGGGGTGAGAAGAAAGCTAGGTGGAGGGGCTGAATGAAGCGTGGCAGGTAACAGGCGAGAGGGAGTTTGATAGTCAGTTGGTTGGATATGGGCCAGAGATGAAAAAAAAGTGTGAAACAAAGGTTTGAAGAGTTGCGAATTGTGAAGCCAGAGAAGGAATGGATGGGGCAAGGGGAAAATAGGTGCAAGTCTAGGGGAAGGGGGGTGTAGGGGGAGAAAGGGGGTTGTGGAGGGAAAAGTGATGGGGTGGGTGGTGGGGTTGTTAGAGATTACCTAAAATTAAATAATTCAATGTTCGTTCAGTTGGGTTGTAAGCTCTGACGTGCTGTTCCACCATTTCGCATGTGGACTCACTCTGGCAATGGAGGCCCAGGTCAGAAATGTCAGCATGGTTTGGGTGGGAACGGATGAGTGAACTAAGGAGTTGCAGAGGGAGCAGTCTCTGCGGAAGGTGGAATGAGGTGGAGATGAGAAGCTGTGACTGGTGGTGGGATTACATTGAAGGTGACGGAAATGTCGGAGATGTGTAAAATGTGAAGGCTGGTGGGGTGAAGCGTGGAGACCAGGGAAATTCGATCCTTGTTCCATCTGGGGCGGAGGTGGAATGAGAGCGAGGACGCGGGTGAGGGATCCATTTGTGACTGCTGAGGGGAAACGATGTTTACTAAAGACCACATCTCGGATATCCTGAAATGGAAAGCTTGATCTTGGGAGCAGATGCGGTGGAACAGAAATTGTCAAGTCATGAGAGTTTATTGTCATGTGTACCAGATAGGACAATGAAATTCTTGTTTGCTTGAAAGTAGGGGATAGCATCTTTGTACGAGGCAGGGTGGGAGGGAGTGTAGCGCAGATAACTGTGGGAGTCGGTAGGTTTATAGTAGCTGTCAGTCAATAGTCTGTCCCCTGTGATGGCGACAGAGGGATTAAGAAAGGGGCGAGACGTGTCAGAAGTAAGCTGGGTGAATGTGAGGCCAGAGTGGAAGTTGGTGATGATGTTAATAAATTCAACGGGTTCTGCAAGGGTTTGTGAGGCAGCCCAATTCAGTTCTAAAACCTGTGTTTAAGAGGGAACTGCAGATGCTGGAGAATCGAAGGTTACACAAAAAAGCTGGAGAAACTCAGCGGGTGCAGCAGCATCTATGATGCTGCATAGCATAGATGCTGCTGCACCCGCTGAGTTTCTCCAGCTTTTTTGTGTAACCTTCAGTTCTAAAACCTTCTTGTGTCTGTTGATATGAGGCTTTTCAACAGAAAGATGTGTGCCTGAAAATTTTAAAACTTAAAATCTTTCTGCTTATTGACCCTTTATTATCAGTGGAAGTTGGTACTTTCTATTTTGCCAGTACTACCCTCAATGTGAATCACTTTTATATCCTCTCATTAAACCTTCCTGCTTCTATCCTCTTATAGCTAAAATCTCTTAAGTCTGACACCATCCTTATGCCACCTACCCAAAGACTTAAGGGCCTGTTCCACCAGCATGCGATTGCATGCGTCTAGCGCACCAAACATGGTGGCTTGAGGCGTACGGCCTCGTGGGGCCGGTCCCGACATCATACTCACCGATCAGCTGGGCAGGAGGCGGGCCGACTGAATTTGGACGTCGCACGGCGTCGGGCGGTTACGTCATCACGCAATGGCACGCCAGATGGTGACGTCATCACGCAACGCCACGCGATAGGTGTACGCCGTCAAGACGCTGCGTACGGTGTTGAGACGCTGTGTTCAACGTCGCGACGCTGCGTACGCCCGTCGAGGCGCTGTGTACGGCCTCAATGTGGCTGCGGGCCATCAGGCAGTTGTCGTGCGGAATTTCTGGACAGTGTCCGTTTTTTGGAGCCCCGCGCGATGTCGGGACCAGCCCCGCACAACTCCATACGGCTCCGGCGATCGAAGTGGACCGGCCCGGCGAGGCCATACGGCTCAAGCGATCACATTAGGTCACGCTAGCCGCATGCAGTCGCATGCTGGTGGGACAGGCCCTTTAATATCTTTCCTCAATGATGTACCTGAAATTGTATTCAAGACTCTGGTTGGTCCAAAGCCGGGAAATGTTAAAAATTACTATGGCTTCCTTGCCTTCTTATTAAGTATCTTTATGTCTATAGCCAGGAATCCTGCATGTTTCTTTTAAGCAGCCTTGTCAACAAGGAGGTAATAATTTAAGCACCCAGCACACAAAGAACTGTGCACATTTTAACATATTTTGGCTTTTGTTTTTGGTACAATACAATTAACAGGGTCCAAGATAAAACTGCAAAGAGGGACCTTATGGCAAGGTTTAGATAGTGGCTGTGAGAAACAAAGTGTTATTCTGGATAGAAGCTAGATGGGAACAGAAATTGATTGGGATAAGTTTCGAGATCAATGTATGTTTCAGGGTATGTAATTACACTGGGTGGACTGAGGCCAATTATTTTATGAGTAGGTTGTTGCAGCATAATGTGACTTGCTCGCTGATATATTCTGTCCACACCAGCTCTGTACGTATAAAACACAGAAGTAGGTCATGTGGCCCACTATTCCATCTATAATAATCACATTAACCGTCCGTCTGTCCGTTGCCTTCCATATCCTGGAGATTAAGGTGCGTGTCCAAATATATGAATGTTCTAAGATCACATGCCTCCACCGCCTTCTCAGGCAGTACATTCCAGAGTGCGGCCGCCCTTTGAGTGGGAATAAAAATCCTCCAATCCCATCTCCACATTTTAGACTTCTGCCCTCTTCTTTTAGAGATCATTATTGGGAAACGTTTCCCCACTATTTATCCTATCTGCCCCCTTCATAACTTTAAATATTTTTGTCAGGTTCCTGCCTCATCTCCACTGTTCCAGAAAACCAAAGCCACCATATCCAGTCTCCCCTCATAACTGAAACATCTCGGGCAACATATTGGTAAATCTCCTCTGCATCCTCTTCACTGCCATCATGGTTCTAAATGCTGAAAATGGAAACGGGTTCCATGAGATTCCTAACGATATCAATAGTAGTGCTCTATTGATAGATTTTGTGCATTGATGATTATGGTTGGTCGAGTGACTGAGACTGATGCTGGAACATATTTAGGCAGCAGGTGAGGTCATCTGTTGGCCCCTGCAATGGTGAACTACCCACGTACCTGTAGAGTGTGCAACCTCCAAGATAGACCTATAGGCTTCAGCTTGGGCCCGGCATGTCACGCAAAGTTGTCCAACTCAATGAAAACATGCAGCTTATGTCTAAAACCTTGATTCCCATCCCTCTTCCTTAGCTGCACTGGCAATCCAATATAGTGCTGGCAAAGTTATCCACAGGTTATTATTATCAAATCTCATAGCCGGAGTATGCAAAACTCCAGTTCTGCCACATTACCCAGAAACTCCAATCTGGTCCACATAGTATCTAGTCATGTTTGATTGCACATGCTAGAGACAGACATCTGCGCAGACAAAAAATTGTGAGAGTCAAGACAAATAGATCTGCCCTCGAACCTCCTTTCTCATTAATAACCCGACAAAACTGCTGCCTGGTTTTCACCTGTCATGACATGGGTGGATGGGCTTTAACTATTGCCTGCCTGGAAACAAACAGAACTAACCAGTTTGCATGTGGGTGCATGATAATCCCCTGTTCAAATGTTGGATGTGTAGGAAGGAACTGCATTTGCTGGTTTAAACCGGTTAGACACAAATTGCTGTAGTAATTCAGCAGGACAGGCAGCATCTCTGGAGAGAAGGAATGGGTGACATTTCAGGTCAAAACCCTTCTTCAAATGTAGGATGGTTCGATATCTCATATTATTGACATTTGCTCACAGATCAAGCTTGAGGATGGGTATAAGAGGCATTCACCACAGAAATGGACCCTACAACCCAACATGTCCATGCTGATCATCAGGTAATTCCATTTAGCATTAATGGTTGGCACTTTGTATGCATTGGCTGATTCAAGTGTTCGCTAGATACTTTAATGGAACCAAAGCCACTGCAACCATTGTGGTATGGCTTGGTCAGGATTACTCTATCTGTTAATAGAACCTGCAGTATACCTGACTTTCCCATTCTTGCCGCAGAATTTGGTGCACTCTTATGCAAACTAGCATTGTCAAGGGTTGACTATCTGATCAGTGTTGAGTGAAGGTGAGAGTTCAGCTGGTCACCTGTAGGGAACACAGCCATTTACACTTGTGTTGCATTGCCAGCGAACAAAATAAATCCCAAGATTTATTTTGTTCATTTTTTTAAGTGTTGAAAACTTGTTGAAGGATGGAATAACATTTTTTTTAAGTGATTAACTTGTTGAAGGATGAATGATATTGCTGCTTTAAATCAGGTTGAGAGTAGAAAATAGCATCTGCAGTTCCTTCCTAAACATTGAGAGTAGAGAAGATCTACTTCCAGAAGGTGGCACTGTGACTCTATAGCTCCATTTGGGCAGGAAGCTACATTCAAATTCAGACTCCATCGAAAGTGACAATGGGACTTCAGGAACTGCAAACTTGGATTAAAATTCATCTATTTAATTACAATTAGTAGCTGCAATGTTACAATTTATCAAACAAAATTTGCTGCACTGATTTGATAAAATTAAGTGTGCTCAGTGCCAAAGATTCATTCTCTCTCGTATATAACCTACCCCTCTCCAAACCCCAAATTCCTTTACTCCACTTTTCCCGTGGAGCCAGTTTGGAAATGGCCCATTAACCGTGGTAATAAACCATGCGGATCAATGGATTGACCTTTAAGGCAGCATAGTTAGCCTTTGGTTTGGAAAGACACATATCTGGTGAGTTTTGAACGGGATCTGTCACTTGTATCCCCTCTACACCCACCTCACTCCTAAATAACCACTCACCAGTGTGGCATAGCTTTCTAATCATTGTTGTATAGAATGAGTCTGTCCTCCAGCAAATGTCAGCATTCCAAGGAAGAAACGGTGAGCAGAATAAATTATTTAAACAAAAAGTCCACGTGTATTTCTACCTCCCCGGTTTTATCTGGCAATCTGTTATTAGTGAAAGAGGCAAGCATGTGGTCCTTGTGAGCTTTACCATGGGTATTTCACTGAATTGTATGTAATGTTGAAGCCATTTAATACAATCCGGTCTGTTACATCAGACTAATTCTCCCTTGGGCAGTATCCACGGTATTTTCTTTTCCTTTTTTTCCCCCCCAAGTAGATGAATGCTGCACATGTAAACTGTGTGGAATGTTGTACATCACACCTCTGGACAAACGTGATTTCTTGTCCTTACTGACCTAAGTTGGCTAAAACTTGCAAGATAGTGCGACCTAGGGCTCTAATAATAAAACTAACTCCCATGTGTCTTGAACTTGACATATTATCTTTTGCATATGTGTTTATTTATTCTTTATTAAGATGATCTAAATGAACACTAGATAATGTAACACTTGGATTAGATTATTATGCTATACAATACTGAGAAATAGTTTAATCAGATTTAATCAGTGTAATATTGCTCTTTGTATATGAAAACCATGTGCATGACATCTCGCCCCTCTTTATTGAGCCATTTTACTTGCTTTTTGATTTTTTTTCCCATAATTATCTGCAACTTCTCAGGAAAAAGCCAAAATGTTTATAGAAGACTTAACATTTGGCTTTACTTCTATGTTTATAATTGGAAAAAGATCCAGAACCTTCGAACAAAGTGGGTGTGAGCTTTTTTTTATCAGTTACGGAGGGATATCATTGAATTACTGCTTATTTATACGGTAAAGAAACAATAGTAACGCTAGTCACTTCTATTTTAACAATTCATTTGCTCAGACATTTGTGGGAGGTGGGGGTAATTGACCTAACTTTTCGAAAACATTTAAGACCACTCATTCCAAATTCTTTTCTGGAAAATGATTTAAAAAATATTCTGAAATAACTTAATGTTCAGTTGGTTACACTTAATTAAGTGTTATTCAGACATTATCAATAGTTTAAAAACAAAGAACTGCAGATACTGGTTAATACACAAAAGAACAGAAAGTGCTAGTGTAACTCAGCAGGTCAGGCAGCATCTCTAGAGAACATGGATAGCTGATGTTTTGGGTCTCGACCCTATCCATGTTCTCCAAAGATGCTGCCAGATCTGCCAAGTTACTCCAGCACTTTGTGTGCCTGTAGAAATTGTATCTCTGGTATTTTCAGTCATGGAGTGGAACATGGAAACAGGACCCTTGGGTTACACTATCTGGCAAACATTTATTCTAAGCAAAAATTAACCACTGGAGAAAACTCAGCAGGTCGTACAGAATATTTGGGTCAAGACTCTGCATTCGGGCCATTGCAGGGTCTCAAACTGAAATATCAATATTCATTTTGCCCTGTAAATGGTGCTCGACCTACTGAGTTCCTCAAGCTGCTGGGTTTTTTTTTTGCACCAGATTCTGCCTGCTGAAACTTCTTAAATTCCCATTTAAACTAATCTCGCACTACTATTGTATGATGGAGTTTAAATTACCAGTGGTCAAGTATGTTCCTTTTGTTTAACATTAAAACATTTCTACAGTGTACATTCACATTCGTCTTTGTCCTGCAAAATACGTTCACACACACACACACACACACACACACACACACACACACACACACACACACACACACACACACACACACACACACACACACACACACACACACACACACACACACACACACACACACACACACACCGTCTCATCCCTTCCCTGCATGTGCCAGATCTCCATTCACCCGTGTCTTTAATGCTACCTTTGGGAATGGTACAATAAATTTACTGCACTGAGGGAGCTCATTTGCTTTTTGAGGAAGCAGTAAACAATGCAGGCTCTATATCTCGGCCCAGTTTGTAGCCAACTCTCTGAGTGATCTGTGATTGGAGTTGCAGATGTAGGTACTGTGTGCAGCCACAGTAATGGGTTTCATATGCCTGCACTTCAGTTAACCCAAGCAATCTGCCATGTGTGATGACAGCTGATTAGGTTTTTATAATCTGGTGAATTACAGCTTATGTTTGAGAATTGGTGCAACCTGCTCTTGTCACATGTTAGAACCAGGCAGTTAAACTCAAAACAGGTTTTGCCACCTCTGTCACGTAATGCAGGTTTTGCCAATGTTCGTTCTTCCCACTTGTCGATTATTCCAGATTGGTGTACAGTGCCAGAGACTTTAATAAGTACCTCCAACATCTTTTGCAAGTGGTCATGCTTGCAGTGTCTTGTACAGATTAGTGTTTCGCAGTGCACTGTGATCATGCTTGGAGTGAGTGCGTGCATGTCATTTCAAGAGCAGTGGACAAACTCCATCTTACAAGTTCATAAATTCATAAAACACAGTGGCGCAGCGGTGGAGTTGCTGAAGTTAAAAGAAAGTAAAGCACAGGATAACATACTCTGTAGCGCATTGTCACAGACTCGTGTTTAATCCTGACCACAGGTGCAGACTGTACAGAGTTTGTATGGTCTCCCTGTGACCACGTGTGTTTTCTTCGGCTGCTCCGGTTTCCTCCAACACTGCAAAGACGTACAGATTTGTAGGTTATTTGGCCCGGTAAAATTGTAAATTGTGTGTAGGATAATGTACGAGTGATCTCTGGTCGGCGTGGACTCGGTGGGTCAACCGTACAAACTCCGTACGGATAGCACCCGTAGCCAGGATCGAACCCGGTTCTCTGGTGCTGTAAGGCAGCAACTCTTACCGCTGCACTACAATGCTGTCCTTCTGGAGGGCCATCCTACTTCTTCAGGGGACTTCAGGAACCTCTCCTGTGCTTTACTTCCTTTTAACTTCATTCATACATTTCCAATTTGTTGAACCTACCCCTCCATTATTTAGTTTAAAGCCCCATCTACAGCTCTGTGGCTCGCCAGAACCCTGGTCCCAGCAGGGTTCATGTGGAGTCCATCCCATTGGAACAGGACTCTCCTTCCCCAAGACTGATGGCAATGTCCTCTGAATTCAAACCCACTTCTCCCACACCAATCTTTGAGCTCAACTTTTTAATTTTCTTGACCCTATTCCAATTTGCTCATGGCTCAGGTAGCACTTCAGAGATTAATACCTTTTTGGTTCTGCTTTCTAATTTAATCCCTAGCTGCTCAAATTGTCTCAGCGTAACCTTTTACCTTCTACTACCTACATCATTGGTACCCACATGGACTGCGACAGACAACTGGATCTTTCCCCTCCTAATCCAAATTCCACAGCAGGTCAGACGAGATGTCCTGAACCCAGGCACCAGGCAGGCAACACAGTTTATTATTGTCCGTTACCATAGCCCTATATCAAAATATGGGTTAAAATATAACCTATATCTTGGATGTTCAGACCCATTGAGCTGTAAAAAATAGTTCTTAACTAATACATAAACTACAACGGGGCTGGATGTGAAGTGTATAGAATCAATCATCGCCGTCAGAATGGTCAGTGGGTAATGAAAGCTTATGGATCCTTAGTCTAATGGCTCACTGGGCAAGGGCAAGAAGCTGGCAGTGATTACTCTAGCACCAATGGCTAGTGGGCAGGTTGTGATGGACAGTCTGATTATGGTGTCTGGTGGGAACGGTCAGAGATCATTGATGATAAATCTACCTGCATAGGTTCGTGAATAGGATCAGAGACTGAGTGAAAACTCTTAACTATAATATTTTTGGGAAAGGGTTGGGGACTGGCAAAGATCAGTTGTTCAGAGTCCTATGAATAGGGTTAAAAGCTGGCCATTGTTACCCAGGGTATAACAGTTAATGGCAAGGTCAAAAACTGGTGCTGTCTGCATTGGTGAGTGGGCAAGGTATAAGATTGGCAATGGTGAAAATAGGTGCGTGTCCTCTAGCTTGGATGTATTAAACAACAGCAAATGCAAGATTCTAGGCTAGCTATTAACTGTGGGTAAGATGGCGACATCTATTAATTCCTTCAAGGGAAACAAGATTACGGAAGTGGTGGCTTGTGGGCCAAGTTTGCTTGGGTCTGTATATTCAACAAAATTCCACCACAAGGTAATCTTCCCCACCTCTCCCATCACAGCATTCGAAAGGAACTTTTCCCTTCACAACCACTCAGGTCTACTCTTCTATCTGCAATTGAGATTAAATGTGATTCAAGAACAAGTAATTCTACCATAGCAGGATAGTTGCTTGTCTAAGAAACCTGGTGTTATAGAAAATCACATTATAAAGACAGTTGTGTCAACGGGGAAACGGGCTTAGGGCCTAAAGAGTTTTGTACTAGCAATGTTATTTTTCCAGGAAAACTTTCAAAAATAGAAATATATTACTCTTTTCAACAGCAGTAAATCTATTTTGTTATTGCAGTGTAAAAATACCGAAGTGATATATTATAAAGTTTACTGGACGATCATTGCATAAGTGTCTGTAGACGCACTTGCTTGTCAATTGTGATGGCTACCCTGGTTAAAGTAGCAACTGTTCGGAAGAGATAGTGCTGTCTTATTACTGTAAATAAATATTTTTTCCCTTGTGCTGTTTAAATGGTAGCCAATTTTTTTTTACTGCTTGTCAATTTCTAAAGTAATTTTGAAGTGGTTCTCTACTTCCTGATCAAAATCATGTTATAACCAATTCGGCCTGCATAATGCAAATAATGTTCCCTAATTTATCTTGTGTTATGGTAACACATTATAACAGAACTACCTATTATATTCCATTACGTTCCATGGTGACTGGAATTGGCTCAAGGCGACGTGTACTGGGGAGAATGGCTATCTGCTCAAGAGGCTACTATCTGCCCATCCAAACTCTCTTGGCTGCCTACTAAGCACAAGTAAATAGCATGATGGAATATTTTCCACTTGCCTGGAAGGATACAGTTCAAAGAACTCATCTGAACAGCAGGACAAAATTGTCCACTCGATTGGCAGATCATCAACCAGTACTGTAATATGATTGCTACCCAAGGTTTCATTTAGTTTAGAGATACAGCACAGAAACAGGGCCTTTGGCCCACCCAGTCCTCGGCAACCAGTGATCCCCGCACATTAGCACTACACACATTAAGGACAATTTACAATTTTACCCAGCCAATTAACCTATAAATCTATCCTCCGCCTACGCCGCATCTGCTTCCAGGATGAGACGTTACACACCAGGACATCGGAAATGCCCTCGTTCTTCAGGGAACGGGGATTCCCCTCCGCCACTATAGACGAGGCTCGCACCAGGGTCTCATCCATACCCCGCAACACTGCTCTCGCTCCCCATCCCCGCACTCGCAACAAAGGCAGAGTCCCCCTAGTCCTCACCTTTCACCCCACCGGCCGGCAAATACAACAAATAATCCTCCGTCATTTCCGCCACCTCCAACGTGACACCACCACTCGCCACATCTTCCCATCTCCCCCTATGTCTGCCTTCCGCAAAGACCGCTCCCTCCGCAACTCCCTTGTCAATTCTTCCCTTCCCCCCCGTACCACCCCCTCGCCGGGCACTTTCCGTTGCAACCGCAAGAAATGCAACACCTGTCCCTTCACCCCCCCCCTCGACTCCATTCAAGGACCCAAGCAGTCGTTCCAGGTGCGACAAAGGTTCACCTGTATCTCCTCCAACCTCATCTACTGCATCCGCTGCTCTAGATGTCAGCTGATTTACATCGGGGAGACTAAGCGGAGGTTGGGCGATCGTTTCGCCGAACACCTCCGCTCAGTCCGCAATATCCTACCTGAACTCCCGGTGGCTCAGCACTTCAACTGCCCTTCCCATTCCCAATCCGACCTCTCTGTCCTGGGTCTCCTCCATTGCCAGAGTGAGCAACACCAGAAATTGGAGGAACAGCACCTCATATTCCGCCTGGGTTGCTTGCGTCCGGATGGCATGAACGTTGAATTCTCCCAGTTTTGCTAGCCCTTGCTGTCTCCTCCCCTTCCTTAACCCTCGAGCTGTCTCCTCCCATCCCCCCCGCCCTCGGGCTCCTCCTCCTCCCTTTTTCCTTCCTTCTCCCCCCCCATCCCCCATCAGCCTGAAGAAGGGTTTCGGCCCGAAACATCGCATATTTCCTTTGCTCCATAGATGCTGCTACACCCGCTGAGTTTCTCCAGCATTTTTGTGTACCCTCGATCTTCCAGCATCTGCAGTTCCTTCTTGAACAACCTAAAATCCATATGTCTTTGTCTGGGGAAAACCCATGCACGTCACGGAAATAATTTACAAACTCGGTACAGACAGCTCCCGTGGTCAGGAATGAACCCAGGTCCCTGGCACTGTAAGGCAGCAACTCTACTGCTGCAGCACCATGCTGTCCTACACACCAGATTTATGTTATCCCACATTCACATCCACACCCTGTAACAGTAAGGTGTCTCAGAGAAGCTTACCTGAAGCACACCAGCAACTTGTAATGGATTATTTGGTGAAGGTGCCCAGCAGGTGGTTTAGGAATAAAAGAGAACTGGGTCCACCGGGGCATCAAAGACTCTGAGTTGTCTTTCAAGTCACACACATCTGAATTTGCCATGAGACTGTTCCTTCATCATTGCATATCAAAATCCCAGAACTCCCTGCCTAACAGCATTGTGGAAATGCCTGCACCACACTCAATGGCTCAGGAAGGCCCACCATCATGTTATCTGAGCCATCAGAGATGGGCAAGCTTGCCAGGTTCCTTCCCTATAAAATATTTTTATTTTAGTTCAATCTAGTAGGTTCTTGGACACTTTTAGTTATATGGACATCACAAAGCTAGATCTGGCTGTGTTTGCTGCCAGTATAGGATATACGGGTATAGGCATCCCCGTGTTTCAAAAAGATCCATCGTTTGCAAGAATGCAAAATTAACCAGACATAAAAAGCCAAAATCCCTCGTTTGTAAGAATGCAGAATTAACCAGACATAAAAAGCACTATATTATATTTCAGCGTTGCGTGTATATATTTCAAATGGGCTTTGTTACAAGTCTGGCTAGATGCCAGAACTGTGCGTGTGAGTCCCAATACAGGAAGTGTCTTGATGGCATTCTGCAATCTTATGTACTTTCACCCTGTTTTTCTGGTATATTTATCTGGGCATGAACTGATTATTCTGATAATAAGGAGCACTGACACATTTAACTCTATCAATGCCGTGTTAGAGTCACCTGCCATTGCTTTAGCCAGCCATATTCCTACTATTTCTCAACCCTGCTGATCTCCTGGTAATGCACCAGTCTTTGTTTGTGTACTAAAATCTGAGGTCCACAAATCTGAAGATACTCTGGTCTACAAAATCTTGGCATTTCTTAACATGTGAACGATTATCATATTATCTTCTGTTGCTGCACAATTGTGGGAGAGTGTGGATTATTATGTACTGTCCAATCACACCATTGCTCTTCCTTATGATGCTGAAAGGACAATAATAACTGTAAAGATCTTCATGTCAGAGATCATCTGTGGAGTGAAACGGGCAGTCAATGTTGATGAAAGGTCCCAACCCGAAACGTCGATTGTACATTTCCCTCCACAAATGCTGCATCTCCACAGATGCTGCCTGACTCACCGAGGTCATCCTGGTTGCTCTTTATTTACTACAGATTTCAGCATCTGCAGATTTGTGTAACTTCATTTCAAAGAGATTCTCTCCCCTCCTTTCAGCCTTAAAATTTCCTTCCCCATCCCTCAGAACCCAGCCTCCCTACCACACCCATAACATCTAACTCTACAATAAGAGAGACAGGGTTTATCGTAAAGAATCCCTTTCTGAAATGCTGAAGAGTTAGGTTGAGTAACTTTTCATCCAATTTATGGTTGCACCTTGAATGAAAAGGCATAAAGTTATTCTTAGTTTGAGATTGCATAATTTGATTACATTTGATTTCTCACTATAAAAGCTCCTATGCTCCATTAAGACTGCATGTGTTGTGTAGCTCCAGTTATTAGTGACAAATTTAATAGTGACAAACTGTTGAGAGTTTAAAAAGAATAGTTATTAATTTTGTTTGAAATACGATATGGTGTCGGTCGGTGCCGTTTGTTACGCTGAATATGGAATTTTAGTTATGCTATACTTGGACCACATGTGAGGTTATATGATGGATAAAGTAGGCCTGAAGATTGTGGTCTGAAAATATATTTATAAGGTAGATACCTGTTAAAAGGTTATACGTATAACTGAAATGAGATTCTTTAGTCAGGAAAAGTGTTTGGTCAGGAAAAGTGTTTGGTAAATGGGAGATAGATCACCTTCGCTCAATCCGCCTGGGCCGATGTAATCTCCTGGTTTCCAAGCAATTTAACACCATTGATATTTGTAGGCCTCCTCCATTGTCGGAGTGAGGCCAAATGCAAATTGGAGGAACAGCACTTCGTATTTCTCTAACTTCAAGTAATTCTTGCATCCACTCTCTCTCTGTCCCTTCCCCACTCTAGTTGCCATACTAGTTTCACTGTTGTCCTGTTGAGTTTCACTGTCTAACTCGTTGTCACCTAGCCCACATCCAACAATGGACCAGTGTGGGTTTCACCTTTCCTTGATCATCTTTACTTTTTGCATATCTTTCATTCATTTGTTCTATATCTCAATATCACCGTCTATATCTCTCGTTGACCTTTTTCCTGAATCTTTGTCTGAAGAAGGGTTTCGACCCAAGATGTCACATATTCCTTTTCTCCAGAGATGCTGCCTGACTCACTGAGTTACTCCAGCTTTTTGTGTCTATCTTCAGTTAGAATAAGAAACACATTACTGATAATAAAGAATACGATATACTAATTTAAGAGGAACCTAATACATGAGGTATGAAGGAATTAAAGGATATCTTGATAGGGTTTCAGGAGACCCCTGTTTAACAAAGACTAGTTGGAATTATAGATATTTTTCCTGTAAGTTATTTTTTAATTTGCCCTTTGTGAAGTATTATTATTTCTCCTATTTTATTTAAGTATTTACAGGACCCATCATTCCCAAGGCAGGATGGCAAGTGTGTTGAAATGATGACAGACTTCCAGCAATTTTGTTTTGGGGTCAGCTAGGAGCCATGCAAGAACGGTTCATGGAGATTTATAATCCCAGTATATCCTGTGTGGCCTCAACCTTCTTCCAGCCTGCACTGGACCCCTGATTGAAGATTACCATTGAGAACCTTTGAAATGCGTCCTAATGGTGTGTTTGAAAATAAGGCTTGAATTTGGATTTTGTTGTTTTTCTAGCTATGGTTGGCTAATGCCTGACAGTGTAGACAACAGGATATTGAAAGCTTTCCACCTTCTCTGGTTGCACTTTTGGCTTTAGAGTGAAACGGGGTCATTTTCTCTCTTTGTTCAACAGTGAGTTATACAGGGACCAGTCTGTGCCATCTGCCACACAGCTTAGTGAACAGTTCCTTTGCGGTTCAAAATGAGCAAGGATAATAAACAAATAGCACATGCCATGTTGTTGAATTGCTGTGATTTCCTAATGCAAAACCACAATTGCAACCAGACCTCGCTGTTTCAATTTTTGAAAGTGCACATTTTAATTAGGTAAATCTGTGCTTCTTCATAGAATAGGCACAATCACTGTTAACTTTCTGAGTGCGAGACCCCCAACCTCTCAAAATGTAGTGGCTGTAAATATTATTAAATGCAATTAACTGTTTAAAGGTCAGGTACAGGATTTAATGTTCTATCTTCATATTTTAAATTGGATTAAGATTATAAGAAAATAGCAGGAGTAAGTCATTCACTCTCTCAATTCAACATCATCATCGCTAATTTGTCTTGGGCCTTGTCTTTTTTGTGCCTTGTTTCCGTGCTCTTTTTATTTCATTTTTGTGTAATCCTAATGTTTTGACTTCCACACCTTCTAAGGCAAAGAATTCTGCAAGAATTTGTTACACACACAGGGCAGCATGTTTTATCAATACATTCAACTCCTTGTTCATTTAACATTCCCATCACAACCAACCCAGTCTGCTAATATCCTAGTATCCAACACTGATTCACTGAACAATTATAATTTCCTTAACTGAGGCAAACGGTAGCATTCCCTGCACCCTGCCCATCTCAAAACTCTTGTTCAGATGCATGCCTCTGGTGTCACAATACAACATACAGAGGTCCACATGAATTGTCAAGAATGTTCAATTATGCACTGGGAACGGACCAATAAATTCTTACTTGCTGCAACATTACAGGCACATGAAAACAACATATCAAATAAATATACAATAAACTGTAATACAATAAATTATCAATTGTACTAGATATCCAGGCCATAATAGTGCAAACTGAAGTACGTTGCACAGCCTGTACAAAGTCCAAAGTACTTTGGTGCTGAGGTTTGGCTGTGGTTAGAATTGTGCTGTGGTTCAAGAGCCTGGTGACTAATGGGAACTAGCTGTTATTGAACCTGGAGGTAACGGTTCTCAAGTTCCTATCCTCTTTTCTCATAATACCAGTGAGATGGGAGCATGATCAGGGTAGTGATATTATCTGTCTTCTTGACCCAGTATTTCTTGTTGATCCCTTTGATGGTGGGGAGGTCAATCCCTGTTATGGACTGGATAATGTCCACCACTCTCTGTAACCTTCATTCTTTGGGCATAAGAGTTACCGAACCAGGCAGTGACACAGTCAGCTATTATGTGCTTTACCTCACTTGTAGAAGTGCCATAGTGTATTTGTTGACTCTCCTGAACTTCTGAGGAAGTAGAGCCATTGTGATGTTGTCTTTGCTCACATAATACGGTTGTACAAAATAATTCAAAATATCTGCCTGTTTCAAGGCAAATCCCCCCCCCCCATTATTTCTCGTTTTGAAAGAAAAAGATGACGTGTGGTGGCCGGCATTAGAAGGCTGATGTTTCCAGAATTGTTTCCCATATTTACAGTTGGAAATTAATACAACTGGCGAATTTTGTTCCTAGTTTGGTGATAATATGTTGTTTTTTTTTTCTTTCTTCACAGATAAAGAAAGCTTACAGACAGAAGGCTTTGAAATGCCACCCTGACAAGAACCCAGACAATCCCAAAGCAGGTTAGCTAATGGAGAAATTTAGGCAGTTCCTAATTTATTACTAATTTGGTTATATAGCTTAAAATCTGTTGAATAATGTAGTTTACCAGAGATCAACCTTGTTAATTTCCAAAGCAGAACAGACTATAATTTGCTCTAGATTTGCGACTGGATTCATGAGTATTTAATAAGATAGCTCTTTTTCTGTGTGGCGGCGCCTTATGGCTGCAGCTCACCTGCAGTCCGTCTGTCTTTTTTCTCTTTTTTTTCGTCTTGTCATAGCCCTGTCTCACGGTACAAGTTCATTCCAAGAGCTCTCCCGAGTTTAAAAAAAATCAAACTCGTGGTAAGCACGGAGAATGAACATAGCGGGTACGTCGGAGCTTGGGGACGTCTCTTAGCGGCTCGTAACGCTAACGGCAGGCACTCGGGAAGACTCACTAATGGCAGGTAAGCACGGGAAGACTCGTGAAGATTTTTCAATATGTTGAAAAATGTCCGCGAGAGCTCCGAGTACCGACGAGTGGCCATTACTGTAAATCTCCGAGTTCGAATCAGGGCAAACGCGGGAGAGCTCTTGGAATGAACTTGTACCGTGGGACAGGGGTTTCAGAATATGTTTTCGATTTATTTTTAGCTGTGTATGTGGGGGGGGTTGAGGGTTGAGAAACGGGGGAAACTTTTGAACTTTTTAATCTCTTCCTTGAACGGAGACGTAACCTTTTTGTTGTCGTGTCTCCGTTTTGCTGGGGCCTAACATCGTGAAGCTGGTGGCCTCCAACCAGAATCGACCTGAGGGCTCCAGTTGCAGAGCCTGCGTACTCACCTACTACTCACTTACCATCACGGAGCTGGCTGACTTGGCGGCGACCGGCTGCGGAGCTTCAGAGGCCCTGTGGACGGTAAAATCGGTCCCTGGTGGAAGACCAATTTCTGAGTGCTCCCGCAATGGCAACTTCGCCCGCCCCAAATCGCGCGGTTTGAATCGGCCCGTTGCAGTGCCTTACATCACCCGGTGCGGCTTAATTGGTCGCGGGATGTACCAACGCCCACGGGGGGGGGGGGGGGGGGGGCTTTAACATCAAGAGCCTCGATGTGGGAGAAGAACAAAGAACAGGGAAGAGATAAGACTTTTGCTTTCCATCACAGTGAGGAGGTGTTTGGAGATACACTGTGATGGATGTTTGTGTGAAACTGTGCTAATTGTGTGTTATGTTTATTTTACTGTTATGACTTCAGGGAACAAAATTTTGTTCAAACCTCTGTTTGTTTGAATGACAATAAAGGCAATTTGTATTTGTACTCGATTAGTAACTTCAGAGGATCCTTAAGAAATTAGCTGATAGAGAATGGGATGGTGTTAAGAGTGGATCGTTTATATGTTGACCATATTTTAGAAATGAAAGAGAGAAATTATATATTTGTAAACCAATAACGGAACTGAAATGTTTGGGTGACGTACATGCAGAAGACGGTTCTGAAAAATGACGGAATTATTAGTTAAATTTATCAGCAACGATTGTCACAACTTCTTCATCTAACTTAGCGAAACACATCCGATTGCATTCCATACCTTGCACCTGCATTGTTAAAGGAAAAAAAGTGTTATTGTGAAATGTTGAGATAAGCAGGGGTGATAAAACCAGCAAGTGTAGATTTGCAAAAGGCATTTAATAAGCTGTGGCATAAAAGATCACTGCACAACATAAAATCTCCTAGAATGGGAATATATAGTATATTAAAACGATAGGGAACTGGTTAATAGATGGAAAGATATAAATGGTCCACCTTCAAATTGAAAACTGTAATTGTACTGTAAGGATCAGTGCTGAGACCTGAGGCATTTGCAGTCTGTTAATGATTTAGGTAAAGGGACCAAGTCTAAAGTATCCAAGTTTGTAGCTGAGGAAGCAATAGGTCGGACAGTATGCTGCTCCAAGGACATTCTGCTCCAAGTTTATAATGGGCAGTGGGCACTCTGAGGACAAAAATAAAATCAATACCTGATGTAAAATGAAGGCGTACGTAAGGATTTCTACTTTTGTTGAATAAAAAATCAAAAAGCAGAATCTTATGTTGAGAGAGTAATGAATGCTTATGCTCAAAGATATCTAGGTTTTCTTCACGAGGACTTCATAGTTCACAAAAACTTACCGCATCAGCAAATAAAATAATTCGGAGACCAAATTGAATAATGGGAATTATTGCCAGGACATGAAGTGCAGAAGTAAGTCTTCCCACAATGATGCGAAGCTTAGAAGAGACTACAAGAAGTACTGTATTCAATTAAATTATTCAATTTAAGAAAGAACTGCGGATGATGGATAAATCGAAGGTAGACGAAAATGCTGGAGGAACTCAGCAGTGAGGCAGCATCTATGGAGAGAAGGAATAGGCACCCCGAAACGTCGCCTATCCCTTCTCTCCATAAATGCTGCCTCACCCGCTGAGTTCCTCCAGCATTTTTGTCTATCCTGTATTCAATTTTGGTCTCTTTATGTAAGAAAGATTCACAAGCCTTGGAGACGGGACTTGTATCGTGGAAAATCGTGAGTAGAATAGGCCAATGTTGTCAGGAGTTTAAAAGAATGAGTAATGATCATGTTGAAACATTCTGATGGGACGATGGAATGAATGCTATGAACAGGTTCCCTAGAGGGGTCAGAGCAAGGGGCAGAGTCACAATATAAGGGTTAATCACATGACTAAAGAATGAACGTCATTAATTCTCTACCCTGAGAGATTTGAGCGATGAGTCTAAATTCAAGTTTATTTATTTTTTTGGACAGCAAAAGAATCAAAGTTGGGGATGGAGCTGAAGGATGAAACAGTAACCAAAAGTCAGATGAGATTAATTGTAATCTCATTAAATGATGAAGCAAATTTGATGATTGTATGGCCTAATTCTGCTCTTCTTTTTCTAGTGACATTTTTCAATTAGTTGAATGTTATTTTGGGTTTCTTTAATTTTTTTTTTTAAGTTTCTGTTTTTAATTAATAATTTTAGTTATTTTTCCGTAGTTTTTGCTTGGCATAGGTATTAAAAACATTCAGTTTTTTTTTTTTTTTTTTCAAAAGGCGCTTGACTTAGCTGTCTGTCAAAGATTTGAGATTGAAACTTGTTTTGGCCTGTCCGTTCTCTCTATCAATGGATGCAAATCCTTGCCAATGTAGATCATCTTCATCCAGTAAGTTGTCATCAGCAAATCTATGAAAAGCAATTTGTATCTGACATGCAGATAAGTAGCAACCATGGGGGACCTGTTGCAAAGAGAGAATTCTGGTCCAGAGAAAGCTACTTTATATTTACACATTTGAAAATGTATACTTTCAGCATATTATTTTTGTTGTACCTGACTCATCCAACATGTCAAATTAAAATAATTTATGCAATTGATAATTCTATCCTTGCATAACTTTAATATCTCAACTTTTACCACAACATGGCAAATGTGGTTACAATCATTGTTAAACTGTCCAGTTATTTTGGCACTGACTTTGCACAATGGCAAGTTAAAGAACTAGTATATATTTATGGAGGCACAAGGAACTGCAGATGCTGGAATCTGGAATAACTGGTAACATTGGCATCAGCTGAAGCAATAAAAATGTTAATTCTTGAAGATCGACTGTAAATAGCACCCTTTGTTTCATATGTTGTTAGAAGATGGCATCCTCAAAATATTGCACTCTTTACTGTGCTCTTTAAGCTTACATTATACCGTAAAGTCTCCAGGGACTTAAACCCACCAACCTCATTTCAAGAGAATTTTGACTGAGGTAGAGAGAATCAGGTAAAGGCTGAAGAAGGCTCCTGATCTGCAATGTCACCTATCCATTCCCTCCACAGATGCTGCCTGACCCACTGAGTTACACTGGCACTTTGTGTTTTGCTCAAGATTCCAGCATCTGCAGATCTTTGTGCCTCTAAGTAAAAGGCCTGTGGTTCAACCTTGTCCCAGCTGTAGGTTATTAAAATGTTCTTAAATTAACCAAAAACATAACCCACTTAAATAATTAAATATCTTAGACCTCAAATGATTTTAAAGAAAGAAACTTGGCCTATTCTTCTGTACAGACTCACGGATTCCATCCAAATGATTGGGCTCATAGATGCTGTGCCATGTCTAACCAGCCCTAGGATCTGAGAGCAGACTGCTCCACTACTGACAATATAAGGATATAGCTGACTACATTTGACCTGTGTATCAGTATGTTTGCATTTGCACGGGAATCCTGAAACTTAATTGCACTTTGCTGTTCCGTGCACGACTATAAGCATTTACCAGCAAATTCTGGGTTGTCTGTGGATTATTGGACATCCTGCTTTTAAAATATATTGGCAAAGTTTCAGGCGAGTGCAGCAATGTTGATTGTGGAATTCAAGGGTTGGGAGTAAAGATGTACAACATTAATTTTTTGTTTTCTTTGGAGGAAAGATGATTGAAAGGTTGACTTGATCCAGGTATTTAAAAGGCTGAGAACAGAGATGTTGTAGACGCAGGGAAGTTGTTTGGTTTGGATTGTGAAGACAAAACTAGAGGATAAAGTTCAATATTAACAAGCCTCAAGCAAAATTGGAATTCCTTTTCCCCCACAGATTAGTGGTTATGTGGAACAGACCGTGTTGCCTCGATTAACTGCATGAACAAGAATTAGATATCTACTTTGGAAAGCAATGGAAGTTTTTAGGGCAACTGTGTGCGATTCGAAAAAATTCCATAGTGTTCGTGAATTTTTCAACTTTGTGCAGGGGAGGTCTTCTATCTGTGTTATTAAGATGCTGTGGGTTAAAGGTTAAACATCAGTTTGGGATATTCAGGATTGGGGACTGTGGAGATTTGTTTTCTTCCAAGGATGAAGTGCATCACAGGGCTAATTGTTTTATTCAGTCGAGGATGCATTTGGGAGAATACCATTTTCAATTCATTTATTTATTCATTTCTCAGCTGCAGACATTGCTGGCAAAGCCAGCCTTTGTTGCCCATGAGAATGTGGTGGTGAACCACTGCAGACCAGCTGTAGTGGTTGCGATATGGTTGAGCAACTTGCTCAGCTGTTTTAGATGGTGGTTAAGAGTAAACTAAATTATTGTAGGTTTGGATATAGATCAGCAAGAGCAAGGATAGCAGGCTCCCTTCCATGAAAGGCATTCATGAACTAGATATGTGTTTTACAGCAATCTGGTAGTTATTTTCTACACCTGATTATTAACCAAAATCAAATTCCCCTGCTATCGTGATGGAATTTGAATACCCGTCTTCTGTTTTTTTGATACAGACCTCAGGGGTACTGGACTGGTAGCTTTATTGCTCTGCCATTAGCTGACATAATTGCAAATGGGCTCAAAGTATAACAACTATTATTTCTTGTGAAGATGTTGATTCCACTCCCCATGACCTCTTCAACGTCGGTGTATTGTCAGCTTACTAGTTTCACAATCCTAAATGAATCCTATTTTCTTCCATTCAACATTGGGGAAAGTCAATTTCTTCAGCTTCTATCTTGAGCTCTATTATCTCACTGACAATTTCAGTCTGGGTGAACCAGACTGTATGAGCATCCACAGGGTCTACTGTTACTCTAGGCTAAGCTGAACCCTAGTGAATGGTATGGCCCTGGGGATTGCTGAAGACCAGAGGTATCTAGGAGTACAAGTACATGAATTAGAAGTCGCATCATAGGCAGATAGGGTGGTGAAGGACGCTTCTGGCAAGCTGGCCTTCATCAGTCAGGATTCTGAATTTAGAGTTACAGTTGTACAAGACATTAGTGAGGCCGCACTTGGAGTATTGTGTTCAGTTCTGGTCACCCTTTGGTAGCAAAGAAGTCATTAAGCTGGAAAGAGTGTAGAGAAGATTTACGTGATGTTGGAAGAGGTTCTGCAGCCAGGGACTTCATTCCTTGGAGCACAGGAGGCTGAGGGGTGATATGATAGAGATGTATAAAATCAAGAAGGGAATAGATAGGGTGATGCATGGAGTCTTTATCCCCATGATAGGAGAATCAAGAACGCGAGGGCATAGGTTTAAGGTGAGAAGGAAAAGATTTAATAGGAACCTGAGGGGCAACTTTTTCACAGAGGGTGGTGGGTATGTGGAAGGAGCTACACCGTAGGAAGAGCGGCCTTGCAGTCTGTCCGCGCGTTTTAATTATTTTCTGTCTGCCAGCCTGTAGCTTGGAAGATTTTTCTTTGGGTGTGTGTGTGACTTCATTCCTGGGGAGCACAGGAGGCTGAGGGGTGATCTATGCATGGAGACCCGACCTTTATCTCGTCAAGTTTCCGTTGTCGTTGGGGCCGCAACGAGGAGGCCTGACAGGAAGCAGCCGGTCTTTATCCCCATGCTACTCACCGTCGCCGTCGCGAGGGCTGGCCGAGTCCGGAGCGGTTGAGAAGGTGGAGATTGCGCTGCTGCCTGAGGGGCAACTTTTCGGAGGCTGCTGCTGCGGGTCTGAGGACAGCGGTGCCGCGGATCCCTGGAGAGAGACCGCTTTTCGGGGCTCCTGCAACGGCGAATTCTCCCGCCCGTGTTGCGGGGTTGAAGAGCTCCTGGAGCGGGGCCTGACATCACCGCCCCGCGCGGCTGGAATGGCCGCGGGACTTTGCGAGCGCACACCGGGGGCTCCAACACCAAGACCCGGTGTGCGACCTCGCACCACCCGGCGTGGCTTCAATGGCCGCGGGACAATCGCCATCGCCAGCCGGGGGCTTTGACTTTGACTCTGACATCGGGGGGGGGAGAGTGCAGTGGAGAGATACGTTTTTTTTTGGCCTTCCATCACAGCTATGTGATGGATGTTTATGTAAAATGTAATTATGTTGTGTCTGGGTCTATTTGTGTGTAATGTATGGCTGCAGAAACGGCATTTCGTTTGGACCTCTAGGGGTCCAAATGACAATTAAATTGACTCTTGACTCTTATTGACTCTTGACTCTTGAGCTGCCAGAGGAAGTAGTTGAACAAGGTACAGTAACAACATTTAAAATACATTTAGACAGGTGCATGGATAGGAAAGATTGAGAGGTATACATGCCAAATGCAGGCAAATGGGACTAGCTTAGATAGGGCATCTTGGTTGGTATAGATGAGTTGGGTGAAGGGGCCCCAATCCATGCTATATGACTCTAACTGGCTTTTAGGTTACTTTGGGATTCACTGGAAGCCAACGGCCTGAGTAGTGTGGGATATAGAGGGATAGCAGGTTCCTTTACTTGAACCAAATAGTTTTCTGACAAGCCAAGTCCTGCAGGTTTGATTATTTTTTGTTCATACTAGACCGCAAATTGCTAGATTTACTGAGTACAGTTTCATAATTTGCTGACAGTGGATTTGTGCTCAATAAATGGATTGTGTTTGAGATTAAGGCACAGTTCCCATTTGCTTTAATGTCTATAGTGTCCAATTTGTATCCTATCATTGTGATGTAGCATCTGCATTCCGTACGGTGAACGTCATACAGCCCTTCAAGCCTGTTTTGCAATTTGATTCCGTTAGAAGTGCTTTGTCCCTCAATTCCAACGAATACAAAAGAAGGAAGATAATGCTTCAATTGAAATTTGCATTGATGTGACTATACCAGGAGTATCATGTGCAGTAAGGAAGGATTTCCATGCATTGGGTGCAGTTCAGAGAAGATTTAAGAAATATTGAGATGAGCTCTCAAAATCCATTGGCAAAGAAGACTATGGGCTGAGTGATGGAAATTGGATTAGCATAGAAATGGCCTTGATTGCTGGCATGGACATAATGGACCAAAGAGTCTGTTTCTTTGCTGCACGACTCATCGTCCCATGATGAAACATTGCACATGCTAGTCTTATATTACTGGAATTCAGAAGAGATGAGGTGGCTTGATTGGAATGTAAAATCTTAATGATTATTACAGAACGATTATGGAGAGGATGATTCCTTGTGGGAGAATCTAGAACCAGGGCAAGTTCTTTAAAACTATAGGATACTCATTTAAATCAGCTGAAACATCATTTTTCTTGAGGCTCATGAGTCTGAAATTCTCTTCCACAAAGGGCGGTGAAACAGAATATTTCAAAAGATTTTTCATAAAGAGACTTTGACCCTTTGAAATGGTGGAACCAGCTCGAAAAACTGAGTGCTCCTGATTTATATGTTCATTTTTACTCCTCGTTTGAATGTTTTCCCTTAACATTCTATGAAATGTTTTTCATGGAGTGATAGTCATATAGCACGGAAATTGCCCTTCGGCCCAACTTACCCATGTCGACCATATGCCCATCTACACTCACCCAACCTGCCCACATTTGGGCCATAAACCGTTCCTATCCATGTACCTGTTATAGTACCTGCTACAACTACTTCCGCTGGCACTCGTTCCATATATCCATCTGTTGGGAAAAAGTTGCTCCTCGGGTTCCCATTAAATCTTTCCCCTCTCACCTCGAATCTTATAAATTAAAATTGTACCTTGATTCAGCCTTCTGAACATCTACAAAAGCTTCCTTTCCTTCTATTCATTATTTTTCTTTTAATTTGCAGTGGAATTGTTCCATCAGTTATCACAGGCTCTGGAAGTTCTCACAAATGCAGCAGCAAAGGTAAGATTCTGAAAGAAAAACATTAAGCCTTGGATTTGTATAGTGGTTTTCACAGTCTCAACATTCCATGCTATTTTATTGCCAATGAAGTAATACATGAAATATGGTAGTAACATCCTACTTAGCAAGCTCCCTCAATAATGACAAAATTATCTATTTACATTTCCGTGGTGTTGATTATGGGATATCCGTTGGTTAAAGAACTCAGAATAAGTCTGCAGGTCTTTTTTTTTTAAATGATGCCATGTGATCTTTCTTGGTAACCTGGTAAGGGAGATTCGACCTAACAGCTCATCCCGTAAATGGCCGCTTGCAATTACAATATTCCGTCAATATATCACAGGGGTTTCAGAGAGGATTTTTGTACTTTTGTTCTATAAACTGAGCAGTAGCTAACACATACTTGCATGCTGATACCACCACAATTTATTTGTGGCTTAGCAAGCTTCAAATATAGCATTTACATAGTTTCTACATTCACAACACCCTTTTTTTGAAAGAAGCAACCCATCGATCAATAACTACTATTTCTCCCATCCATGGCTGAACATCGCCAGCAATTGTGTGTAGCTGCAGCGGTAGTTCTGTCAATTCTGTGGTGAAAATGACAGTTATTAGTATTGAGGATTTTGCTTAGTTTAGATGTCGTTATGCATTCCAGAAACAACATGAATTGGATGTAACATGAAATTAATTATATCATGTTCCAACAAGCAGTTCCAGTCCTGGTGCAGCATTGCATGGATGCAAATTAATATTTGCTCTATATTTATACATGAGGTATTGTCAACCTGGTCAGTAATAATTGGTATAAAACTCCCTCTACAGTATTCCATGAATCCCATGTGAGCCTGAGACTTGTTCGGTTCAGAGAATAACTCTCTACCATGTCTTATTCCATCTTCAAACTGTTTTCTACTGTGCCAGAGTGTCTCATTTTCCTTTGGTCCATTAACATCTGGTGGTCTTTGAGAGAGATTTCCAATTTGGGTTTTATTTTCACTCTGGTGTTGAGGCAGATGATTTCAGCATCAGCATGAAATTCATGTTGATATTTAGATTTACTTTGTTTTTCACGAGCTTCTCTGTCATTATACTGCAGCTTTCGAAATTGCAGGAACCACAATTCATCAATAAAATGGACTATAATTTACACCAGACATTGGTTACAAGGATGTTTACAAATGATTGCCAGTTCATTCTTAGTGTAAAGGCTTGAAAATTGTTTTCAGCAGCTGATTAGTTGCAGGTTGGCATCAGAATAAAGCTTGCTGAAACTTTCCACATAGGATTACTCTCATTCTATTTTCAGTTCTATTTCCTCCTAAAACACTGTCCAATTGTAATATATTGTGAGATTACCTGCTCCTGTTGAAGGAAAGGGATTCTTGTCATGAGATTCAAACAACAGAATGGAAACGGCCTTACAAAATACTAGTTCTCATGTAGTATAGAATAGTTTAGATATTTGTTTCCTGGCTTCATAGTGAGTAAAAGCGCTATCTCTTACAATGCTGAACTGGGCAGGCCAGAAGATTTTGGGTTCAATCCTTGGCCAGTGACATATTAGTTGGTTTCAACCATGGCAGAAGATGGGAATGGAAAGATTGCAATTGGCATTTTGGAGAGAAAGGACCATTATACAAAGCAATCTCAGTACTACTTACTGTTTCTGATCTCTTCTGAAAGCAGCATGTGAAGATCATGGGTGGTTGAACTGCTTTACACAATGGGAAAAATCTATTAGCGAGCATCTATTAATGCTCACCGCGAGGTCTGAGCGGAAGGGTTGAATCTGGAGCTTATAGGGTGGTTCTTCAAGTCCCAGGCTGTTCCAATGGGAAACGTAATTTTTAAGTTGCCCAATGGAAGAGTGTTTGATTAGTTTCACTAACTTTCGGTTGCATTTAAGATAGTCCACTCAGAATGACTATCTCACATTTTCAATTGAAACTGATTCCTGAAGTTGGAAAAAGTGTCCTTTATTTTCTGATGTTCACTCGGATGCCAGGTAAAGTGCATTCAGAGAGTATTCAGACCCATTCAACATTTTGTTACTTTACAGCTTTATTCTAAAATGGATTAAATACATTTCTTTAATCATCAATCTATACACAATACCCCATAATAAAAAACAGGTGTTTAGAAATTTTTGCAAAGTAATTAAAAATAAATAACTGAAATATCACATTTACATAAGTATTCAGACCCTTTACTCAGTATTTTGTTGAGGCATCTTTGGCAGCAATTACAGCCTCAAGTCTTCTTGGGTATGACACTACAAACCTGGTACACTTGTATTTGGGTAATTTCTCCCATTCTTCTCTGCAGATCCTCTGAAGCTCTGTCAGGTTGGATGGGGACTGTCGATGCACAGCTATTTTTAGGTCCCTCCGTAGCTATTTGATCGGGTTCAAGTCCGGGCTCTGGCTGGGTCACTCAAGGCCATTCACAAACTTGTCACGAAGCCACTCCTGCGTTGTCTTGGCTGTGTGCTTAGGACCCTTGTCCTGTTGGAAGGTGAACCTCTGCCCCAGTCTGAGGTCCTGAACACTCTGGAGCAGGTTTTCATCAAGGATTTCTCTACTTTACTCCGTTCATCTTTCCCTCAATCCTGACTAGTCTCCCAGTTCCTGCCACTGAAAAGCATCTCCACAGCATGATGCTTCACTGTAGGTATGGTATTGACCAGGTGATGAGCGGTGCCTGGTTTCCTCCAGATGTGACACTTGGCATTCAGGCCAAAGAGTACAGTCGTGGTTTCATAAGACCAGAGAATCTTGTTTAGTTGCCTTATGACAAACTCCAAGTGTGCTATCATGTGCCTTTTACTGAGGAGTGGCCTCTGTCTGGCCACTCTACCATAAAGGCCTGATTGGTGGAGTGTTGCAGATATAGTTGTCCTTCTGGAAGTTTCTCCCACAGAGGAACTCTGGACCTCTGTCAGAGTGATCATCGGGTTTTTGCCCACCTCCCTGATCAAGGCCCTACTCCCCCGATTGCTCAGTTTGGCCGGGCGGTCAGCTCTATGAAGTGTCCTGGTGGTTCCAAAGTTCTTCCATTTAATAATGACGGAGGCCACTGTGCTCTTTGGGGCCTGCAATGCTGCAGAAATTGTGTTATACCCTTCCCCAGATCTGTGTCTCGACACAATCCTGTCTCGGAGGTCTACGGACAATTCCTTTGTCTATATGGCTTGGTGTTTGCTGACATGCACTGTCAACTGTGGGACTTTATATAGACAGGTGTATGCCTTTCCTAATCATGTCAATCAATTTAATTTACCAATCTCAAGGATAATCAATGGAAACAGGATGCACCAAAGCTCAATTTTGAGTGTCGTAGCAAAGGGTCTGAATACCTATGCAAATGTGATATTTCAGTTATTTCTTTTTAATTACTTTGCAAATATTTCTAAACACCTATTTTCACTTTTTCATTATGAGGTATTGCGTGTAGATGGGTGATAAAAAAAATAATTAAATCCATTTTAGAACAAGGCTGTAATGTAACAAAATGTGGAAAAAGTGAAGGGGTTTCTGAATACTTTCTGAATGCACTGTAAATGCAACCTTACTGGAATATGTTTCAGGTATGCTCTGATCCTATCATGGTTGCTCTTTCATCTCCTTAGCAATGTGCTGTCAATGAAACAAAGTTCAACAGCACACAGGATCAGAACATTTACATTTAGCCACCTGTCAACCAAGCATTGTGGTTGCAGCGTTTAATCCATAAACATTCATGCCTTCGACCACCACCACCACCACATTGTGCACCATTCACAAGATGTTCTGCAGTTAATCTCAGGAATTGTGATGAATCTCCTTCTAAATGTTGGGTAGTGAAAGAATAGCAGATGCTGGGGAAAATCACCAGCTGTGAGTTATCTTCCAAGTTACACACCATCTGACTGGGAAATATATATATCACAATTCCTAAATGCATTACAATTTTTTGAATTTCCTACTCAAACGAACTAGGGGAATAAGTGCTGCAGCAGTTTGCCAAATTGATTTCATGGGACACAAGGTGGGGGATTAAATGTTGATTTTGCCAGCAATGCCCTCATCCCATAAATCAAAAAAAAAAGAGAGATATCAGCCCCCAAACTATCGACTGGCAAACTATTTTGGTTTATGTTATGGATCTATTTTCCTCTTAATTCCTTGAATGATTTATTTTCCCCTAAATGCCTCCACTCGAACAGAGCTCCTTATAAAATGCACAGGCATTGCTGTTGATTCTTAACTTGCATCTCAAAAAATCAGTAAGAGGATATTCTACTATATTTTGTTATTTATTTATAGTGAGAGAACACCTCTGGTACCTAGATGCAAAATTATGAGTGCTATTTTCTCTGCCTATCTCACCGGTGTGGCTTTCAGCCTATTTTGGTCTTTTGGAAGGCAAGCGAATGGGAGCCTATGTTCGGGACCACTGCTGGCAGTTCTTGGGGACCATAAAGAAAATTTCATTCAGGAGTTTTTGAGAGGTATACAGAAATTGCTCTTTGTATTGTTAGATGCTGGCAACAAAGAATGTACATTGTGCATGCCAATTGCAGGTTATTTCAGTTAAATCACTTCAGCTTGTATTTCACATGTAGAACAGTGATAAGTATGCTAACTTCATTTTTCTTTCACCTCAAGGCAGCCTATGACCAAATTAGAAAAGCCAAAAAGCGAGCAGCAGAAAGAGATCGAAAACTCGACAGCAAAAGAAAGAAAGTAAAGCATGGTATGTGCGATACTGACGAGCATTATAAGCAATTGAAGCAAATATAGGTACCGCTCACCACAAATAAGGTGTCAAAGGATTGAGCTTGCAAAATGTTGGGGCATCCCTGGGTGGGTTGCATGATGCTGGATCCACGGATATCTATAGAAAGGATTTGGCGTTATTGAAAGAATTTCAATGTGCCTTGAAGTTTTTCTGTGGCACAATGAAAGCCTAATCTTGAAGCCTTTGATAGGACAATGCAAAGACAGAACTACTTTAACTATCTGCCTTGGAGTATAACATTTGATTGTATTAGTTACATGAAGTTAAGGAAGTCTTGCTGTGGAACCTGCATTAAGGTACCTCACCATTGTAATTGTATTGCCTCTTCACTTTAGGGACAAATGGGGATAGACAATAAATGCTGATATTTCCGGCACAGTATATCTATCAATTAACATACAACTAAATAACTTATTTTCTCCCTTAGGCTTAGCGTAGTTTGGAGATATAGCATGGAAGCAGACCTTTCAGCCCACCGGGTCCACACTGACTAGCGATCACCCCCTACCCTAGCACTATCCTACGAAACTAGGGAAAATTCACAATTTTTACCGAAGTCAATGAAGCCATACCTGCACGTCTTTGGAGTGTGGAAGGAAACCGAAGCACCCAGAGAAAACACATGCAGTCACAAAGAAAGTACAAACTGCGTACAGACAGCACCCAAAGTCAGGATCGAACCCAGGTCTCTGGCGCTGTAAGGCAGCAACTCTACTGTTGCGCCATTGTGCTGCCTTTAGATGACATGCCCCATTGCCTTCTTTCATATTCTGGATGTTAATATTGGCTAAGATTCAGTACAATTTCCTTTTATCTTTTTCCTACGGTGGCCATTTCGCCATGGTGGCGCAGCGTTAAAGTTGCTGCCTTACAGCGCTTGTGGCTCCATAGATCGGATTCGATCCTGACTACGGGTGCTGTCTGTACGGTGTTTGTACGTTCTCCCCGTGACCGCGTGGGTTTTCTCTGAGATCTTCGGTTTCCCCCCACACTCAAGTCGTACAGGTATGTAGGTGAATTGGCTTGGTGCCTGTGTAAATTGTCCGTAGTGTGTGTAGGATAGTGTTAATGTGCGGAGATCGCTGGTCGGTGCAGACTCTGTGGGCCGAAGGGCCTGTTTCTGCGCTGTATCTATAAGCTAAAATAAACTATAAAACTTGTTTTATATGTATGTTGAAACATTTGGATTCTTGTGTGGACGGGTTGATCGTTTGAGATACTTTGCACTTTCTTTTAGACTGTGACACTGGGGAACCACTGGAACTGATTTGCAGCCAGAGCTGCTCGCAATGTCTGAAACCTGACAGGAATGATAGATGAGACATTTGCTAGGCTGTTATCAGTACAAATGCAAAGAAAAATCATTTTGACATCTTGACCCCAGCTTGTTGATACCACATACCACAATCTTCATCTCATTCAATCCCATCCAGAAATATTGGTTGCAACTCTTATCAAAGGCGATGCAGTTCACGATTTCAGACAGGAAAATATGGGGTTTTGGAGTGCGGGGTGCTCTTCTGATTAAAGTGCAGTTACCTTGGCTCACTTTTACCTGGACACAATATATATTTAAAAAAAAAAACATTTTCCTACAGACTATGAACATCCTTTGCCTCTGAGCATAACATTTCCGTGATCTTGCACAAATAAATGTGATCCCTTTTGAAACCCAGCATCAGAGAAGATGTGCCATAGTTGATCTTTCTCCCCCTGTGTTAGAACTTATAGGTTTTTGTCGTACAGAAACTTAGTTACATGCAGTATTATGATTCAATTACAGACTTGGAGGCTCGTGAGCGGGAAGCCCAGCTCATTGAGGAAGAAGATATTAAGATTGCAAAGAATTTTGATGAAGTGGTAAGTGCTAAAGCAAATCAAACTCTTATAGATACAGTCATACAGCATGGAAATGGACCCTTTGGCCCAACTTGCCCAAACCAACCAACATGTCCCATCTACACCTAGTCTCACCTGCCTGCATTTGGCCCATATCCTTCCAAACATGTCCTGTCCATGTACCTGTCCCCTTATAGGAGTGAGCCCCTGGTTGAAAATGAGCTGTGTTTGCAAGAAGTAATTGATTTGTACTGTGTATAATCGTGTAGTTAATCAGTGTAAACATTTTATACTGATTAACTACATGATCGAGGGATAAGTTAACTTATTGTAGCAGCTCGGTTCTATTGTTCACTTATTCTGTAAAACATAAGAAAGATTGAGTAAAATGAGTTGTGATAGTGAGGCACTTCAATGATCCTAATAAAGATTGGTCAGAGAGGATTTTTTTTTGAAAAATCAAAGGCAAAATACTCGACCAGATGAGAGTTAATTGACGTGTTGCAAAGCGAATTAGTCCAAGTTGATTGGAATCAAAGATTGGCAGACCTCCCAAGGGGTAGTAGGTTAGAGGTTAAAATGAAATGTTCATATAAGGGTCAGATTCATAATTCAATAGATTTACATTCTCGGTTTTCTGCAGTGAACCTGATGCAACAAGCTTCTAACTCGGCTATGTAGAACAAGAAACTGCTGATGCTGGAATCTAGTGTAGAACAGAAAGTGCTGGCTCAGGCAGCATCTCTGGAGGACAATGATAAGCAATGTTTTGGGTCAGGAAGCTTCTTCAGACTGATATTTGTAGGTGAGAAAAAGCTGGGAAAGAGGTGAAGGTTGAGATGGGACAAAGAATGGCAAGTGATAGGTGAATACAGGTGGGTGAGGATGTGGTGATTTTTATTGGCAGATGGGTAGACAGACTAGAAATGAAAAGGAGACTAAAGAGTGACAAAAGAGAACTAAAGGAGACAAAAGAAAGACAAGGAGATAAAAGAGTGTCAGTTAAGCAGGAGGGAAATATGCCAGAGGGAGGGATAGAGCTGGGGGGGGGGAAAGGAAGGTGGAAGTGTGAGAGCGGGTGGGGGGGGGGGGGGTGTGGCAGGGGCGTTGGGGTGGTGGCCACAGGAACGCGGGGGGGAGGGAAAGGAGAGAAAAATAAAATTGGGAGGTGTGTGGTGTTATCTAAAATTGGAGGATTAAATGGTAATACCGTTAGATTGTAAGCTACCCAAGAAGAACAAGAGGCAATTGTCCACCAGTTTGCTTGTGGCTTCACTCTTGCAATGGAAAAGTTACAGGACATAAAGGACCGTATGATATTGGGAGGGGCAGCTACAATGGTTAGCAATCGGATGATCTGGCAGGCCAAGGCAGACTGAGGGCAAGCGTGCTGTGAAAGTCGCCTAGTCTGTGTTTGATATTGCCGATGTAAAGGAGACCACTTTGCTTACAGATGCTTGATTTCGCATCATTGCAAAAATATGGAATAGTGGTAATTATCATATGGCTGCTGGGAAGAGCATGTTCTCCATAAATCAGCTGTAACATCTCCTATATTACAATAAGTAAAAGTTTCTAAATCACTTCATTGGATGTATTTTGTGCTTTGTGCCATCCTGAGATGGTGAAAAGTCTGATAATATTGCAAGTCATGTGGGGAATCAACCTGAAACACTGACAAAGGAATCAGCAAATAAGGGAGTGCACAAGAAGAGATGAGCTGGCAACATCCAACTCAAAGCAGTGGAGGCCAATTCACTGGATGTTTTCAAGAGCAAGTTAGATTTAGCTCTTGGGGCTAAAGGAATCATATGGAGAAAAATCAGGAACAGGGTACTGATTTTAGATGATCAGCTGGCTCGAAGGGCCAAATGGCCTACTCCACCTATTTTTCTATGTTCCATGTTTCTAAGTCCATGAATATATCATCAATAAAAGGATAATCGGGGATTAAAAAGAACTTCATCTGCTGGAGGTGAAAGATATTGCTGAGAAACTAAATGAGCTGAGATACTAAATGAGCCAAAGAAAAATATACTGCCAGCATCAGAGTAAAAGAGGAAATGAGCAAAGGATTGGATATGATTAAAAACAGATGAAGAGTTACTTCAAAGTTTGACATTGCTCGGAATAGAAAAGGCACTAAGTCCACAAGAATGCTTCCTAAGTTAATGAGAGACTGGACAGAATCTCTAGTTCTTTTTGCGAGTGGGTGTCCAATAAATGTTGCAATTATGTTCAAAAAGGGGAAATGATGACGCTGGATACATTTTAACATCAGTGATCTAAGACAAGATTACTTGGCATATGGTAAAATACAAACCAAATTCACTTCAAATGTTAAGCTTTTATTTCACAAACTGCTCCACAGACCCATTCCATTCGATCTATAAAGAACTGAAGGTTAACTTTTGTTTCTTTGACTCCAATCTTTAGCCTTATCATTGATGAAACCTGTGTTAAACCATCTAGATCTTTACATTGTCCCCACCCACGTATGGCCATCCACTCCATCGCTGGCATATGTCATTGTAACACTTTGTATGTGTGTACTGATGTAATTTCCCTGTCTCCAGGGCTAAACAGTGATTAAGGAACATTCATGTATTTAAATAGTTATCTTCATTGCATTTAAAATTATTGGTATAAATATATGTACAAAATAAAATTCCCACATCACCCTCTTGTGCTTTGGTCACATTGTCACTGAGGTTAATGTCACAATATTTGTTTGCAATGTTCACGTTCGTCCTGTGTGCTAGGTTTTATTTGGCTGAAGCAAGCCCCTTGATGAAGTGAATTGATGAAATAAATGTCATTCCAATACTCAAGCAGGTAATGGAACAGTGGTCACATTTTTGGGATAGTCAAAATTCTAAACTACTGACACAAAGCCATGTTCAAACTGAAAAGGATAGCTGGGAGTTTAAATTCAAGTCATTTACATCAATCTAGAGCAAAAAATAAAGAAACTACTTGAGGAACTCAGTTGGTTGAGCAATGTCTGTGAGGGTGGGGGTAAGGAATCGTTGACATTTCAGGTTGAGACCTTCCATCAGGACTGATAATGGAGAGAAAATGTACCTGGTGTAAAGTGAAGTGGGGAGTGGTGAGGCAGGGAAGTAGGTAACATGTCATAGTTTTTGTGTTGTATATTATTTAATAAGTAATATGGGAGTGCTACATTGCTGCAAGTGCAGTGGCTCAGCTGATAAGTTTACCCAAATAATTCAGATGGATTTTAAAGTTCACATGGCACTGGTTAAAGAAGACGACATTCTCCTTTGTCCTGGTCAATATCGTCCCTTCACCAGCACCTCTCAAAATCAAATTAATCGCATTTTTATTTAATTGATGCTTGTAAGCATGCTTCCAAATTGTTATAGCACTGCTATTGCATAAATTAAACTAGGTTTAGGTTTATTATTCTCATTTGTACCAAGATACATGCCATCAAATCACATCGGATAACACTATACATTAAATACAATCAAGCGTGTGGACTCTTATACATCGGCGAGACCTACCTGATCTCCCGGCTGCCAAACATTTGAATTACCCTTCCCATTCCCACACTAACCTTTCTGCCCTAGGCCTCCTTCATTGTCCGAGTGAGGCCAAATGCAAATTGGAGGAACAGCATCTCATATTTTGCTCATGCAGCTTACAACCCAGTGGTAGGATTATTGATTTCTCTAACTTCCAATAACCCTCGTTTCCCCCCTCTTTTTCCATCCCTCCCCCACCCAAGTCGTACCAGCTTCAAAGTCAACTTGTTGAGTCACATTGTCTGTAACTCGCCTAACAAACATCTAACAATGACCTTCACCTCCCCCCTCGACTCCATTCAAGACCCTTCACCTCCCCCCTCGACTCCATTCAAGCAACACCTGTCCCTTCACCTCTCCCCTCGACTCCATTCAAGACACCTTCCCTTCACCTCCCCCTTCGACTCCATTCAAGGACCCAAGCAATCGTTCCAGGTGCGACAAAGGTTCACCTGCATCTCCTCCAACCTCATCTACTGCATCCGCTGCTCTAGGTGTCAGCTGATTTACATCGGGGAGACCAAGCGCAGGTTGGGCGATCGTTTCGCCGAACACCTCCGCTCAGTCCGCAATAACCAACCTGACCTCCCGGTGGCTCAGCACTTCAACTCCCCCTCCCATTCCCAATCCGACCTCTCTGTCCTGGGTCTCCTCCATTGCCAGAATGAGCAACAGCGGAAATTGGAGGAACAGCACCTCATATTCCGCCTGGGGACCTTGCGTCCGGATGGCATTAACATTGACTTCTCCCAATTTTGCTAGCCCTTGCTGTCTCCTCCCCTTCCTTAACCATCTAGCTGTCTCCTCCCACCCTCCTATCTGTCCGCCCTCGGGCTCCTCCTCCTCCCCTTTTCCTTCCTTTTCCACCCCCACCCCCCATCAGTCTGAAGAAGTGTTTCAGCCCGAAACGTCGCCTATTTCCTTCGCTCCATAGATGCTGCTGCTCCCGCTGAGTTTCTCCAGCACTTTTGTGTACCTTCGATCTTCCAGCATCTGCATTTCCCTCTTGAACACAAACATCTAACAATGACCTGTTTCATTTATCATTGTTACTTGTTTACATAGCTTTCATTCATTTGTTCTATGTTTCTCTACATCACCGTCTAAATCTCTCATTTCTCTTTCCCCTGACTTTCAGTCTGAAGAAGGGTCTCGACCCGAAACATCACCTATTCGTTTTCTCCAGAGTTGCTGCCTGTCCCGCTGAGTAACTCCAGCTTTTTGTGTCTATCTTCGGTTTAAACCAGCATCTGCAGTTCCTTCCTACATAGAAAAATCATGCTCTTGGCTTAATGTTCGGCATAGACATTGTTGGTCGAAGGGCCTGTTCGGGTGCTGCACTGTGTACTGTTCACTGTTCTGAGGTTTAATGCCTTATTCTTCACTCCTGCTCCTCCCTTCCAAAATCCCCTTGAATCATGTTCTGATTAAGTGACCCAAAAAAAGGTACGATTTTGGAAGATGTAGAAGTAGCTGGTGTTTCTGTTACTGTGAGTTCCCCAGCAGCTCCCACCAGAAAGAGGGGAGTATCAATGATGAGTAGACTCCATTATATTATGTTGAAATGTCTGCTGATATTATTCTACAAGCAATAGTGCTTCAATCAGGAGCCAGTAGACATACCAAGAACTGTACCCAGAAAATATTCGTGCTCTCAGGAGAGAAAGCGAGGTAGAAATTTGGAAGCACCAACAACTAAATTGTGTGGATTAATATAAACAGGAATCGCATTTTTAGATTTGTTTTTGTTGGCTTGTCATGCTGGCCAGAATTTTGGCACTGTCTTGTTTTTTGTCATTCACAATATTGATTAATTCCTCAGATACATTACAAGCCAAAATAAGGTTCTTGTCTTCCTGCAGATTGCAAAACTCAGGGAGGAGGGCTCCAGAAATTTACAGGAACAGCAGAGGCTCATCAAAGAACAGATAATGCTGGAAAGAGAGCAGAGGTTGAGAGGTAAATGGTACCTGTTCAGCAGGAGGCTTGATTCACTAGAAATTCTTAGAATGGGCAGATAGATGGCACATGACATTTAACGTGGTATTTAATTTGGGAGTTAATGCACAGTAAATGATAACCTTTACTTTTGAATTCTTAAACCTTTTTAAAAGTTCAGTAGCACATTGATAGGAGCTTTATTTTCTTTATTGGAGCATCAATTATTTCTGTGGAGAAACTGGTTTTGTAAATAAGGACTGGTTAGGCCAAATGTTATAACAGTTTTTGGCATTTCATTAGCAGGTCTGGTGGAGACTAGTTTAGAAAACATTGGCAGATCAACAGTAAACTATAAAGATGTGAAAGGGGGCAAGAAAGGATGTGAACGTGTGCTCAACGCCATATTATATTTGTGGAATGTTCTACGGATCACAGTAATGGTGAAGAGTGGATTGGAAGTGGGAGGACCTCGGGGAAGAGCAGAGTGGAGATTTGCCAAGAGATTTGGGGAGAGGTAAGCTTGGAGCATTCAGGGAACGAGTCAATGGGAGGAAGGTAAATGGAGTTTCTGTAGAAAAAAGAGAAGCAAGATAAGGATGAATGTGAGGGTAAATTAGTAGGTGTTCACTTTTAATTAATTGGTATAGTATAATAACAACCCAAATAGAAAATAAAAGTCCTTGGGTATTACGATTGCTTACAGCGTCTGTTTGAATGATGATATGATGAAAAAATCAGGGAGCGTTTACACAACTACTTGTTTTGTAAATGTCCATTTTGAGTTATATAGCTTCCTTTTATTCCAGGTTCTGATGTCCAAACAGATTCCAAAAACAAATCGACCCCGAAACTGAAAGTAAGTCTAGTTTTCATGTTTTTTGTTAATGTCCAATGGTATGTTTCAGGGTTATTCACGCTTAGGTTGAGGAAATTAAGAATGCAATTAGTTAGAAAGTACTATATTTACTTATTTAAGGGGAATGATTACCCTTTGATATCTGGTTTTGAATATTTTTCTAATCTTCCCTGATTTCCTTTTACATGTAAGCACTCTTCCTTTATCTGTGCTGAAGGGTGCAGACTTGCCAACAGAAGGTGCTTTGGGCTTCAGTTGATCTACAATGGATCACATTTAAGATGGGCTGCTCCACTGGACAGTGCCTGCTGATCAACTGCAACCCTATCAGTCAGGATCTGGTTATCCCACAGCAGTCAGCGGATAACTATGAGAAATGTCACTGAATATATATATTTTTTCTTTCTCCCCTAACGCACTTTGAACAATTATAGCGTCCCACTTGGTCCAAAGCAACTGTTACATCAGCTACCCTTCATATCAGTTAGTGCAACTGAATTATTGTCCTTCGTGTATGCAGCAAACTAGCCATACAGCAGGAAACGGGCCGTTCGGCCCAACTTGGCCACAACGGCCAACATGTCCCAGATACATTAGTCCTACCTGCCTGCGTTTGACCCATATCCCTCCAAACCTGTCTTATCCATTTACCTGACTAACTGTTTCTTAAACATTGGGATAGTCCCAGCCTCAACTACCTCCTTTGGCAGCTCGTTCTATACATCCATCAGTTTGTGTGAAAAAGGTACCCAGGTGCGGTCCTGTTATGCCTGTCCCCCAAGGCAATATTCCACCACTCACCCATAGCCCCCAACTGCGCAGGTGCGGCTAACGGGTTCCCGTTGACGCCAGAGATCCCGTTGTGATGCGAGTCACAGCAACCCTCTCCCAACTGCGCAGACGCGGCCTGCAAGTGGGAGCACGACTGAGACGTTTTTAAAGTTCAAAATGGCAATAACCTGTGAAATATAAGATCAATGTGAATGCATCTCACTCTCCCTCTTGAGTCCCCTATTCCCCTCCTCCATTGTCCTCCCTCTCCCCACCCACCACCAACCCTCCTCTGCTTCCTCCCCTCACCACCTACCTCCCCTCCTCCCTCTTCCCCTTCCCTCCTCCATTACCTAGCCATCCCTCTACCTACCCCTATCCTCCTCCATTTCCCCTCATCCCCAGCACTCCCACCCCTTCCTCTTCACCCCTCTTCTTTCCCCTCTCCTCCTCCCCTCCCCCACTCCCTCTCCTTTCCCTTACCCTCAGTCACTCCCTCCCTATCTCCCTCCATTACCCTTCTCCCCTCCATATCCCCCTCCTCTCCCTCTATCTCTTTGCTCCCCCACACCTCACCTCCCCCCACTCTCCCTCCTCACCTCCCCCCACTGCCCTCCCTCTATTCCCCACTCCCTACCTCCCCTCACTACCCCCTCCTCTCCCTCTATTTCCCCCCCCACTCTCTCACCTCACCTCCCCCATAATACCCCTCCCTAACCCCCTCCTCTCCCTCTCTCCCCCTGCTCCCCCACTCCTCACCTACCCCTATCCCACCCACCCACACAATGCAAATCGCAATGGTTTTTTAAAAATAGAATTCTCAATGAAAATCGTGTTTTTTCTTTAAAAGAATCTAAACACAGTGTTAGTTGTTAATGAAAACAGAAGAATTTGATAAAAACGGAGTTTTTTTGAAAATCGTGGTTTAAAAAAAAAATGTAAATGCGATTCGGGATGACATTGTGACGTCAAACGTGGCTGATGGGCAGGGTAAGTCGGAAAAGTGGTTTGAAAAGTGATATTTGTAAGGTTTAAAATGTCAATAACTTGTAAAATATAACATCAATCTGAACGAAACTTGTTTCATTTACATCCCAGGACCATGGTGAGTAAGGTGCGCCAAAAATTTGGCGGAGTTTTGAAATATCAAGCACACGCATGCAAACAAACAGAGTTTTAGTAATATAATAATAATAATAAAATAATATAGATATAGATGTGCCACTAAAGATGTGGCACCGTTACTATGGTGTGCTGCTGATGTCACCAGGGGAGGTACCTGTAGCAAAAGTAATTATAAAGGGCTTGTCTTGCGTGGCGATTTTTTTCAGCGACTGCCGGTGTCATAATCAGTGTCGCCAAAAGATTTTGAACATTTCAAAATCCAGGGGCGACAAAAAAAATGTTGCGACACTTGAAAAAACACCGTGCATAATACGTCATCACGCCGCAAATTTTTTGGTGACCTGATACGTCCATCAATGATGCTGCCAGTCGCCGAAAAAATCACCAAATGGGGCAGGCCCTTAATGGAGTAGGGCAAGACCTAACATTAAACGATATTTCTTGCGCAGCTATTCAACTTTGTATCGGCCTGCTTCTGTTGGTCAGGGATGCCGAGACTGAACCCTGTGAGTGTTGTCCAATGTCAAAGAATTAATCTTTTTCTCTTTGATAGTTGAAATGGAAGTGTAACAAGGATGATGAATTAAATGGTGGTTATTCTCACGAATTTCTCCTATCAATTTTGCAAAAGGTGAGGTCATTCAGTGGGGTCATTGGACAAACAACCCTTCCGTTCCTTTCCTCTATAAGTTACCTAGTATCTATCCAAGCATATGTGTTATGATGGAAGCACTTTACATGGGAGGTGAGAATATTTTGAAATACATGCTACTCATCAGCAGTTACGTAACACAGTAGTAACAAACTTTCAATCCAGGTGCTCCATCCCACACACTTGCTCCACACAAACTATGCTTATTCAACTCTGTCAGCATAGGTCATTCTCTATTATAAATTTATCAGGGCTTTTTCTTAATGCATCAATAAACAATGATGAGTTTTTTTTTCTTTCTTTCTTTAAGAATAACATGGCATCTCAATGGTAATTTTCCTGATGCTAAATCATGGACATTATCAATTCAATTCTCAATTCAATTCAATTTAATTGTCATTTGGACCCCTTGAGGTCCAAACGAAATGCCGTTTCTGCAGCCATACATTACAAACAAATAGACCCAAGACACAACATAATTTACATTTTACATAAACATCCATCACATCGCTGTGATGGAAAGCCAAAAAAAACTTATCTCTCCACTGCACTCCTTCCCCCCCCCCATGTCAAAGTCAAAGCCCCCGGCTGGCGATGGCGATTGTCCCGCGGCCATTAAAGTCACGCCGGGTGATGCAAGGTCGCACACCGGGTCTTGGTGTTAGAGCTCCCGGCGTGCGCTCGCAGAGTCCCGCGGCCATTACGGTGATGTCAGGCCTAAAGCTCTTCGACCCCCGCAACTCGGGCGGGAGAAGTCGCGTTGCAGGAGCCCTGAAAAGCGGTCTCCCTCCAGCAACCCACGGGCTCCCATGCCGCGTCCGCCACCAGAGAGCAACAAGCCCACCCGCTCCGGACTCAAAGCTCCGCGACGGTGACGGTGAGTCGGCACCAAGTCCCCGGTCTTCTCCTGTTGGAGGCCGCTATGCAGCCCCAACCGTGCAGAGATTTAAAAGTTACCCCCTCCCTCCCATCCCCCCCCCCCCACACACACACACACCCCAACAAAAAATAACAAAAACTACATAAAAACATAGACAAAAATAATAAAAACGTGGACGGGCTGCAGAGGCCGCTGCTG